>NW_006782674.1:9899-11440 GCF_000442215.2 Lipotes vexillifer | reverse complement strand
GGAGGCCAGACGGTGCTCCCGCGTTGGCTGCAGCTGTGCGTGCTTCCCGGGACTTCCCAGAAGCAGGTGCGCCTGGGGGAGGGATGCGGCCGCCAGGAGTTGTGCCGGCAGGTGGTTGGTTGGTGCTAGGAATGGGGCAGCCACCTCCACCGACAGCCCCCCCCCACTAAAGTCCTGCCCCCCAGTCTGTGCCTGTGTCTCCCCAGCCCAGCGTCATGAGGGCACCTCCCCCCAGAGGGTGTGGGAGACCCAAATGCGATCCTGGGTAAAGCTGGCAGCTCAGTGTCTGGCCGACAGGACAGGCCTCAGTAGTGCTACTTATAAGCTTAAGAGTAATGAGGATAAACGGTTTCTGATCGGTGGTTGGTAGAAAACTGCACCGTGAGAAGAGAGAGGAAACACATACCCACCAGTGCCCTTGGCCTCAGACCTGACACAGGCGCAGCGGGACACGCAGCGCCTGCCCTCCTTTCCGGAGCCCTTGGCCCAGGCATTGGCGTCTCCAGCTCACAGCAGGGTGTTGCCAAGGTTGTCAGCCCACCTTCCCACGGAACAGACCTGCCCCTCTGACGTTTTGGAGTATTTCAACATTTTCCCCCAACACTTAGACATTTTTAAAAATGTGCATTTTGTTCTAAGGTAGATATTTCTCTTTCCCCTGACTCACAGGGAGACCAAGGCCCCAGGAGGCCCCAGGCTCACGCAGGACCAGGTCTCCCACCCCCAAAGCTCGTTCTTCCTGTGGAGGCTGCCTATACATCACACAGGTGGTCCTTGAAACACATCTTAATGATGAGCCGAAGGCTCTCTGCCTCCTTCCCAGGGTGCTGTCCTGTCGCCCTGACCTTTGTGTGAGAGTCCTTCCCGGCGGGCGACTTTGTACGGGAGTCCTTCCTGGCCGGTTCCTGGCGGGCGAGGTGAGCAGAGTCAGCCGGGCATCACCCCGCCCACCCGTAGGCCAGGGCTCACTGCCGGCACAGACAGATCCGGATTCACATGGTCGGCAGCAGGCGAAAGGATTAGGAGGCCCGGGGAGGGTGTTGTTTCCAGGGGGTTAGTCCGTCTTTCCAGGACGGGGAGCGCGACACACCCGTCCCCAACCTCAGGTCAGCATGTGCACGCGCCTCTCATTAGGCACAGCGGCGACAGGTGGCTCAGAGGCAGGAGGCTGGTCCAGGAGGGGGCACGTCCTTGTGGGTGGGGGGAGGAACCAGGGCAGGGGCTGCAGGGGGCTCGGGCAGAGGCAGGGCCGAGATCCTGGGTGGCTCGGTTGATGAATTCCAAGCTCTCCTCTTACCTCCAGGCCTTCGGGGACAGAATTATGATAATGAGTAAAATCCAAAGAATGTATTTAGAAGCTTCCTGTTTCAGGGTGGGGCGGGTTCTGCCCTCTGACCCCACCTGGAGAGCTGGTGGGGGGCAGTGTGCATCCGACTCTGGCCCGAGACTGTCACTAGGAGGGATTGCAGAGCTCCTTGGAGCCCCCTGTGGAGGCCCCGCCCCTGCCGGCCCGGGGGAGGGGGTGGGGCAGGGCTGGCCAG
>NW_006782674.1:0-9250 GCF_000442215.2 Lipotes vexillifer | reverse complement strand
CTGGTTGTGTCAGGTCTTTGTTGTTGCGCGCGGGCTTTCTCTAGTTGTGGCGAGCGGGGGCTACTCTTCGTTGCGGTGCGCGGGCTTCTCATTGCGGTGGCTTCTCTCGTTGTGGAGCACGGGCTCTAGGCGCACGGGCTCAGTCGTTGTAGCACGTGGGCTCAGTAGTTGTGGCTCGCAGGCTCTAGAGCGCAGGTTCAGTAGTTGTGGCGCAGGGGCTTAGTTACTCCGCGGCATGTGGGATCTTCCTGGACCAGAGCTTGAACCCGTGTCCCCTGCACTGCCGGGTGGATTCTTAACCACTGCGCCACCAGGGAAGCCCTGGTCAGTACATTTCAATACAAGAGTTTCCCCACCTTCTTCACCCAGAGTCAGACACTCAATCAGATTCTTTCGTCTTCACCCACACCCCTCAGGGTGGGATGGGGAAGGACGCAGAAGTGAGGTAGCTTCGTTCACCGCAGAGGAAGCCCAGACTGAGAGGGAGGGGCACGTACCCAGCATCCGCTCCTGGTCCCCCCCCCCCCCGACCCCACAGGCGGGACCACTGCCAGGCTTCTGGGCTTCCCCCCCGGCCCCCCCCCCCCCCGCCCCCGTGTGTGGTCCCTACCACCACGCCTGGTCGAGGAGCCCAGCGGGCCTTAAGCAGCTCTCACAGAAGGGAAGCTCAGGCTGCCCGGGCTTTCCCTGCTGACACTGAGGTCTGGGGTCACTGGGCTGCCCCCAGGAGAGCCCCTCCCTCCTTCCCTCCCTCCCTCCCTCCCTCCCCTCCCTGTCTCTGCTCCTCGTCTCCCCCAGGCTTCTCCGAGTTGGTGAGGAAACACTTCCTGGAGCCAGGCTCCACCCAGGCCTCCGGTTCCTCTTCCTTCCCCAGGGAGATTCTGGCTTACCCCCTTGTCTGGGAATTCGCTTGGCCACGGTCACCCTGGTACTGATCTCCCCCACCCTCCCCTATGCGGCCATGCCTCACTGGGGAACCTGGTAAGAGCCTCATGTGCCTCCTCCCCTGCATCAAGGCCTGTACAGATGAGAGCATCCCAGAGGAAGAGGCGAGTTTCCGCATGGCTCTGTGATGGGGAAGATGCGGCAGGGACCCGACTCGGGGCTGGCATGGAGAAACCCTTCCCCTCTCCCTTGGAATATAATTGTGGGTAACGTTACCTGAGCACTTTCTATGTGCGCTCACTGCTCTGAGTGCTTAAAGGTGTGAGTTAGTTACTGTTATTACCCGCCTCTTCACTTTTGACGGAAGCAGAAGCTGAGGCATAGAGTGAAGATCCTTGCCTGGCACGTGACCAGCGCGTGGCGGGCCGGGGCTTGAACCCAGGTGGTTGGGCTCCCGAGTGCGCGCTCTTAACCCCTACTCTGTCCTGCTTTCGTGGAGAGGGAGGGGGGTGGGGCGGGAGAAGGGGTCACACGTGGGACTGGGCAGGGATGTGTGCACATCAGATCCGCGTACCTCGGGCTCTGGGCCACATTCCAGGTGTAGGGGACAGGAAAGAAGGAAGAATTGCTGGCTTGGAGAAGAGGTGGGGCAAGGTCCTCTGGCCACAGCCCCCTCCCCTGTGGGGAGGAAGGTGCCCAGGTGAAGCCTGCCTTTCTCTGTGGCTGGGAGATACCCGTGCTGGACAGTGGCAGCCCTCTCCTGCCCAGGGAAACCACCGGACAGGGCCCTGCCCTGGGAACAAGTGTCGGGCAGAGCAGCTGAAACAAGCTGATAAGGGCAGAACAATTCCAGATTTGAAGAATGCCCAGAACGATCTCCCCTGAGGGGGCAGTTCTGGGCTCCTCTGGGAGAGGCGATGCCCAGGAGCTGGGCCTGACAACCCCTTGGGGTGCTGTTCTCATGTCCAGAGGCACCAGGAGGGCAGAGCTGCCAGGCCCTGGGGAAGGGACAGGGCGGCTGGAGCATGACCAGAACCTGTGGCCACACTTGTCTGTCTGACCGCTCTGCCTGACGGGCGGCGGTGAGGGCAGTGTGGGACCCTGCCCTTCCGCAGACACTGGAGCTGTCCTTCCTGCCATTTCTCTTCTCGATATTAACCTCCACCTTGGGTCCCTCAGTCAGCTCGAGCTGCTACAACAAAATATCACAGACGGGGTGGCCTAAACAGCAGACGTTCCTGTCTCACAGTTCCAGGGACTGAGAGTTCTGAGATCAGGGCGGCAGCAGGGTCGGGTGCTGGTGACCCTCTGCCATCTTCCCGTGTGTCCTCACGTGGCTGAGAGAGAGAGGAAGCTCTGGGGACTCTTCCGTCTTCTAAGGACACTAATCCCAACATGGGGCCCCAACTCCTAACACTGTCACACTGAGGGCTAGGGCTTCAACACATGAATTGGTGGGGATACAAACTCTCAGTCCGTGACTCCGCTTATGCCAGGAAAGTTGACCAGGCGCATCTCTGGGGCCCTCGGCCCAAGCAGGGGGCCATTTGGAGGGGTATAGAGAGCAGTCCCAGAAGTCCCAGTCCCCGTTTTTAGATGCGGACCACGGCAGGCTGGAATATACACCCCTCCCCCTCCCAAAGATATGTACAGTAAATCCCTGAAACTGATTATCCCCTTGTTTGGACCGAGGGTCTTTGCCAGTGTAACTAAGCCAAGGATCTTGAGATGAGGTTATCCTGGATTATCTGGATGGGCCCTAAGTTCAGTGACAAGTTTCCTTATAAGACACACAGAGAGGAGGCAGCAATGTGGCCCCGGTGCCAGAGATGGCAGTGATGCTGCTGCCATCTAAGGAATGCCAACCGCTGCCAGAAGCCAGAAGAGGCAAGGAAGGGTTCCCCTTGGAGCCTCCAAATGGAGTGTAGTCCTGGCCACACTTTGATTTCAGACTTCTGGCCTCTGGAGCTGTGAGAGAATTAGTTTCTGTTATTGTAAGTCACCCAGTTTTTGTCACGGCAGCCTGAGGACGTAGGACATAGGACCCAAGGCACAGAGAGGGTCCAGCCTTTGCTCAAGCCCAGGGCAGCCCTGGGAGAGTGCTGTAGCCGGTTGGTAGAGGTGAGGCGAGTTGGCCTCTCTGTCCCTTTCCCCAGGTGCCCAGCCCTGACCCCTTTTCCCAGCTGCCGTCCTTTGATGCTGTCCGCCCAGATCAGGCTCCCCCAGCCTCCCTGTGCCCACCAGTGCCTGCTTAGGACCTTTTTTGTGGGGTGGGGTGAGGGCAGCTGGCTTTCTTAAAGCCACAAGGGACAGGCGTTTACAAGGGATGGGTATAGGACTAGTGAGGTACCCAGAGCAGAACCCCAGAGCAAACAGCCTCCAAGGACAGGACCCACATTGAGGCAGAGGGGGGTCCAGCAGGGCTTCTGGGTACAAGGCCTGGAGTGCTCAGCTGTGCAGGAGAGAGGTGGGTGGGGAGGATGGCCAGACTCTGCTGGGGTGTGGGACTTGTAAAGACCCACCTGGAATGAGGGGTGCGGCTCTCTGTTCCTGGGAGGGAAGAGGCTCAAGAAGCAGACGTCACGTACTGGGAAACTGAGTTTCAAGGTTGGGCGGCTGATTTAATAAAACCCAAGAAGCACGGAGGTGGGGACATTACATGGGGCGAGGGGCATCAAATTTTTCAAAATCAAGGGAAGAGGGAGAGTGAGGGGGCTGAATGCAGGGTAAAGAGAGGACATCTGATACACTGGCCCTGGGGAAAAGTCCTGGCCAGGCCAGCAGTGGGCCTGCAGCCCCTCTCAGCTCCTAGGGCAGCCCCAGTCCCCTTGCTGACCCAGGAGTTTGGGGCCTGCATCCTTCCAAAGCTCGCCCATCCTGCCCTGTCCCACTGTAACTAATTCCCAGCTGCCATCCAGAAGCCTGGCAATAAATGGGCCAGTTTGAGATGGGCAACAGGATTTGGGGGCTGAGAAGGGTGGGCCCTAGACAGCTGGGAGGGGCTCAGATTTCCACCACGCTGAACCTGAGGCAGCATCACCTGGGACCCTTCCCCACGATGCACAGAACCTGCTTTTGGGAGGTAAGAGGCTCTTGAAGTGGTTGTCACATGCTGGATGTCACATGCTGGGAGAATGAGTTTCAAGGTCAGTCAGCTCTTGGAAAGGAGGCCCAGAGCAAGGCCTCTGAAGTGACTGTTGTCACAGCAAAAGCAGACTTACCTGTGTTCACAGCGTCATGCTTGGGAAAGTGCCAGTACATCCTCGGGGACCTTAGAAGTCACCTAGCCCATTTCGCAGATGTTTCAAGAGGACCAAGGACTTGGCTGAGCCCTCGAGGATAGAACCAGGACTAGAAGGCTCCGCTCTGTCTTCGCGCCTGCCTTTATCTCTTGACCTTTTTCCATCTCTACGTCATTCAGTTATTCCCATCTCACACCCTGAAATTTATCACCCACGTACCATGCACCGCCTCTGCAATCTTAAGTATTTCATTCCTTGATCACTGTTTCTCCACCTTCCAATTCATTTGCTCAGGTACACCTAGACCACACTGCTTGAACTCAGGGCAGCCAGTCTAATCACCCCTCGCTTCACAGTTGCCTATCAGCCCCCTCGTCTGTCTTTATCCATCCTGCACTTCACTATCTACCATTGTAATCCCGACCTTACAAGTATCCTCATGTCTCTTGCACCCTCTCCCACCATCATAAGTCACCTAGCAAAACCCTTTCCTCAGGTGAACCCTGCCTCCACTGCTCCCATGCCTACTGGCAAGCAGCAGAAAGGAACACTGGTAAACTGGCCCAGTTTGGCACCAAATACTAATTGGCAGTCATCCTTTATTTCTCTAGTAGAGTGGTTCTGAAAGTGCGGTCCTCAGACCAACAGCATCAGAGTCATTTGGGAACTTGTTAGAAATGCAAATTCTCATGCTCCATCCCAGACCTGCTGAATCAGAAACTTGGGCTGAGTTCGTAAATGGTGGTTTAACAAGCCCCCCAGGTGATTCTGATGCTTGCTAGAGTTTGAGAACCACTTTACTCGTAGGCTCCCTTTCCTGTTTCCAAGATGAGCATTTCATACGTTCGCCTTCCACACAACTCCTCCTCTCTTATTTCATCTCTGTAGGGTATTGCTCATTTCATCTAGACTTGGCTGAGGGAACTGAGGCTGTCAAATGGAAACTTGTCTTCCCGTTACCACTGTTACCAGTGTACCAATGTCCACCTTCTTCCTTCCAGTTTCAAAGGCAGGTGTATCCTACTGCCTAACATGGGGTATCTCCCTCTGTATCTTAAGGAGAGGGAACAAAACAAAAGGAGCATTCTTAACAGCTCTAGCATCTCCCACCTTCAGAAAGAAAAGAAGAACTTTCTTGACTACGGCAGCTCCCTCCAGCGACTGCCATATTTCCTCTGCTTCTTTTTATAGCTAATATTTGAAAAAGTTATTTACACACACAAGCTCACTTCCCAACCGATCACTCATCTTCTATCAGCCCGAGTTAGGCTTCCACCTGCACTGTTCCCATGGAAACTGCTGGGAACGAACGTCATTGTTGCCAATCTCATCATCTAGCACCATCAGCCACTCCCTCCTTGGGGGAAAGAAAAATCAGAAGCCCCCGTTGCATCTCCCTATTTCCCCCTAGAAGTAGCTGTTATCCTAAACTTAGGATTAAATTCTCTATATAATGTAAATAATGCTTTCTACGTTTCTATCTCTAAAACTATATTGTTTAGTTTTGTAGATTTTTAAACCCTGTAAATAAAACCATATAAACTTTTGGTTTTGTTTTTATTGTTCAACATTATTTTTAGATGAATTCATGTTAATACGTGTATTATAATACATAATATGTATATTACATACATATAAATATATATAACAATATAAAACTTATTCACTGATTTTCAGTGCTGTGTGGTATTCTAGTATGTGAATATACCATAACTTATTTATCACATCAGTTTTAATAGACGTTTGCTTGTTACCTATACTAACCCATGTATGCACACAAATCTATACATTATGTCTGTGTGTATGTGTATATTTATACACATACATATACATGAATTCATACTGATATCTCTCTCTAGTCAAGTGTCACAGGGTTCATTTAGCCTCATCCCCACACACCTTATTTATCTGTAACTTCTTTCTCCAACAGTGAGAACTCTGGCTCATGTTATTTATAATTTATTTACTTATTTGACCAACCCCAGTACACAAGTAAAGTAGATTTAAAATTGATAACCCATACCCTTGTGAGAAACAAATTTACCACTTAGAGCACACTGTTTATTACATAGTGTTCTTTTTTTGTTGTTACCCTTACAGTATCCAGTCAGAAAACTTTTCCAGTTACTTTGGTCAGCTTCTTTCCCCCACCCCTCCAGTGAGGTATGTTATACACTTGTAACATAGTTTATTTTCATAGTCCCTGTTACATCCTGGGATTTTTCTGAACATCTCAGTTTTCTTTTCTTTTTTTTTCTTTCTAAGTTTGCAAAAAATAAAGTTAATTCTTTGGTGGGGGGGGGTACTGTGGGTTTCAACAAATGCGGAGTCTTCTATCCATCATCCCAGCACCATATCTAACAGTTCCATTGTCCTAAAAGTCAATTCCTCCTCCTTCCCTCAACCCCTGGTAACGACTGATCTGTTTTCTATCCCTATAGTTTTGCCTTTTCCATAAAATCAGATAAATGAAATAAAATACTATGTATAGCCTTTTGGCTTTTTTCACCTAAGAAGTCTTTAAGATTCATCCATGTTACATGAATCAGGAGTTCATTCCTTTTTATTTCTTAGTCACTGTATGGATATATAACAGTTTGTTTATCCATTCACTTGTTGAAGGATATCTTGGTTGTTTTCAGTTTTTGGTGATTATGAATAAAGCTGCTATAGACATTCGCATATCGGTTTTTCTGTGACCTCAGGTTTTCAGTTTTGGGTAAATATACAAGAATGGAATTGTTGGATCATATGGTATTGTAATGCTTAACTTTAAAATAAACTGCTGAACTGTTTTCCAAAGTCAAATGACTGTTTTGCATTCCCACTAGCAGTGTATGAGAATTTCTGTTTAGCATTTGCTATTGCAGGTGGTTTGGGGCCATTCTAATAGATGTGTATTGATATTGCATTGTAGCTTTAATTTGCATTTGCCTAATGACTAAAGGTGTTGAGTATCTTTTTACATGCTTTTTTTTTTTTTTGCGGTACGCGGGCCTCTCACTGCCGTGGCCCCTCCCGCTGCGGAGCACAGGCTCCAGACGCGCAGGCCCAGTGGCCATGGCTCACGGGCCCAGCCACTCCGCGGCATGTGGGATCTTCCCAGACCGGGGCACGAACCCGCGTCCCCTGCATCGGCAGGCGGACTCTCAACCACTGCGCCACCAGGGAAGCTCTGAGAACATTTTAAAAATCATGAATGAATGATGAATTTTGTCAAGTGAGTTTTCTGCATATATTGAGATGATTGTATGTTTTTTCTTATTTCACTGTTAAGATGAATTGCATCGATTGATTTTCAAATACTGAACTAGCCATGAGATGAACCTCACTTGATCATGATGTATTACTCTTTTTTATATTATATATATATATATTCCATTAGTCATTAAGGAAATGCAAATTAAACCACAGTGAGATACGTCATGCCCACTAAGTAACTGTAATGAAAGAGACAATAACACTTGTTGGTGAGGATGTAGAGAAATTGGAACCCTTATACTCTGCTGGTGGGCATGTAATATGGTACAGCTGCTTTGGAAAACAGTTTGGCAATTAATTCCTCAAAATGCTAAATACAGAGTTACCACGTGACCCAGAAATTCCACTCTTAGGTATATACCCAAGAGAAATGAAAGCTATCCACACAAAAACTTGTACACAGGTGTTCATAGCAGCACTATTTATAATAGTTAAAAAGTGGAAACAACCTGAATGTTCATCAGCTGATGAGTGGATAAACAAAATGTGGTCTATCCCTACAATGGAATATCATTCAGCAATAAAAAGAAATAAAGAACTGACACGTGCTACAACATGGATGAACCCTTAAAAATATTTAAATTAAGTGAAAGAAGCCACACATTGTACGATTCCACTTATGTGAAATGTCCAGAATAGGCAAAATCTGTATCGCGACAGAGATTAGATCAGTGGTTGCCTAAAGCATGGTTTTTCTTCTGCTGCGTCTTCATTGTGAGGATTTGTTAATCTAGTCAAGAGCTGGTCTGGGTTTAAAACTTGATGCTGCACCGGGGGCTGTGGGTTTCTCAGGTGAGACCTTTGTTTGTGTCCCTGCTTGCCTGTGGGGCTTCCTTTTCTGCTGCTCCCTGTGAGCCAGTCTTTGGCAGCCACTATCCCCAGCTATATTCCATTTATTTTTCCTTCACACTTGCTAGCATTTTGAGTTAAAGGCAGGGTAGAAGGGCGTTCTCTGATGTTTTGCACAGGCACTGGAACCTGGGGCTTGGGGGTGTGGCCTTCGCTAGTGTTCCTGTCTCTTTTCTAGAAGTTATGCTGGACTTAGAGCACATATTCCTGCCCTCTGCCAGGGGGAAAGCGCTTTTTTGCCTGTTCCCTTTCCCAGCTGCAGTGGATTTCCACCATTTCCTTCAGGCTATCCTTTTTTACCTTTCTCCTGCAGCTGAATGCTTTTGTTTCCTAGCAGAAATAGGGGAGATGGATCTAGGCAACATTTCACTGGTGTTTCATTGGTGGCTGTCGTTTTCCTTCCTCAGCTGTGGTGGGGTTTCTAACAGTGCCCTCAGGTTATGGGTTTTGTTGACTTCCACTGAAAAGTCAGGCTTTTTTTCCAGGGGATATGGGGCTATGTAGAGTTTCAGCAGTCACTGCTGTTACCTTCTCCCAGCCAGCCCCAAGGGGGGGAAACTTTCTCAAGGCTCTCCCCAGGCATCCTTAGGAATCACAGGTGGGGTTCCTGGTGGGAAAAGTCTACACAAGGGTCTGAACCTTTCAATTTCTGCAGTTTTCAGGTCTCCACGCTTTCACATTAGCCCATGTTCAGCCTTTAGCAATTCACTGGACATTTTAATCTTCTTACCGAACTCTGCCCCATGTAAGCAAATGCTTGAGTCCAGTTTCTCCTTGTGGTTGACTGTCTCCAGTTTTCAGGCGAGTTGTTTGCTCATGACCTCAGTTCTCCAGTGGGTTCAAGAAAAGTCATCAATTTTCCACTTCTCCAGCTTTTTTCTTACTGTGAGGGTAGGACATATGTTCTTTCCAGCTCTTTATTCTCATTGGCTGAAACTTTATTCTCATTGGCTGAAGTCCTGTGGTTTCTGTTGATAAACATATGTTCTTAATTTTTTTTTTTTTTTTTTTTT
>NW_006782672.1:0-5061 GCF_000442215.2 Lipotes vexillifer | reverse complement strand
GTGGTGCAGTGGTTGAGAATCCGCCTGCTAATGCAGGGGACACGGGTTCGAGCCCTGGTCTGGTAGGATCCCACATGCCGTGGAGCAACTGGGCCGTGAGCCAGAACTACTGAGCCTGCACGTCTGGAGCCTGTGCTCTGCAATGAGAGAGGCCGCGATAGTGAAGAGGCCCACGCACCGCGATGAAGACAGGCCCCTGCTTGCTGCAACTAGAGAGAGCCCTCGCACAGAAACGAAGACCCAACACAGCCAAAACTAAATATAAAAATAAATAAATAAATAAAAGATTACTATTAAAAAAAGAACTGGGGTGAGGACATTCTTTAAAAAATTATAGTAAGGGAAAATATGTTTATGTGTATGGTCATGTGTGTTGGGCAACCCAACACACATGCTACCTTTGCTGGTAGCATCTCTATGCTCCAGTTTCTATTAATAGAACTTACTCGCCTGACCACTTCGGGTTGGTGATGTAACCAATGTTGAGAAATCATAGTGCCCAAGGCCCAGGACAGATTGATCAAAGAACTGCCTGTACCTTGAGCCATGACCACTGGAATTCATCCACGGAATTTTCCTTCCTGACATCCTGGGGAAATATTCTCTTTTCTCTCTGGTATCAAGCTTTTAAGATAATAACTCAATATTATCTGAAATATCTGAAAGCATGCTGAAAAACACACAAAAAAGTGCAAACATCAAGAGTTTAAAGAGTTTAAAGCAGAGAAAAGATGCAGACAGTACCCTGGGTGACCAGTTCCTGAGAGACCTAGAGCTGTCCCATTTCCAGAAATGCTGCCCTGAATTCTTTGAGCTACTCAATGCCCATCAAATAAATTGTGTGTGTTTGTTTAAATCATTCTTTATTAGGCTGGGTTGAAGTAGGTTTCTATCACTTGCAACTGAAAGACTCCTGAATAATGCAGTTAACCTTCAACTCCGAGATTTTTAGCTTTTAAGATACTGTTTGTTACCAGAAACATATCCAGGACTATATAAGTATTCAATAAATATGAAAAGGTTACTAATCAAAAACAGCCTTTCTGTAATTAAATTTGTCATTGTTCTTTAAGGCTATACTATATTTAGTGATTCAATAATAACAACCATCTGAAATACCTATTTATAAAAATGAAAGTGATGAAAACATATGACTAAGGACAATGAGTTCCTGCCTTTATTCATTTTCCTTAAACCATTTAAAATAATTTATGAGATTACACTTCATTGAAATAATATAGTTGAATTTAATATCAATTTTCACTAAACCCATCTTTATGAATGCCAGGATCATTTCTGTTTTGTTTGATACAGTGTCATGTAGAAGACATCCTGTTAACATTTCTAAAATTCAGAAATGACTTTAACTCTGCTACTTGCTTTCTTGTCAGCCTGGGCTGCTGATCTCTCCTCTCTGAGCCTGTTTTCCCATCTTTAATAATGGATATAGGATAGTGACATGTTTTAAGAATTCAATTAATGTTTTCAATCTCAGAGTACAGACAATTGTCAAAGACAAGCAAATAAGGATTCACAGATCCATCTACTAGTGAATCTGTGACCTAGAATCAGTTACTTGACTTTATCCATAACTCTTAAGGAAGATTCTCTATCTCCCATCTCCATCAGTCTTGACATCAATGAATTATTTCTTCTTCAAGGAAATAATTTCAAGTAGTGAATATGATTACAAAACAGAGAAACTTAAATTATCATAATATTCTGTGCAAGTTCTTTTAAAAAATAGCTTAAAAACAGTTGCTATGTGGTTATATGTTATAAATAATATGTGAAAATTAATATCCCTAAAATGATGTGTTACTGATACTTTTTTACTTGCTGTAAATGTATAGATGAAAACAATAGACCAATAAACTGCAGATAAGTATAAGGTAAGATTGACAAGGGATATCTTTGAAAGAGTAATCCCTGGAAAAAAACTAAGGAATCTAGAAAAAATACTACAATAAAATTAATGTTTTGCCAATTGGCTGGATGTAAGATCAATATACAAGTATAAATTTTAGTCTATGTGTTATTAATGAGCCTTCCTGAAAAAAATTAATAGGACACTTTCAAAATAGCATCAAAAATTTTAAAAATAAATTTAACAAAAGAAATGCAGGATCTGAATACTTAAAAACAAAAAGCATTTCAGAGAGAAATTGAAGAACATCTAATTAATGAATAGTCATTGAAATTTCATGATTTGGATTACTCAATATTATTAAAATGGCAATTTACCCCAAATGTGTATATGGATTAAACACAATTACTATCAATATTTAAGACATTTAAAAACGGTAGAAATTTATAAACTAGTCCTAAAATTTATATGGAAATGTTAAAGAATTATAATACCCATAACAACCTTGAAAATTTAGAAAAAATTTGAGGACTTATGTTACCTGATTTCAAAATTTAATATAAATGTACAGAAACTAAGATATTGTAGTACTGGTATGTGAAGAGACACATGGTTAGAAGGCCCAGATATATAGTGTATAATATTTTCTAGTTTGCTAGATATTTGTTGCAAAAATTTAAGAACTTTTGCGTATACGCTCATGAGAGATAATTGTTTACACTTTTTCATCTCTTGTTATGTGTTTATTTGGCTTTAATAAAAATATTAACATTAACCTCAAATATGAATTGATAAATATTTTCTTCCCCCATATTTTCTGTAAGAATTGTGTATGATTAGTAATATTTCTTTTTAAGTATTTGCTAGAATTCAGCAATAAGATCATCTGGGCCTGAGTTTCTTTTTGTGGAGAGACGTTTAAATATAAAGTCAATTTATTTACTTGTTATGAGTCCATTTCTTTGTGGATCAATTTTAGTAAGAAGTGCATTTCTAGGAATAAGTCTACTCAATGTAAGTAGTATAATTATTTGAATACATCTATTCATAATATTCTCTTATTATATCTCCTCTTTGATTCCTGATTTTTGTACTTGTTTCTCTTCTCCTTTTATTATTTACCAATAAAAGTAAAGGTTGATGAATTTTTTTACCTGTTCTAAGAATAAACTTTGGTTTCAATGATTTTTCCTAGTTGCTTCTATTTTTTCTATTTATATTTTCTGAATTTATTATTTGTTTCTTATGCTTAATTTTCTCTTTTTCTAGTTTTTAGGGTGAAGCTTAGATTATCATTTTTTTCTAATATAGATGTTTAAAATTGATAATTTCATATTAAATGTTGCTTTGGTTTCACCCCATATATTTTGATAGTTGTGTGCTAATTTCTATTCAGTTTAAAGTATTTTTTAAGTTCCTTTGTGAATCCTTTGGCTCATAAATTATTATTACATGGTTTAATTTCCAAATATTTGGGACTTTCTTCCCATTTATTTGTGATAATAATTTCTAAATTGACTCTACTGTGGTCAGAAAATATGTTTTGAGTAATTTCAATCTTTTTAAAATTTTTTGAGACTGTTTTATGGCCTCCATCGTGGCCTTTCATTGGGGATGTTCCATGTGTATTTGAAGAGAATTTTTATTTTGTCTTGCTGGAACTTAAAGATCAGTTGAGTCAAGTTAGTTGATAATGTTACCTTAATCTTAAATATACTTATATATATTCTGCCTAGTTTTTCTACAAAAAATCAAGAGTGGGGTATTAATATTTCCAAACTTCTCTATTTTTCCTTGCTAGTGTGTCTCTTTTTGTTTCATGTAATGTGAAGGGCTATTCTTAGGTGCATATAACTTTATGCTTGTTATATCTTCCCAGATGTATTGGCCCTTTCCTTATTGTAAAACACACCATTATATCTGTAGAAATATTTCTTGTCTTAAAGTCTGTTCTAAATGATCAATTGATATAACCACTCCTGCTCAGTTACCATCATTATTTCATGATATGATTTTTTCCATTTAAAAAAATTTTAAACATATTTGGAAATATAGTTGAATCCCAAATTTTACCCTCTCTGAAAATATCTAGATGTTTATGAGAATGTTTAGTCTATTCTCACTTAATATAATCATTCATATGGTTGCATTTATGCCTGATATTTTGCTATTTATTTTTATACTTTTGTTTTTTCCATTGATACTATATTCACTGTTAAACAAATATTACTGGTGCACTATCCTAATTCTTCTGTTAATATTTTACCTAAATTTTAAAATCTTTTTTTAGTGGTTGATCAAGAAATTACAATATACATCTTAATTTATCATTATCTCCTTCAGGTTAAAAATTTGTTTTAAATATAGCAAACTTGTTCAAATGTACTAATATTTTCTCCCCTTCCCTGTGTATATTATTATAATCATATACATTGTCTATTTACTATAAACCCAATAAAACAGTGCTACAAGTATTGCTTTATATAATCTTATGTTAGTTTTAAAAATTAAGTAACTAAAGTTAAAAATATTTCATGAAGTCTTTTATGTTTTCCAATATATATTTTTTTCTTTTGCTCTTTATTTTTTCTTATGAATTTGAGTTACTCTATGGTAGCATTTCCTTTTAGCCTGAAGGAATTATTTTGTTGTCAATTGTACAACAGATCCCTTAGCAACAAATTCAAAGTTTTTTTAATTATGGGGATGTATTTATTTTACTTTCATTTCTAAAAGGTTTTTTGAATGGTATAGAACTTTTGGATAAAAATTGTTTTCTTTAAAAACATAACATTTGTAATTTCTCTTTCCTTCTGGAATCATTTAAGATGAGAATTCAGCTGTAAATTCTATAGCTGTTCCTTTGAATATGATGACATTTTCTTCTGTTACTATCAAGATTTTCTCAGTCTTTCGGCACTTTGACAATGATGTGTTTAGCATGAATTTGTTTGTGTCCATCCTACTTGGAATTTAGTAAGCTTATTAGATCTTTAGAGCTGTTGTTTTCTGTTTTTTGTTTTTTGTTTGCGGTACACGGGCCTCTCACTGTTGTGGCCTCTCCCATTGTGGAGCACAGGCTCCGCACGCACAGGCTCAGCAGCCATGGCTCATGGGCCTAGCCGCTCCGTAGCATGTGGGATCTTCCCAGACCAGGGCACGAACCAGTGTCCCCTGCATCGGCAGGCAGACTC
>NW_006782671.1:0-249 GCF_000442215.2 Lipotes vexillifer | reverse complement strand
GATAAGGTGACCATATGTGTGTGGGTTTATCTCTGGGCTTTCTATCCTGTTCCATTCATCTATGTTTCTGTTTTTGTGCCAGTAACATATTGTCTTGATTACTCTAGATTTGTAGTATAGTCTGAAGTCAGGGAGCCTGATTCCTCCAGCACAATTTTTCTTTCTTAAGACTGCTTTGGCTCTTTGGGGTCTTTGTGTTTCCACACAAATTGTGAAATTTTTTGTTCTAGTTCTGTGAAAAATGCCATT
>NW_006782670.1:0-229 GCF_000442215.2 Lipotes vexillifer | reverse complement strand
ATGTACCAATCATCAGATAAAGATGTTTATAAAGGAGGAGTCTGTGCTCATGTGAGGATAGGGGATATATAGCAACTCTGTACTTTGCACTCACTTTTGCTGTGAATCTAAAATTTTTCTAAAAAATTAAATGTTTTTTAAAATACATGTTAAATTTCTTTTTTTTAAATTTATTAATTTTATTTATTTATTTTTGGCTGCATTGGGTCTTTGTTGCTGTGCATGGGTT
>NW_006782668.1:0-2709 GCF_000442215.2 Lipotes vexillifer | reverse complement strand
CCCTCCTCCTGCTCCTCCCCCTCCTCCTTCCTCTCCCTCACCCTCTCTCTTCAATTATAGCAGAGTACATAGCACTTTGTCTTTACAATTTACTTTCATTTCTCTGTAGTTTTAGACTTTTCCTTTCTAATTTTCCTCTCCACCCTTTATCGTTAGCTGCAGCATCCCTATTTTCAGATCATGTTGATATCAGGTACATCACAGAACCCTGATCCTGGATGGTGCCTTCATTTTCTGATCCTGTTTCTTCATTTTCCACCTGGCTCCTGAGGTTCCAAAATGGTGAGAAGCTTGTGCAACTGGCCAATGAGTCTACTGACTCATCAGTGACTTGACCAGTTTGAGCAACTAGCTAAATATATTCCTTTTAGTATTTGTTCATTCTGACAGTTTGTAGCCTTGGTGTGCTACAATCCATATGTCAGACGGGAATAGTTCCAGTCAGCATTCCTTACTGATGTCTCCAGAAAACCATTTAATTTCCCTAGGGTAGTGATCATATTAGTCACACATGTCAAAATAAGTCATGCTTCTTTTCTGAAATATAAAGCAAAAGATATTATAATCCCCAATGCATACATGCTTCAACAACAAAAAAAGATTTTCAGGAACTTGTGGAAATGCAATTGTATCAAAAAGTAGACAATGCTTTGTACAGTGAAACTTGTCTATTTTTAATCAGTGGAAGCAAATGTGCTTTTTGATTCCATGTGAAAAAGTAACACAAGTAACAGCTATTAAATTAAGAATAATAATAATTAGGGAAAATTTTATTTAATACTGTCATAAATGTACAAATAGTTAAAAATATTTCTTCCTTGGTTTTTATTCTTTTCTTTTTTGTTGGAAATAGAAATGTATATATTTTTAAAACATTATTCTTTAACCTATTCTGAGAAGATTAACACTATGAATATCACACATTTTTATGGCAGGAGAGAAAGAGCCTGCACATATGTTATTTTAAACCCCCCCCATCACCCCAAGGAACAGGAGGACTCTGGGGGGCCATAGATGTTCAGTGACCCATGCAAGGTTAGTCTACTAGGAAGTTTCAGAGTTGTGTATAGAACATACTTCTCCAGACTCTTGGGTTGGTGCACTTTCTGCCCACTGGCTTGTCTCTAAATGTGTGAGGAGAAGTCATAGGCAATCCCTTCATTTCTCTCAATGCAGTGGTTCTGTTGTTGAACCCAAGTTCATGTGCCTGATGCAGAGTGAGACCAAACAAGACGAAATGTCAGAGTTTGGAGCAGAGAAAGGTTTATTGCAAGGGCCATGCAAGGAGAACAGTGTGGCTCATGCTCAAAACTCCCTGATGGATTTTAGGGAAGAAGTTTTAAAGGCAAGGTGAGGGAGGGGAGTCACAGGGTGTGTGATCGGCTCACACACAATTCTCTGATTGGTTGATGGTGAGGTAACAGGACAGAGTCACAGAGGTTTACGTCAGGCTCCAGTAGGTCTGGGGACTACATGCTCACAGTCATCAAGTAGTTAACTCCTTCCATTTGGTGGGGGGTTTAGCAACTGTAAAACAGCTCGGGAAATGTACATCAGATACCATTACCTAGGTACTTCAGGGAGGAACTAAAGATTCTGTGGCTGCCATATGGCCAACTTACTGTTTAAACTGTTACCAGTTCTCCTGGCCCAACTCCTACTTTTGTCACTACATGTTCACATCCTTTCAATCCTTAATTCTTAAGCCAGGCTTTTGTGACTCAAGGATGCGTGAGAGACTACAGCACTCCTACAAACAAGAGGCAGACAGAGGACATGGGAGGAGGGGTCTGTCCCAGGAAGACCCCATAGGGTCCTGCTCAGTTACATTTGGAAAACTTGAGTGCACAAGAATTATCAAAATGCAGATTCCAGGATACTTTGTCCTAAAAGTCAGGATTGGGGCAAAGGAATCTGCATTTTGATAGTCATATCTGCTGTTTCAACTGATGGTTCAAAGGCCAAAATTAAAATTTTTCCTATGTTCTAATTCTACCTTATTTTTAAAATTTCATTTAGGCAAATTACAGGAATCATTAGATAAGAAATATGGCAGCCAAGCATTGATATCTTAGGGTAAATTCAAGGGCAGCTGCAGAACTAGAGTGAGAAGAATAATTTAATTGCTAAAACCACATTTCAGATGTAAATGTTTCTCTACAAACTATGATTTTTGCTCTTACTACAACTGTTTTTTTTCCTTTTTAACCTTCCAAACTGAGCTGGAAATTTGAAAGCAGTTTTCTTCATAACACTTTCCATCCCCACACAAACTCCAACATTTGGAAGGAATGTCTGTGATATGTCATTTTTGATATTTCTACTCTTTGTACATGAAGGAAATCGGCAGTGTAAAAAAAAATGACATAATCTGATAATCAAATGAAGCTTAACTTCTGTCCTAGAAACAGACAAGCCATGTTCAGAATTCTTCCCAAGCCATTTATTTTCTTAATATTTGCTTAAACTTCTCCTCTGTTGGACAATTTATTTCTAGCAGTAATTAATGATTTAGAGCTGTTTCCTAGGTCACCTCTAAAAAGTGTTCATCTTTGAAATTTAGCTCTCAAGTTTATACCCTACTGTGATTATATCAAAAGCAGATTTGTAGTTTTGATTAAATGTAATTACTTCTTTGTAAGTGTGGTACTCTTTAGTTAAAATTATAAAACGTGAACTTGAGAATATGATTTTTTTTTTTTTTTTTTT
>NW_006782665.1:0-3711 GCF_000442215.2 Lipotes vexillifer | reverse complement strand
ACCCGTGTCCCCTGCATCGGCAGGTGGACTCTCAACCACTGCGCCACCAGGGAAGCCCACGGTAGAATATTTTAATCTTACTACTGGGTCTGAGTACTTGTGAGACAACATGCTGAAGACACTCAAAGACAATGTGGATTGAGACCCCTGAGAGTGGTGCTTCCAGCAGCGCTGCAGTGGTGGCCTTCTCCGAGACAAAGTTGGGGGGTATGGCAGGGAGGGTGGGGTTTACTCTGGACTCACAGTGAAACAGATGAACAAGTCTTCACACATCCATGAATTTTATATGTTCAAATCTATAGATACTCTTCCATGCCATACCTTTCCAAAGAGCATTTGTGCACTTTCTGTTTTTTAAGAGACTTGGATTATTGAGCTCTGCGAATGGTAATATTTTTCACTGTGTACTATAATTATTCATCATAGATCCTCGAAGGCAGGAAATGTCTGGTTCACTATTATATTTCTAGAGCCTAGGTCAGTGCCTGATACATTATAGGTATTAAGTAAATATTTGTTGAATGAATAAATGCATGAGTTTGGAAATGAATGCTTCAGTCCCTAGAGAGTTGGCAGAAGAAAGCATTTGGGAGAGGGAATAGGAAAGAGAATTTCTGAAATCCAAAGTCAGGCCATTTATTTCAGTTCCTCTTCCGCCCACCAGGCCTAGCAATGAGAGAGCCAAGCAGTGATCTCACCCGTAGAACCTGCTGGGCTAGTCCAGTCAGCAATTGAGTTGAGTCCAACCACTCATCAAACACAGTAAACTTGGCTAATAGATTCCCAGAAGTACCGTGTGACTGCTCTCTCCATCTAAATATGCCCTGCTAAGCTAGATCTAATTATCCACCATGGAATTTGGCCAGTTACACTGAGATTATGGTATGTTGAGAAATTTGAACTTTAACCACACATAAATAAAAGCATGGGGATCAGGGCCACTGCTTCTGTGTGATTTTTGAATTTTTTTCAAACAGAAAACAGTTGCTTTGGAGCCTGTGAGTTTTCAACTAGAAGGAAATATATTGTAAGTCAAATTGATCCAATTTTCTAATGTAAAGTGTCTTCAGATGTCTTTATTAAAATAATTTAAATTTATTGAATATCCAGATATATCTAAATATAAATATCTAAATAAAATACTGCACCTTTTACTAAACATCAAAAAAAAAAAAAACGTTGTTAGGTGCAGAGAAAGAAACAAGTAAGATACAGTCTCTGGTGCTGCCTTTTTCAGTCAGATTTCAACTGAACTAGTTCAAAACCCTAAGAAAATGCTCTCCTTCCTCCTTCGGCAATAGATGCAGAAAGGTTTAGTCTTTCCAACTTACAATAGAAGGTCATAATGAGAATGCCACATGTCCCTGCAGTAGAACTAAACAAATTTTAATGTTTCTCTTTAAGCAAATTTTCCTAGTAAACAAAATTTGTCTCAGGGTTATGCTGGTGTGATATTCTCAAGCTTTTGGGGTATAGCTGGGGAAAGTCCTCTCCAGAAACGAACTAGAGGTTGATCAGAGTTTTCTTCACTTTGAAAAATCGTTCCCAGCAGGACCCCAAAGGCTAGACAATTTCCACAGTTACACTTTTGTTCGCCTTATATGCAACTCCTCCGGATGATACCTATTGAAGAGGTTCAGGTGCACATGTAACATTTGTTCTCCTCACTACTTCAGAACTGACTCCAAAGTTTTCATTTTCTCTCTTTTCCTTTCCTCCCAATATATCTGCCTTTTCTCTTTTGCAGTAATGGACACCACTTGGCAACATGCCTTCTCCTTATCTCTTTTCTCTCTTACAGTGTTAACTCTCTGGTACATTTGTTTTCTGTTTTCATGGGAATTTCTGCCTTGCCTGAGAATTATTTAATGACAAGGAGGGAATGGTGTAAAACCACAGGAGTGACTAAGAAAAGTCAAAGAAAGCAAAGCTCGTTCTACTGGCAGTGAGAAATGATAGAAAGAAAGCTGGATTGACTTCAGAAAACCTAGGGATTGGTTCTGGCACCAAGGATTACCTGGTGGACTTTGAATTCAGGGAACCTCTTGTATTTCAGTTCCCTCACCCACATAATCAGCATGCTCACACTGGCCCTGTCTACCTGACAGAAACGACAATGAAATTGAATCAGACTGCAGAAGAGTTTTATGTTGCATTCATTTAGAAACTGTATATCTCTGTATTACATGAGATGTGGTTGTTAATGATATTAGATACCCAGCTGCAAAGGAGGCAGTCATGCACACCAGCTGTCCCAGCCTGCTGCTGTTTACTCTTACCTAGACTGGACTAACTCAGGGCTATTTAGGAGTTCATTCTTCAGGGTACAAGTAATCCATATATATGAGCAATACTACCATCTTTAGTATACTCTATCTAGTTGGTTAACTTCATAAAGCTTCTCGCAGCTTGCTTTATTGGAAGTCTGATGCTGACCATGATCTCCTTTTCAGCCCATAAGCACTGCCCACACCCCCAGATGCAATCTGGTTGTTTGTGAGCATCTGGATTGGACTAGAATTGAGCAGGGTGATGTCGCTCTGGAGTCAGATTGGCTTGAGTTCAGACACTGGCACTATAATGAAATAGCTGTGACACCTTAAACTTGTTATTTAATTTCTCTGAGGCTACATTTCCTAATTTGTACAGAGAAGCCACTAATAGCTACACTGTAGATATTACAGTGGGATGAGTAAAAAACAATAAAGATTTATTATAGCCCAAGAGCTAAAAGTAACATACATCATAAATATGGGTATTTGGAATTGTCTAGATATTTGAGTTATAGTCTTGAAAACAAAAGATTTTAAAGAGAAGCAGCTGTGCAACTAGAGTAAGATACACTTTGTGGTTTCTTTGAGCTCATAACTCTTGAGTAGATTATCAAATCTGTACTGGCACAGTAATTAAGCCTAGTAGGTACTTAATTTTTTTGATAATTAAATGAGTAAATAAATGAATGAATGAATGAATGAATGAATTCTACTGAAGTAAATTTGGAGAGAAGTTGCATTTCACATCTCTCCTCTAGATGGCGAAATGATACCTCCTATAGTGTATTGCATTTCCTTGTCTCAACAACTGACCTGAAAATTGTACTTTAAAAATCCCTAATTTTATGTCTGTCCTAGTGTAGAAGTACAGTCATAAATCTATTTTCTTCCAAAGTTATCTCTTTATTTGTACATCTTTAATATTTTTGTCCAAAAATTGTTTATAGAAAATCATTCAGAAATATGATTGTGTAAGTACTATAAAGAAATTGAATTGTGCAAGAGACTTTCAAAGCACTTGTGCAAGATTACTTTGGGTACTTTCAATTTTCACGTAGTACTTACTCTTAGGAAAACATTGTTTTGCCCAAAGTTCATTATTATTTCTCTAGGGAATTCACTTTCCCCTAAATAAGAAAAAAAGAAAGGAATTCTACTAAAAATGATTTTTTAAAACTAAGCCCCAAATATATATTTTTTCTTCTAGATTCCTTGTGACAGGAACAGATAAAACTATCTGTAATGAATGCATTATCCTGTAAACTGAATACAGAAGAACAATTAAATGAGATAAATTAACCCAAATACCTCGCTTTAATTTTCCTTTGAGCCAGGATATGAGTTCCCTGAATGATTTAAATAATGTCCCCCAATTTCCACTTCCCTTTATAATGACATAGTCTATATTTTCTTTTTTCTTTTTTTTTTTTTTTTTTTT
>NW_006782664.1:0-625 GCF_000442215.2 Lipotes vexillifer | reverse complement strand
TTTCCACAATGTTGATTCTTCCAATCCAAGAACATGGTATATCTCTCCATCTGTTTGTATCGTGTCTAATTACTTTCATCAGTGTCTTATAGTTTTCTGCATACAGTTCTTTTTTCTCCTCAGGTAGGTTTATTCCTACGTATTTTATTATTTTTGTTGCACTGGTAAGTGAGAGTGTTTCCTTAATTTCTTTTTCAGATTTTTCATCGTTATTGTATAGAAATGCAAGAGATCTCTGTGCATTAATACTGTATCCTGCTGCTTCACCAAATCCATTGATTCGCTCCTCTAGTATACTGGTAGCACCTTTCGGATTCTGTATGTATAGTATCATGTCATCTGCAAACAGTGATAGTTTTTCTTCTTTTCCAATTTGGATTCCTTTGATTTCTTTTTCTTCTCTGATTGCCATGGCCAAAACTTCCAAAACTATGTTTAATAAGAGTGGTGGGAGTGGGCAATCTTTTCTTGCTTCTGATCTTAGAGGAAATGGTTTCAGTTTTTCACCATTGAGAACGATGTTGGCTGTGGATTTTTCAAATATGGCCATTATTATGTTGACCTAGGTTCCCTCTATGCCTACTTTCTGGAGAGTTTTTATCATAAATGGGTGTTGAATTTTGTC
>NW_006782662.1:0-243 GCF_000442215.2 Lipotes vexillifer | reverse complement strand
ATGCTAGGGGACATGGGTTCGTGCCCCGGTCTGGGAAGATCCCACATGCTGCGGAGCGGCTGGCCCCGTAAGCCATGGCCACTGAGCCTGTGCGTCTGGAGCCTGTGCATCGCAACAGGAGAGGCCACAACAATGAGAGGCCCCCCATGCAGCAAAAAAACAAAAAAAACAAAAAAACCACAAGGGAATCCCCATAAGGTTAACAACTGATCTTTCAGCAGAAATTCTGCAAGCCAGAAGGGA
>NW_006782659.1:0-200 GCF_000442215.2 Lipotes vexillifer | reverse complement strand
GGCACACTTTGCGATTTCTGCGTAAGATGGACAGGAATGGGGAGAACCAACAAGAGACTAGCTTTAGGTGTTTGGACGAGCACATTGAACTCTAATATCCCACCAGTAAGAAGAGTGAACCAAAGCCTCAGCATGCAATGCCTGAACCAGACTAGGGTCTGAAGCAATCCTGCAGGATGGCGGCCAGCTCACAAGAAAGC
>NW_006782658.1:0-3132 GCF_000442215.2 Lipotes vexillifer | reverse complement strand
CCCACTCGCTGCAACTAGAGAAAGCCCGCGCACAGCAACGAAGACCCAACACAGCCAAAAATATATAAATAAAATATATATTAAAAAAAAAGCAAAGTGCGAGTGATTCAGACTACTCACTTTCAGACTATTTTCTGACTTCTGTACCTTCAACTATTGCCCTGTAAAATCAAAATTAATATTTACATTTCTATGCTAGGCACTGCACATTCTTAATAAGAAAAAATAGATTATATTATGATGAGATCTCTTATTGAAGCAAGGATGTCACTCTGACATTTGAAAGGAACACATACTGTTTTGAAAAATAAAACGTGACCGGAACAGAGAGGATGGGACCAAAAAAAAAAGGGGGGAGGGGAATTCTACTCCAAGATTAATATTTTCCAGTATTTTATTTCATATTATAAAGGAAGGTTGAGATGTCATAAATATTACTGTTTTCCCAAATGGAAATCGTCTTATAGTATTTTTTTCCTAATGGTAAAATACAATATCACATTGGGACGAGGTGTCACAATTACGGAATAGTGCCTCATGTTCTCATAGCACCTGGTATACCTTTCATAGCGGCTTTCTAGAACTATACATTTTTGAATAATTCAGTGTCTTTCTCACTCCGCATGATGTAAATTCGAGGAGAGGAAGACACTTTGTGTTTACCTTGTCCCCAGCGTGTTACACTACCTGGCTACTAATTAATGCTAATTTTAACTTTTTTTTTTTAACTTCACGCACTTCCCCCTTCATTTCACAGCGCTCTAGTGAGGCTTAAGCTGTTGTCTGCTCTCTACTAAGTTTTTCTTTGTTTTGTTTTACGTCGTATGACGCGGCGACTCTTAAAAAAAAAAAGTTTCAAAGAACAGAGCGGAAAAAAAGCTGCTCAAACTTAACCCAGTCTATAGACCCACAGGAGAGAAACGGACACAGCTCAACATCTCGCGAGACCAGCTCCGCTTGGGAGCCTGAGACTCAAAGAGTTCGTAGCGCGCATGTGTGGGTCGTCCGGAAGGTGCCGCAGGGGCGGCTGGGAGAGGGAGGAGGTCAGGAAGTAAACATAGATGGTTGGCTTCCTTCATGTCCGGCTGTCTTGGGGTAAGCAGCTGCGGGACCGGGTAGGGAAATATTGTGAGAACTTCAAAAGAGAGGTGGGTGAGGGTGAAGAACCCCGAGAAGTGGACCAAAGGCTCCTAATTGTTACAAATATCCTTACGAGACTGATGAACGCCACGTTGAGGAGGGAACGGGACCTAGAAGGAAGCCGCCGTCCTAGGCCTCAGTCATAGTACCTGTGCCCAGTCAGACCAGGACTGTGTCTTCAGTGGTTTTTAAAGTAAGAATTACAAGATGCCATTGGGGCTGAACTGTCCAGTACAGTAGCTGTTGACTGTTGTGGTTCTTAAGCACTTGAAATGTTGGCTAGTCTGAATACGTGTAAAATCCATATCAGATTTTAAAGACTTAGTTTTTCTAAGTCTAAACAGATTTTTTCCTATGTTGAAATGATAATATGTTGGGTATATTGGGTTAAATATTGCAAAAATAATTTTACCTGTTTCTTTTTACTTTTCTAGTATGGCTGTGGAATATTTTAAATGACATATAGGGCTGGCGTTATATTTCTCTTGGACAGTGCTACATTAGACGGTTTTAAGCTTGGGTAGTGGACATGATATGATCAAATTTTTGTTTTGAAAAAATAACACTGCAGTGTGGAAAACTGATTGGAGGGAATTGGGAGAGACTGGTAGGGAAAAGTATTAACACGAAGGTTATTGATAGTAGAAGTAAATGAATTTGAGTGATATTCAGAAGGTGAAAATAACGTTACTTAGTGATGAAATAGGTGTGGGAATTAGCTGGAACACTTGTGAAAAGGGATGGATGGTGGTGTCTTTCATCAAGAGAGGGAACAGTGGAAAAAGATTAGATTTCATAGAGAAGATATGAATTTTTTTTTTAGTTGAAGATTATGAATTTGAATTAAGATTTGTTGAGTTCAGGTTTCTCAGAGACATTTAAGTGGAGGTACTTTGAAGTAAGCAATTGGAATGTATTTATTGGAAGCTCAGACAGAAGTTCTGGAGTAGAGAAGTAAATTGGAGAGCCAGCAGTTGTATATCGTGGCTATCAAAACCTTGGAAATAGATGAGCTTGTCCTCTGGTGGAGTTTAGAGTGATGAAGAAGGCCCCAGGATTGACCCCTGTGGAATCCAAAATAAAATAACTGTGCAGAAATGGATGAACTTAAAAGGATTCAGGAGAATCAGCGAGAGGGGTACAAGAAAAACCAAGAAAGTATAGTGTCACATAAGCCAAAGGATAAGAATATATCAAAAGGGGAAGGAAGAGAACTGAAAAATTTCCAGAGGACTAGGCACATTGATAACTTAGTGGTATCTCTGGACTGGGGGGAGGGGTGTGGGAGCTAAATCAGAGTGATTGAGAAGGGAAGCAGAAGATGAGGAAATGGAGACGATGAATATAGGTAAATCTTAAAGCATCCAGTCTTTAAGAGGAACACAGATAGGACCCTACGTACTCATTAAGGGTTAGTGTGGTAGAAAAGTTTGAGACGCTTACGTAGAGAGGAATTCAGGAATATATATGAGAGAAAGAGTCTCATGAAATTTTAAATACATGTGTATGTCTCTCTCCACTTATAACTTAGAGTTGAGAGGAAAACTGCAACAGTATATAAAGACTTTTGTGGAGGGGAAAGAGACCTTTCCCTTACAGACACTATGAAGAATAAGACATAAGCTGAAAAATAATTGATGTTACAATTACAAAGGTAGCCTATACAGAATCTAAGAATAGAGATATTGTAGTGGGAAGGGAGAGACAGAATATGCTTGTTATCTCTATAATAAAAAACAATTTAAAATAAAATAATTTATATTAGAGTGAAAAAACAACAAAGAAACTAAAAATAGTGATATATCTAAAGGGGGAGGAGAGATTTAGGAAGATAGGGACCTATGTTAGTGATTAATCTTGTATCAGAGCAAGAAGTTAACTAATAATGTCTAGAATATGAAACATTCTGTATAACACACAGTATGTGTCATTAGAGTGTACTTTTTTTTTTTTTTGCGGTACACGGGCCTCTTACCGCTGCAGCTTCTCCCG
>NW_006782657.1:0-720 GCF_000442215.2 Lipotes vexillifer | reverse complement strand
CTGAAGCCTGTGCGCCTAGAGCCCGTGCTCTGCAGCAAGAGAAGCCACCGCAATGAGAAGCCCATGCACCGCAACGAAGAGTAGCCCGCGCGTAGCAACGAGGACCCAACGCAGCCATAACTAAATAAATAGATAAATTTATTTTAAAAAAAGAAAATGTCTAAAGAAGTCAGATCCCACCTGTTGCACGGGTGTCTAATCCACAGTCCTTCAGTTACAGATGTGGCTTTGCCTCTGTCCTTACTTGGTACTTATGCTCATCAATTTCTACTCCAGTTATGCAGCTTTGTGTGAGTGAGGACTAACCAGTGACAGTTATGCAGGTGCATGCGAGACTTAACCAGTGTACTGAACTGAGCACTGTTTTCCTAACTGCCTGAGGCTATTTGTTAGCCGTTCGATCTTACCTTTTGAGTGTTTGGTCCTCCTTGGTTTGCCTTTGAACCTTCTCTTTGGGATGGAATCCCAGCTCCTTGGTGTGTGTGACACGAGGCCTTCATCTGCGTAGCCCAGGCTGTCTGCCGGGTGTCTGCCTGGGCCCTGACCCGAGGTGTGTTCACTGTCCCAGGAACCCAGCTGCTCCTTGGCCTCCTCCCCTCACTTGGTATCTGTATCCGCGCTGTCTCTGCTTCTCCATTTGGGGAACTCATTTTTTTAGTTTTTTGTTTTTTGTTTTTTTTGCGGTACGCGGGCCTCTCACTGCTGTGGCCTCTCCCGTTG
>NW_006782656.1:0-284 GCF_000442215.2 Lipotes vexillifer | reverse complement strand
CACAATAGACCAGATAGATTTCATTGATATTTATAGGACATTCCATCCAAAAACAGCAGATTATACTTTCTTCTCAAGTGCGCATGGAACATTCTCCATGATAGATCACATCTTGGGTCACATATCAAACCTCAGTAAATTCAAGAAAATTGAAATCATATCATGCACCTTTTCTGACCACAACACTAAGAGATTAGAAATGAATTAAGGGAAAATAACGTAAAAAAACACAAACACATGGAGGCTAAACAATACATTACTAAGTAACCAAGAGATCACTGAAG
>NW_006782655.1:0-201 GCF_000442215.2 Lipotes vexillifer | reverse complement strand
TTATTTTTTTTTTTTTTTTTTTTTTTTTTGCGGTACGCGGGGCTCTCACCGCTGTGGCCCCTCCTGCTGCGGAGCACAGGCTCCGGACGCGCAGGCCCAGTGGCCACGGCTCACGGGCCCAGCCACTCCGCGGCACGAGGGATCCTCCCAGACTGGGGCACGAACCCGTGTCCCCTGCATCGGCAGGGGGGGGGGGGGCGG
>NW_006782653.1:0-236 GCF_000442215.2 Lipotes vexillifer | reverse complement strand
GATCCCTTCTAGAGTATTTTTAATTTCATTTATTGTGTTGTTCATCATTGCTTGTTTCATCTTGAGTTCTTCTAGGTCCTTGTTAAATGTTTCTTGCATTTTCTCTATTCTAATTCCAAGATTTTGGATCATATTTACTATCATTATTCTGAATTCTTTTTCAGGTAGACTGCTCTATTTCCTCTTCATTTGTTAGGTCTGGTGGGTTTTTATCTTGCTCCTTCATCTGCTGTGTG
>NW_006782652.1:0-206 GCF_000442215.2 Lipotes vexillifer | reverse complement strand
TTAGTTGCATTCATAGCAGTATACATGGAAATAAATGAGGTCAATTATACTTATATTATTGTCCAGTTGTATTAGTTCTAAAATTTACTAGAATATATGTACACATATTTTTTGCATAAATTATTATTTTTTAGAATATATTGGGGTTTTAAAATTTATTTTATTTTATTATTTTGTTAATTATTTTTGGCCACACTGCACAGCAT
>NW_006782650.1:0-345 GCF_000442215.2 Lipotes vexillifer | reverse complement strand
ATCCACCACAGCACCCAAAGCGGTCAATTTTCAATGAATGCTAACAAGTTTGGTCAAAGGTCATGAAAAGGCTAGACCTTACTTGGTCTCTGGCCCTACTGAATAACTTTTTTCACCAACTGGAGTCTTATCTCCAAGGATCAAGAGCTGCAAGGTCAGATATTGGTATTAAATAGATCACCTGAAAATATTCAACTTTAGGGCTTGGAAGAATAACAGAGGTGAGCCTTAGGCCTGTGAAGCAGCATGGGCAATTCTTAGCTTGTCATTTAAGACTCTTGTAGGTTGAGGCTGGGAGGCTGACCAAGTCCAATGTACACATGGCATTCTTAGAGATGCACATGT
>NW_006782649.1:0-563 GCF_000442215.2 Lipotes vexillifer | reverse complement strand
AGGGCATGTGTTATGGTAAGGTTTCGGGTAAGGGTTAGGGTTAGGGTTAGGGTTAGGTTTAGGTAATGGGGACGGTTTCGGATACAGGTTAGGGTATGACAACAGTTGAAGGTTAGTGTAAGTGTTAGGGCACGGGTCAGTGTTAGCGTACGGTTTAGGATTAGGGCACAGTTTAGGGTTAGGGTTAGGGTCAGGGTCAGGGTCAGGGTCACGGTCAGGGATAGAGGGTTAGGGTTAGGGTCAGGGTCAGGGTCATTAGGGTTAGGGTTAGGGTTAGGGAACGGGGATGGTTTAGGTTACAGGTTAGGGTACGATAACGGTTTAGGGTTGGCGTACATGTTAGGGCATGGGTTAGTGTGAGCGAACGGCGTAGGTTTAGGGCACGGGTTAGGGTTAGGCTTCAGATAAGTGTTAGGGTTAGGGTAATGGTTAGGGTTAGGGTTAGGGAACGGGGACAGTTTAGGGTACAGGTTAGAGTATGACAGAGGTTTAGGGTTAAGGTACGTGTTAGGGCACGGGTTAGTGTAAGCGTACGGGTTAGGATTAGGGCACAGGATAGGGTA
>NW_006782648.1:0-998 GCF_000442215.2 Lipotes vexillifer | reverse complement strand
TCAAATATACTTACTGACTCTGTTTTCAGATGTTTACCTCCCAGGGTCAAGGTTCTTGATCTCCACAATAACAGAATAAGGAGCATCCCTAAAGATGTCACCAGTCTGGAAACTTTGCAAGAACTCAATGTTGCTTCCAATTCTTTAGCCCACCTTCCTGGATGTGGTACCTTTGGCAGCCTTTCCATACTGATCATTGACTATAATTCAGTCTCCAACCCATCAGCTGATTTCTTCCAGAGCTGCCAGAAGATTAGGTCCCTAAGAGCAGGGAACAATCCATTCCAATGTACATGTGAGTTAAGAGACTTTATCCAAAGTGTAGGCCAAGTATCAAGTGAAGTGGTAGAGGGTTGGCCTGATTCTTATAAGTGTGATTATCCAGAAAGCTATAAGGGAACCCCACTAAAGGACTTCCATGTATCTCAATTATCCTGCAACACAGCTCTGCTGATTGTCACCATTGGGGTCCCTGGGCTGGTATTGGCTGTTACCGTGACTGTCCTCTGTATCTACTTGGATCTGCCCTGGTATCTCAGGATGGTGTGTCAGTGGACCCAGACCCGGCGCAGGGCTAGGGATGTACCCTTAGGAGAACTCCAAAGAGCTCTCCAGTTCCATGCTTTTATTTCATACAGTGAACGTGATTCTGCCTGGGTGAAGAATGAGTTAATACCAAACCTAGAAAAAGAAGATATAAGAATTTGTCTCCATGAGAGAAACTTTGTTCCTGGCAAGAGCATCGTGGAAAATATCATAAACTGCATTGAGAAAAGTTACAAGTCCATCTTTGTTTTGTCTCCCAACTTTGTCCAGAGTGAGTGGTGCCATTATGAACTCTACTTTGCCCACCACAATCTCTTCCATGAAGGATCTAATAACTTAATCCTGATCTTGCTGGAACCCATTCCACAGAACAGCATTCCTGGCAAGTATCACAAGCTGAGGGCTCTCATGGCACAGAGAACTTACTTGGAATGGCCCAAGGAGAAGAGCAA
>NW_006782646.1:0-2705 GCF_000442215.2 Lipotes vexillifer | reverse complement strand
TGGGATCCTCCCGGACCGGGGCACGAACCCATGTCCCCTGCATCAGCAGGCGGACTCCCAACCGCTGCGCCACCAGGGAAGCCCAAGTTACCCTATTCTAATTATTTGTCAGAATTCAGAGCCTTTATATGACTCTCTTAACTTTTGTGATTTAATACTACAGGAAACTCTGATAATCTAATTTATTTTGAAGGTAATTTATTTTTTATACCTATATATACATTTGTGGGTTTCCATAGTTTTTAAATTCAAAGTTTGAGCGCTTATAACATCACCAGGGTATGCCTATGTGTGGATCTTCTTTTCCCAAATAATTTGTAAGCTTTTGATTAGAAGTCTCAAGTCATTCTGCAGGAACATGATTACTGTTCTTTCCTGGAAAAAAATTTTCTTCCTACACTTCTCCTCTGTGTCTCTTATAGGTGGCCCAATGTGTAATTTTTCTTTATCCTTTCCCTGTGAATAGTGGACAAATTTCTCCTAATTCTCATTTATTATTTCAGTATCTGGCTGGCTGTATATTACCTCTGTTGCCTCCACTGAATCTTGAATTTGCTAATTTTTGAAAATCCAAAAGCAGTTCTTAATCTCAGACTATGTCTTCTCAGATCTCTGCCTAGGGGTCTCATATTTTTTCCAAGTGCTTCCCTGTTTCTTGGAGATGGGGGTCGTCTGCTCTGAATCTTTTTGTTTGTTTTGAACAGCTTTGTCTTTTGCTATATCCAGTGAGCTTTCTTTTTCCCTCCCTTTCTTTCTTCCCTCTCAACCTCAGGGGGAAGTCTATGTATGTCTGATATTAGATGTTGAGATAGATTTTATCAGAGTTTTAGAAGATACTTGTCCAAATATTCTAGTCCCAGACTAAACAGGAACCTGGAAAGTTTACATTTTCTCTAGTCTAATTGTCTATGAGGCACAGGAAGAAAACAGTATCAGAGGCAGCCACAGGCAGGTGTGTCACGACGCCAAGAAGCATTTCCTGCATGTACGTGCTGTGACACACTAATGGCTAATGGCTATTATTTCTAACTGAGGTGGGTGCCCTCTTGAATAGATGGCTGAAACAATACCCATTTTACCCAGTCCACTGGTTCACATCAGGTGACATTGTGTTGTGATCCCCAGGCTGAGCTGCTTCAGGTGTGGGGTTGGGATTTTTCCAGATCTATTTGCCCCTGAGCTCACCCCTCTTCTTGCCCTTGTCCCATTGACTTTGAAGGTATATCTTGACTTTGCTACTGATCACAGTCTCTTCCACCTAGTTACATTTTTCTGTCACGTATGTGACAGATTGTATTTTCAAAATGGCCACATGGCATCCTCTTCCAGAACTTTCCAGCCCTTTCTGTCACAAAAGGACAAGTGGTTCCCTTCCCCTTGAAAACGAACTGGCCTTTATGAATAGATGGCAGTCGAAGTGACACTGTGTGACTTCTGATGCTGTGATGTAGAAGGCAGCTTAGTTTCAGCCTGGTTTTCTCTTTGTCCCTCTATGCACCTTGGGAGCCCTGAGCCCACTTGTTAAGTTTGCTGCCCTAAAGCCACAGTGCTGGAGCGAGAGAGGGTGTGGAGAGACCACACAGAGGTGGAAGTGCCCCAGGACGCCCACGAGTCCTCCCAGCATGCACCGCAAGACATGTGAGTGAGCCTCCAGATGACTTCACACTCCAGCCTTTAAGATTCTCCAGCTGACACTCCATGGAGCAAGGATAAGCTGATGCTGTCAAGCCTTGCCCCAAATGCAGATCCAGGAGCAAACTAAATGCTGTTGTTTTTTTTAGTCATGAGTCTCAGGGTGCCTAGTCACACAGCAGCAGATGAGGGGAACTCATGTTAACTTGCAGGTGGGGACTTCATTAACCCCATTCCATTTCCATATATTGCAGCATTTTCCAAAATATCTGGTCTTTCATGTTACCCTTCCCTGTTTCATATTGATAAAGACATTATTTAATTTAATTTATTTTTTATTTTATTTATATAAAAAGAATTAAAATTTAAAAAAACTTTATTCTCGGTCATTTCATTAGACTTGTAGGTGAAGAGAAGATAAAAATGTGGCCTCAAATTGCCACGTTGAACAGAAAATAGTGGTTTAGTTTTCAATGCAGATACTGTGTTATATTCTTAAATTCCCATCCTCTATTCCCATGACAGCATGAATGAGTTTATCAGATCAGCCCTTGTCATTAGGCCAGCTCTGTTACACTCTTTGGTCCTGCCTGTGTGTATGCATGACATTAATTTATAATTTAGTGGGATTTATATATGTTCGTCTGCTCGATAGGTAGGATAAGCTATTTCTAAATGTTGTCAGTCTGTCAAGGCAGCTCGACACAAAATAACCAGAGCAGAGTGTTAGGTAAGGATAAATAAAAATAATAATGCCCTCCTAATTTCATGTGGAATCAACAATTCCAAAATCACCAGAAGCTGTAAGTAGAATGTCAAAACCAAAACTTAAAATTCCTAAAATATTACAGTTTTGTTAAATGGGGAATAAACAGTTGATCATTTTCCATCTGGGTTGACAGATGATTTTAAGTGTTTAAAATATTCCTGAACATGCCGTATTACAGAGTATTTTCATTGTCCTCGTGTCCTTTCCAGATGTTGAGTCCTGAAACATTCTTTTGTTCCTCCTGATTGGCACTTCTTTCTTGTGTTCCTCCTTTTTTTTTTTTTTTTTTTTTTTTTTTTTTCTT
>NW_006782645.1:0-268 GCF_000442215.2 Lipotes vexillifer | reverse complement strand
CTTTCTAACTTCTTATAATCCATTATACTTAATCCTGCATTTGTTGAGGTGGCAATTAGTGTAAGAAAATTGAAAGCACTGTGAAATTTTGCTGTTCAGAATGCATGTGGACCAAATTCTATATTGAGAAAAGCTCTGAATTTACCCAGAGTAACCCTTTCTCAGTGTCTTTGAATAAAGGCCATAGAATGTGGGCTATATATAGTATCCTGACAGGTATGTAGAATTCATAGCAATTGCCCTCAAAGAGCTTACCTAGCGTAGATGC
>NW_006782644.1:0-6150 GCF_000442215.2 Lipotes vexillifer | reverse complement strand
CCCGTGTCCCCTGCATCAGCAGGCAGACTCTCAACCACTGCGCCACCAGGGAAGCCCTCTTGATCATTTTTAATTGGGTTGATGCTGAGGTTAGAAAATTCTGTTGTTTTCAAAATTTCCCAAAATCATGGATGACTCCAAGAGCGTATCAGCTGTCAATATATAAATTATTATCCTTATCCCTAGTTAACCAATGCATACTCTAATGAGCTTGATTTAGCTCTTTCACCTTGGCAGATTGTTCCTATGATAAGGGATTAGAGTCTATTCTACTTTATATTCTCCTGTTTCATTTTTAAGTTATAACCCATTCACAAATAAGGTTTTGTCTTAATTTTACTAAAGCCACTTCTAATAAGTCTGAATGTTTTGTTTCTTTTTGTTGTTGCTGTTGTTTGTGTTTTTTGTGGTTTGTTTTTGCCTAGGAGGATAGTAGTAGAAAGATTGGGAAAATATAAAATAAGCCCTTCTTCTGTCAGGCTTTCACTATTGGTTTTAATGCTTTTTTTAGCTGCCAGTTTTTAAAAGTATAGTGCTTTAGTTTCTGGTTTTAAAGTACTACTGTGAAAGTTTTAGTAGAGGATTTGTTAGATTTGTCTAAACCTTCGGGGGTTCAGCCCCAATAATCCTATCTATAACAGGAAACTTTTGCCTACAAGTCATCCAGCACTTTCTTGAGACATTTAATCTGGGCTTTAGATACAGGGTTGCTGTCAGTTAGCACCAAATTAAATACAACCACATTTGGAATAGAGAAGGCCTCAGGGATTTCAAGGAAGGGATCATCAGGATAGCATTTAATATGACAATTCCATTTATACTGTAAGTTGTTCCCTAGGAAATGACTGGGTGTGGAATAGAGAGGAGGAAAGAATGTTCCCTGGTTAAGGTGTGAACATGGGGACATAGTCTGGGGTATAGGGAATGTGTGAGAATTACTGAAGGTAACCACCACCAGAGTAGTTTGTTAACTCCAGGAAGAATTTGTATAACAGCTGTAAGGTTAAGGTCAATATTATAGCATCAGCATCAATTAATTTTTTTGCAAAATTGTTCTTAGTATATATAGAAATTGCTCCTTCTGAATTTAAGAGCAAAATGGGAAACAGAGTGTTTGATTTCTCCTTGGTACCTTCACTGATTATTCCATTTTTTCCCTTTCACTTTCTTAGTTCATGTAGGCCAATTTTTTCTAATAGTCTTTTTGTTTAGAGTATCTACAACTATCTTTCTCAAGAGACTTCCTGCTCTGGTGTTTAATGCCTGGGGTAGGAGCAGCTAGTTGTTTTATCTGAAAGGCCATCAATTTATTCTCAGCCTTATTCTGTTCTGGTAATAAGGCTTTTTGAAAGCATGCAGTGATATTGGAGGTCTGGAAAATACTAAACTTCATTTACAATAACATAATATAAAATTCATATTATTATAGCACATAAACAGAATTTTAGAAAGTATTATAAATACTGGGGCTGAGATACAAGTATTTCTTTCCCGAATATTTTTAGATTCAAAATTGTACTTCAACAGACCCGTATCTCTATACCTTAACACACTATAATTGCATTTGTTGTATAATTACCAACAATAGCCTTCTGTTTTGGAATCTGCTCAGATGGATTCTTTAGGGAAAATAAAAGTGTAAACAACCATGACACATTCTTTAGGAGGCAAAGATCTATAATCCCACAGAATGCCAGATCAGAAGACTACAGTGGCCATTAGAACGTGTTACCAAAATAGCCTTCAAGGTTCTTATTCATGATGGAAGAATATGAAGGTAAGTTAAGTGGCTGTACCTTTTTTTAAAGCTAAGCAAACTGTTTTAACCAGGCTCTCTGGTGAATATTCCACACATACTTCATCATTAGAATGCCAGAAACACAAAAATAAAAGGGAAAACGAAAATTAAGTAGTTTAAAACATTGTTGGTCATACATACATGGAAGATGAAATACATACATGGAAGATGAAAATCTCAGTGAGAACTGATGCTTAGGAGAGCACAGTACAAATTTGTTTACAACAGCAATAATTCAATGCTATGCATAGGATAAAATGCACTCTTCTGCCTCTCAAACATTCTATCTATATATATAGCTCTGTTTCTATGTATTATGTATTTATCTCTCTCTCTCATATATATATGTAATATATATGTAATTTTGAGAGACACTTCTCTATGTATTGCTCACATTTCTGCACATATTGTACACATGCGACTGTCCTTTGTTCCAAACTTACGTTTCAAGGATGTCTGTAGAGAAAATAGCTTTAAAGATGAATTGTCTCTTCTAAGCAAAGGGCATGTTTCCTCAAAACCTTGAAAGAGAGTGTCTTCCTCAGGAACAGGAAGTCATGTTTACTGTCCATTATAAACGATATAGGTTCCCTAAGTGCACGATTCTTCTATAACTCAGCCCACTGTATGTGTAGGTATCACCTGGCTTTCTTTGTCCCCCTGTGGGAATTGGGGCTTGCAGAACTGCAACAAAAAATGTTCATACTCTGGCTACTGCCATTACTGTGAATATATTCTTCTGACCTAGGAGTCTTGTATCTTCTGCCTGAATTCATGCAACTGTAGCAGGCTGATTTGTTTGCTTGCAAGTGAGTTCAAATCTCAGACCCTTACCAGTCTTGACATGTATTAGATATGGCATTTGAGAACACAGTTTTATGGGTATAATTGTATGATGGAGGATTGGCTTGTATTTTCAGTGTTTTCAAACTTTAGTCTACTGATGTGATAATCACAACATGCCTAGTGGCTCTTTTATAAAAGAGGATACCTGAGAGAATTCTGGTCACAATAATATACCTTTGGAAATGTTAAGGTTATTACATTCATCCCAGGTTAGCTGGTCTCAAAGGATACACAAAGAAGCAGAGTTGGTTTTAATAGAAAAGCTTCAGGAAGCCAGACTGGCCTCATATTCTGTTACTGTCTTACCCTAAAGGAACTGTCACACCATTGGTTGACTACAGGATTGTTGTTAAAGTAAAACTCTTAGGAGAATAACAATTTGGAGAAAGCTAGGGAAAAGCGTGATTCTCATGGTCTTATGGTGCCTTGAAAGATTTCACCTTAATTCTAGACAGAAATATTTGAAGGGATGTTTGGGTTTCTCTTTTCCTCTGTGAGGAAAAGAATCTCATCTGTTTAGTGAGAGGGAATGCCTGAATTTTAGGGGCCAAGTCGATCCAGAGGTAAGACCTCTGCATTTAAAAAGTCAGCCCTCAAAACCAGCATGCCACACCTTAATTCATGGATTCTTGTGCTCAGACGTGCAGTGTATCTACATGTAAGCAGCTCAGCTAAAGCTGCAGCCACATCTCTGCTCCCCAAGTTCTAATTTCTCAGTCTGAAATTGGTTATAGTAAGTCAGGAATGGAAAGATATGAAAGCTTAGGCTTAGGAAAAAAAGGCTTAGGGAATTCTGCCAAGCTTTTAAATTCCTATTAATTAAAATCAGATGGATACTATACGTTGATCCACAGCTGGACTTTGATTTTGTTTTTCATTTGTCGAGAACCCAGAAATGAGATATGATTAACACCATAACCAACCTACAACAATGAGAATGCAAAGAAGATCTTGCTAATGTGGTTTACTTCATGCCAAATAAAATCTTCCTATGATTAAACTCTCACTTGCACCATTCTGATGGTATCCCCATGATGTACTCAGATAAGCATTTTCAAATCACAAAATGATCTTACTAATAATGTCCTGTGTAGATACCTTAAATTGCTCCTTCTACTCTGTAGGATAAAGGCCAGTTCCCATAGAAGGGTGCAGAAAGTCATTAGGTTCCTGATGCTTGTTCATTTTCTGAGGCTCATTTTCCCTTCCAGCTTCATTAAATGCCTTCCCCTTTCCAGCTGCCTTCAAGAATCAGGTCAGTGTCTCTCCTTCAATAACACACAATGCCCTTCTCTCCCTCAATTTAGTTTAAGTACTCTCTTGGTACACAGTCATAGCACTTAGTGTATTAAATTGCAAATGTTTGTCTACTTCTCTGTTTCTTTCAGTCAGCTGAGTTCCTTGAGGACAGGAAGCTTAACACTCATTATTTGTACTTACTCCACATCTCAACCCTCAGCATATGGTAGCTGCTGAATAAATGCTTTTAGAATGATAGTAGCTCTATGATGTGCCAACTAAATCATTGGAAATCTTCCTAAATCCTAAAGAAGTAGTGGAATGGAGAGACAGATTCCTGACATAGAACCTGTGAAAGATGGAGCCTGGAATCTTTTTAAAATTCCTCTAGGTGATTATGATAATCCACCTGATTGAGAACCTCTTCTCTAGCTCCTGTCCTGTGATTTATTTAGCTTTTGACTTTAAGTACTATTTTTAATTTTCTCAATCTTTCCCTCATCATTTTATAAATAGATGATTGTACTGGATGTTCTAGGTTAGACACTCTAAATTCTAATATTATTAATAGTGAAGATTAAGTATTTGAACTAATCTGATCATGATGTTTTTCTTTTCCTAGACAACCAAAAATGTCTTCTTAAGAGCACATTTTTATATTTCTCTGAGTGGAATCTTTGAAATGATTAAGCACTTGTCAATGCCTGTCCAATTGTATAAGTAATCTGTATCTGTATTGCTTTTTGGTCTATTGTTCTGTTCATTGACTAGTTCCATAGTAAAGAAAAAAACAGGTGGGGGAATCCTTAACATTTTTTTGAGAAAAAATGGTATAGAGTATAAACATTTAAAATATACTGTAAGATTATAAACTGTACCATCAATTCTGTTACTTTCCAAAGTTTCACTTAACCAGGTACCACAAACATTTCTGTGCAAATAATGAAATAATGATACATATTTGGGATTACTATCTGGCATACATGAAAAGACAAACACAATGTCATGGATATAGAGCATGTGTCAGTATCAATTCTATTTTCTTTCTTCTCACAGTATGTTTGCTTCATCTTCACATGTGTTCATAGCTGTGAGCCAAACATACTACATTGTTATCAGCAAGTTAGATGAGGTAAGAAATCATGGCTGCAAGCATGTTGGGTTAGTTGTTTTACCTTTGAAAATCCTCTTTATTGGTCCAGTAAAGAAAAACTTCCACAAAGAATACCAGAAATTGTAGCTGTTTATTCTTTTCCCCAACTCCACCAAAAGCCACCTCTTCTTAAACCCTTTAAAAAGCTCCACTTACTTTTCAAAGATTTTAAAATAGTGGCTGTATGGACCAGTATTTGTTGAACTATGCAAGGTATAGCAAATCAAAACAACATGACATTGATATTTATGAGGCCAGAGAATAAGAGATTAGTGTAGTCAACGCTGAAAAACCTTTGTCTGGGGTCTATATGCCCAGTTCAATTAAGATATCTCACTTTTTCTAATAAGGATTACATTGGGCAATACTTCTACCATTTTTAAATTATACCTCCTTATAAAGGAAAAAGAAAATAGATAAGAAATTAAAAACAGTGAAGGATCTGTGGTTAGAGAGGAGTTGAATTTGGACTAAATGTTCTACTATGGTAAGACTTAAAGCACCCTAACCATCTTTGAATTATCAATAGTGTGGTGATTTTAAAAACAGCTACACAATACTTTGACTCTACTGCCTTCAGGTTGCAGGGTCTCTATCCCCTTTCCTTGAGTCTGGGCAACCTTGTGACTGCTTTGACCAATAGAGTATGATAGAAGTGACTTTATCTGACTTTCCAGACTAGGTCATAGATGGGATGAAACTTCTATCTGTTCTCTTGAGTACTCCTTCTTGAGAGCTGAACTAAGAGGACTGGCTATGATGAAGACTGCAAAGAAGCCAGTCCACATGGAGAGGGCACACTTAGACATTCTGTTGAAGGTCCCAGTTAAACTCAGTGTTTCATCATTCCAGACCAGGTGGCAATCATGTGGGAGAAGAAATCTCCAGATGATTCATCCAGCTACCCCAGGCTTGGAGTCTTTCCAGCTGAGGTTTCAGACATGAGGAGAAGAGACAAGCCATCTCCTCTGTGATTAATTCCTCATCCACAGAATATGTGAGCATGACACAAAGCTTGTTTTGTGCTACTTAACTATGGGGTGGCTTGAATATAAAAGCTACACTAGATACTGGGAGCAGTAAAATTCTAAGCAGAAAATATTGTCCACTATTA
>NW_006782643.1:155560-217787 GCF_000442215.2 Lipotes vexillifer | reverse complement strand
AAACTGAAATAAAATATTATAAATAAAATTATTAAATTTAAAAAATTAATAAAAATAAAAAAATAATTATAAAAGAGAGGAAGTTGAGAGCAATGCAGAAAACAAATCCACCACTCATAACAAATGCTAAAGTCTATACAAAGATACCAAAACAACAAGACAAACTGTATCCTAGGATAAATGGTAAATGCAAAGCTATACAGACAAAATCACATGAAAAAGCATACAGATAGACCCTCACAAAAAGAGAAAAAAGAAAAACAAATTTAAAAAAGGAAGATCACAACCAAATCAGTAAGCAAATATACCAATGATAAAAAGATCTAAATACTAAGCTAAGGTAAACCTAAAACCAAAGAAAAATTAGCTGCAGAAAGCAAACCCCAAGTATAGAGTTGCTCCCAAAGTCCACCACCTAAATTTTGGGATGATTCATTGTCTATTCAGGTATTCCACAGAGGCAGGGTTAATCAACTTGATTGTGCAGGTTTAATCTGCTGCTCCTGAGGCCGCTGGGAGTAATTTCCCTTTCTCTTCTTTGTTCGGCTTTGGATTTGGCCTCGCCTCTGTGTGTAGGTCACCTGAGGGCGTCTCTTCCCTGCCCAGACTGGGTGGGGTTAATATAGCAGCTGATTAGGGAGCTTTGGCTTACTCAGGTTCGGGGAAGGGAGGGGTACGGAATGCAGCATGAGCCTGTGGCAGCAGATGTCGATTTGACATTGCAGCAGCCTGAGGCATGCCATGTGTTCTCCCAGGGAAGTTGTCCCTTGATCATGGGACCCCGGCAATGGCAGGCTGTAGAGGCCCCCAGGAGGGCAGGTGTGGACCGTGACCTGTGTTTTCACACAGGGTTCTTGGTGACTCCAGCAGCAGCATTAGCGTTTCATGCCTGTCTCTCATGTCTGCACTGATAGCCATGGCTCACGCCCATCTCTGGAGCTCGTTTAGGTGGTGCTCTGAATCCCCTCTCACGATGCATCCCAAAACAATGGTCTCCTCCCTCTTTGGCAGGTCCATACATTTTCCTGGACTCCCTCCTGGCTAGCTGTGGCACACTAACCCCCTTCAGGCTGTGTTCATGCAGCCCATCCCAGTTCTCTTCCTAGGTTCTGACCTCTGAAGCCTAAGCCTCAGCTCTCAACCCCCACCCACCCCAGTCGGTGAACAGACAAGCCTCTCAGGCTGGTGAGTAGTGGTCAGCACTTATCCTCTGTGTGGGAATCTCTCTGCTTTGCCCTCTGCATCCCTGTTATTGTGCTCTCCTCCTTGGCTCTGAAGCTTCCCCCTGCCACCCCCATCTCCACCAGTGAAGGGGATTCCTATAGTGTGGAAACTTTTCCTTCTTCACAACTCCCTACCAGAGGTGTGGGTCCCATCCTACTCTTTAGTGTCTTGTTTTTCTTTTGCCATACCCAGGTATGTGGGGGAGTTTCTTGCCTTTAGGGAAATCCGAGGTCTTCTGCCAGCCTTCAGTAGGTGTTCTGTAGGAATAGTTCCACATGTAGATGTATTTTGGGGGAGGAAGGTGATCTCCATGCCTTACTCCTCTGTCATCTTGAAGGTTCCCTACATTACATTTTGTAAACTACATCTTCCCATTTCAGCCCCAGTTAATAGTCAAAATACTGCTGACAGTGTCACAGACAAAAAGTTGGCTTCTAATTGGTCCTAACTTAGCTTGGGAAGAATGTATTTTAGCACGGTAGGCAGATATATTGTCCTAAGAGTAACTCGTTTTTAAGTAAAACGAGTGCCAATTTTATATCACTACTGGTCATTATGTAAATCAGTAAAATTTTTCTGGAAAGTAAGTTTGTAATAGTTTTTAAAATGCTTAAATCCTTTGACTTAGTAAATCACATTTTAGGAATTTATTCCATAGAAGAAGAAACTGTAATACATATTTCTATAAAAATGGATTCATCATGTTATCATGGAATTATTTTTATAGCAGAAAATATAAAATCACCTAGATCCTTAAAATAGACTGGTTAACTAAATTATGGTATATCCAAATGGAGTTTTATAAGGCCATTAAAATAATATATTTGAACATTTAATACCATGGGGAAAATGCTTACAATGCTCATGAAATAAATCACAATATTTAATAGTGTGATCTCAATTTACTAAATAAATATATATTCATAATTATATAATTGTACCCATATATCCATAATACACAGGCAAAATATAAATATACGTATAGATAAATATGTGTATGTATAGATACATAGATCAACATGGATGAGATTAAACAACATTTGGTTATCTTTGAGCAGTAATATTAAAGGTGTTATTTATTTTCTCTTTCTGTATTTTTATTTTCCAAATTTGTGAATACAGACACACGTGTAGTTGTTCAAACTTCAGTACTCTCATTCATGGTATCTGAAAAATAAATAATTTTTAAGGTGATATGGGTTTTGTGAACACACCTAAAGAGTAACAGATTAAACTATCATAATAACTTACTTACTAGGAAAACCCAGATTCAAAAGCAATAGTTCATATCTCAGAAAAGCAATAAATGGTACTCTCTCATCCCACACCTCCAACACCACCTTCTAAAAATGTCTCCACTTCAAGTGTAGCAACAGAACTAACTATATATATCCAAATTCAATTATTCAGATGCAGAGACTCTTTATAACACACTGGAATAACAATAGATTTTAGTTTTTCATGGGGTTAGGACTCGGTTAAAAGTCCCTTGCATGGTAATAAAAATAGAGAGTATTATGACATCCACAAGCATTATGCCAGAAATCAATAGTCCCTCCTCACCCATGAGATATCCAAGTCCAAAAAAGAAAAGAAAATAGAGAGAAAGAGAAATCAAAAAATAACTAAAAGCATGAAGTAATATGTAAGGAAAACCTCTAGTAAACTCACCTAACAGCTTGATTTAGAGGCACAATAAACCTTGTCTGGGTTTACCTTATAGATAAACTAAAAAAAAAAAAAAAAAAGGTAGATTGAAGTCCCAAGCTAAGGGTATGTGTGTGATGGGGTAAAGTGGGTTCAAAAGTTAATTTATTCCTTCCAACATCTTTTAGTGTTATAGAAGATATAAGAACAATTCACAATACATAGGTGGATAAAATTAGTGAGGTACAGAATAAAAAGTAGAAATTATTAAAGAAAGAAGAAATCTATTATATAATTTGGGAAATCACACTTTTCCTACTAAGGTGGTGGGCTTTGAGGAAATTTAGAAGTTGGTTAATATTTCAACAAGGATAGTATAGATATATTCATATAACAGCAAGTAATCTAACTTGTCTAGAATATAAAACACATATAGTAAAGTGAAGAAAATAAGATGACACAATAACGCAGAAGACTTAGTGTCAGGGTGAGAAATTTCAAGTAGATAAAAACAGAAGAGAAATTACAGAATGCTACAACTGGTAGTCAAAGAGATAATCAAATCAAAGACCTTTTTTACATATGGGAAAACTGAGGTTCAGACGAGGGCAGTGACTTTCCCAAGGTCACATAACTCAGTGTAAGAACTAGGTCTTCTATTCCTGATTCAGTGCTCTTTCTGCTACAGTGTTGATGATCAAAATAAGACTAAAGGAAAGAGATTCATTTCTGTAGCTAAATCCCAATAGAATTAAGCTAAGCAATGTCATCAAAGGTGATCAGGGCAACAAGGACCCAGTTCTCATTTTAAAAAAATAAAAAAGAAATACATAAGAAGTTACATGCATAAACATGTGGATGAAATTCAAGTGTTTGCTTCTCAAGGAGCTTACAAGTCTGATAAAGGAAAATGGGCAAAAATCAAAAAATGATACAAGATGATGTCAAGGAAGTACATAATCTGCTTCTACTCTCTCTCTATGTATATATGCTGAGAGCAGTGTCTGGTACAAAGCAAGTGCCCAATAAATGATAGCTATTAATAGCACTAGTCAGGAAGTGAAGCAACTAGTGTTGGTTTAAAATCCTGTATATGATAACTATATTGGGGCCTATCAAATTCATGGGTCTGACATTTGTAACCTTGACAAATTCCCATTGGATTCCTTTTAATGAAATACAGAACTTATCATTTGGCTTTAAAACCAGCTTTTACACAACAGGATTTCAAGAATGGAAACTACATATTAGATTGGAATTCTTTCCTTTTTCCACCACCAAATTTGCCAACTTACTTGCATCTGTACTCATACTTTTTCTTACCTCTTTACGAAAAAGATGGTTACTCCAGCTCCTATTTAAAGCCAAACTTTCCACTTATTCTCAGGACTTCATTCATTTTCTTCTAAATAAATTCCCCCTTGCAATGTATTTATTTTTTCCTTCCAATACAACTCTTTCTGTCTCTGTCTCCCTCCCCTGGATAATTATCATCATCACACATACATACTCTAGTTTCTACCATCTCAAAAATCATCTCCTTCTCACCATGTGTGTGTGTGTGTGTGTGTGTGTGTGTGTGTGTGTGTGTGTATAAAATATCTCTGGGAGGACTCACAAAGAAACGATGACATGCTACCACTTTAATCTAAGCCACTTTCATATGTTCCAAGACTATGGCAAAAGCTTACTAATGTTATTTGCTTCCACTCTTGTCTGTCCCTCACCTTTCTCTGCAAATCATTCAGAGTGATCTTTTAGAAACATAAAACATCCTTAGTTGACACCCTTTAATGGCTTTTGTTTCATATAGAATATTCCTCTTTGACAAAACACAATGTAAACCTTTTCTCAAATAGTTATCAGGAAAATGAGCACTTCAAGGTAATTTGAAAAATCACAAAACTTACAAAGAAACAGCAGAAGCAGAAAACAAAGACTTCAAATATTAGAATTATCAAGGGATATAAATGAACTTTGTTAAAATGTTTATAGACATTAAAGAAAAACCTCAAATCATGAACCAGAAATAAAACTCTTAAAATATCCATGCATGCTAAAAAAGAACCAAATTAGAACATCTAGAATTGAAAACTTAACATCAATTCTAATAATTAAACTGAATGCATAAAACATAAGATTAGACATAGCTGAAGAAAGAATATGTGAACTTAAAATAAATCTGAAGAAATTATTCAGAATGAAGTGCAGAAACAAAGTGATGGAAAATTGAAGAGATAGATCAAGAGATATGGAAGACAGAAGGAGGGTTTAATATACATAACCATACTTCCAGGAGGCAATAATAGGCAGAATGAAGAAGAGTTAAGTAAAGAGATAATAACACTTCAAATCTGACATAGTATATGTATTACTTATTTATTTTTCTCTCTCCATATCCCTCCACTAGAAAGCAATCACCACAAGAGACAGGAAGATTTACTGGAGAAAGAACCGGCAAAGAAAACTGCAAGCACAAAAGTGATCAGGCAGAAACATGACTGATATTTTCAAGGGATATCAATATGGTCAACGTAGCTGAAGTGACAGATGCAAGGGGACAATGATTAAAAGTGATATTATAGAGGCAATTGTGTGTGTATGTGTGTGTGTGTGTGTGTGTGTATTGGAGGGGAAAGATTACATAGATTACAAGACTGTAATACATGGATTTTAAGTATTTAAGCTTTTACTTTTTTAAGGTTTTCTCTTGTTCATATATGCATCTATTTAATTTTATTCAGTTATTATTTTTGTCCACATATGCACGGAATGCAAGATCCTACTTCCCTGACCAGGGACCAAACCCATGTCCCTGAAGTGGAAGCATGGAGTCCTAACAACTGGACAGCCAGGGAAATCCCTAACCTTTCACTTTTATTGATATGGAAAGCCCTGCAACTTTGGGGCAAAAGGGTGACATGAACTGGTTAATATTTTAACAGGATCACTTTGAATATTAGCTGTAATAGACTGTGATGGAACATGAACAAAAGCCCAGAGAAGAGATAAGAGGTTATTGCAATGATTCACATGAGAGATTATTTTGGCTTAGTTCATATATTTTGAAAGTATAACTGAACAGAGTTTCCTGAACTTCCTGAGAATGGATACAGGTTGTTAAAAAAAAAAAAAGAAAGAGTAACTCCAAGGATTGTGTCTAAGATATTGGAAATATGGAGGTAATCTTACATAATCTTAACTCAATTGAAGATGACTGTGGGATAAGCAAGTTTGGGGGGAAAGATCAGGATTAGTTTTGAGGACTTTTACTCTAAAGAGAAGGAAAATGTGTTGGTAGATGAAGGGAAAGGAGTAGTCAACAGAAAAAATTAAGGTGAGAAATAACAACATGTTAGTATATTGATGGGGGAATATATAATAGAGAAGGAAAAATTAATGATATAGGAGAAGAGAGAAAACTTTCTGGAAATGTGTCCTTGAGAAGGAGAAACAGTGAGATTGAATGTACATGTGAATGGGTTGTACTTATCTAGAGAACAGCAAGTCATCAATAGTAATAGGAGGTAAGGCCTAGTAAATGGGTACTGATAATAAATGGGTAGATAAAATGCGGGAGATTATAAAAGTTCTCTTTGTGCATTTATTTTCTCAGTAAAATAGCAGCCAAAGTAGTCAGATAAGACTAAAGGCTGGGGGTGAAGGTGCTGGAGTCTACAGAAAGAGAAGCCATGCAAACACAGTTTATGAAATTTAGCAAATGGACTAATGGAAAATGTATTATGATTGCCAAGCAGCAGTAACAGCCCATGTGTTGATGTAAGTCATAATTTTGAAGTGAAATCAGTTCCCATGACTGTATATTTTAATTCAGTCACATTCAGCAGTCTAGGGAAAGGCATAGAGTACATAAAAAGCTGGAATTGGCTAGGGTTAAGACTACATAGTGAATATGAAAAGAGAAAGAACCAAGTGTGGTTAGCCACAGCAATCAGAAAATAAAAAGAAATAAAAGGCATCAAAATTTGAAGTGAACAGTAAAACTATCACTATTTGGAGATGACATGATATTTTACATAGAAAACCCTAAAGTGTCAAAATAAACTCTTAGAACTAATAATTCAGTAAAGTTGTAGAATACAAGATTAATATACAGAAATCTCTTGCTTGTCTATACATTAATAATAAATTATCAGAAAGAGAAAGCTATAAAGATCCAGTTTAAAATCATATCAAGGGACGAGGGAAGTTGGCGGAAGAGTAAGACGCAGAGATCACATCCTCCCCACAGATACACCATAAATATATCTACACATGGAACAACTCCTACAGAACACCTACTGAATGCTGGCAGAAGACCTCAGACCTCCCAAAAGGCAAGAAACTCCCCCACGTACCTGGGTAGGACAAAAGAAAGAAGGAAGGAAGGGAAAAAAAAAAAAAAAAGGAAGCCCCTTTGCCGGTGCAGACTGTGGGTGGCGGAGGGGTGGGGGCGGCTTCAGAGCTGCGTAGGAGAGGGCAGCCACAGGGCTGCAGAGGGCAAAGTGGAGGGATCCTCACACAGAGGATCGGTGCCGACTGGCACTCACCAGCCCGAGAGGCTTGTGGGCTCACCCGCCGGGGTGGAAGGAGCTTGGAGCTGAGGATCGGGCTTCCGTCAGAGCACAGGGAGAGGACAGGGGTTGGTGGCGTGAACACAGCCTGCAGGGGGTTAGTGCACCACAGCTAGCCGGGAGGGAGTCCGGGTAAAAGTCTGGACCTGCCTAAGAGGTGAGAAACTTTATCTTTCCTCTTTGTTTACTGGAGCACGAGGAGAGGGTATTAAGAGCGCTGCTTAAAGGAGCTCCAGAGAAGGGCACAAGCCGCGACTAAAAGCACGGACTTCAGAGATGGGCATGAGACGCTAAGACCACTGCTGCCGCCACCAAGAAGCCTGTGTGCAAGCACAGGTCACTATCCACATTTCCCTTCCAGGGAGCCTGTGCAGCCCCCCACTGCCAGGGTCCCAGACTACAGGGACAAATTCCCAGGGAGAACTCACGACGTGCCTCAGGCTGGTACAACATCATGCCGGCCTCTGCCGCTGCAGGCTCGACCTGCATCCGCGCCCCTCCCTCCCACAGGCCTGAGTGAGTCAGAGTCCCTGAAGCAGCTGTTCCTTTAGCCTCCTCCTGTCTGAGCAAAGAACAGATGCCCTCTGGCGACCTACATGCATAGGCGGGGCCAAATACAAAGCTGAACACCAGGAGTGTGCGAACAAAGAAGAGAAAGGGAAATCTCTCCCAGCAGCCTCAGAAGCAGGAGATTAAAGCTCCACAATCAACTTGATGTACCCTGCATCTGTGGAATACATGAATACACAATGAATCATCCCAAATTGAGGAGGTGGACTTTGAGAGCAAGATTTATTATTTTTACCCCTTTTCCTCCTTTTGTGAGTGTGTATGTGTATACTCTAGAAGGGATCAATAGCAGAATAACTGAGGCAGAAGAACGGATAAGTGACCTGGAAGATAAAAGAGTGGAAATAACTACTGCAGAGCAGAAGAAAGAAAAAAGAATGAAAAGAAATGAGGACAGCCACAGAGACCTCTGGGACAACATTAAACTCATCGACATTCAAATTATAAGCGTTCCAGAAGAAGAAGAGAAAAAGGGACTGAGAATATATTTGAAGAGATTGTAGTTGAACATTTCCCTAACATGAGAAAGGAAATAGTTAATTAAGTCCAGGAAGCACAGAGAGTCCCATATAGGATAAATCCAAGGAGAAACATGCCAAGACACATATTAATCAAACGGCCAAAAATTAAATACAAAGAGAAGATATTAAAAGCCGCAAGGGAAAAGCAACAAATAACACACAAGGGAATCCCCATAAGGTTAAAAGCCTACCTTTCAGCAGAAACTCTGCAAGCCAGAAGGGACTGGCAGGACATATTTAAAGTGATGAAGGAGAAAAACCTGCAGCCAAGATTGCTCTACCCAGAAAGGATCTCATTCAGCTTTGATGGAGAAATCAAAACCTTTACAGCCAAGCAAAAGCTGACAGAGTTCAGCTCCACCAAACCAGTTTTACAACAAAAGCTAAAGGAAATTCTCTAGGCAAGAAACACAGCTGAAGGAAAAGACCTACAATAACAAACCGAAAACAATTAAGGAAATGGGAATAGGAACATACATATTGATAACTACCTTAAATGTAAATGGACTAAATGCTCCCATCAAAAGACACGTATTGGCTGGATGGATACAAAAACAAGACCCATATATATGCTGTCTACAAGAGACCCACTTCAAACCTAGAGAAACATACAGACTGAAAGTAAGGTGATGGAAAAAGATATTCCATGCAAATAGAAACCAAAGGAAAGCTGGAGTAGCAATTCTCATATCAGACAAAATAGACTTTAAAATAAAGACTATTAGAAGACACAAAGAAGGACATTACATACTGATCAAGGGATAGATCCAAGAAAAATATATAACAATTGTAAATATTCATGCACCCAACATATGAGCACCTCCATACATAAGGCAAATACTAACAGCAATAAGGGGAAATTGACAGTAACATATTCATTGTAGGGGACTTTAACACCCCACTGTCACCAATGGACACATCATCCAAAATGAAAATAAATAAGGAAAGAGAAACGTTAAATGACACTTTAGGCAAAATGGACTTAATTGATATTTATAGGACATTCCATCCAAAAACAACAGAATACACATTTTTTTACAGTGCCCATAGAACATTCTCCAGGATAGATCATATCTTGGGTCACAAATCAAGCCTTGGTAAATTTAAGAAAATTGAAATTGTATCAAGTATCTTTTCCGATCACAACGCTATGAGACTAGATATCAATTACAGGAAAAGATCTGTAAAAAATACAAACACATGGAGGCTAAACAATACACTACTTAATAACGAAGTGATCACTGAAGAAATCAAAGAGGAAATTAAAAAATACCTAGAAACAAATGACAATGGAGATACAACGACCCAAAACCTATGGGATGCAGCAAAAGCAGTTCTAAGAGGGAAGTTTATAGCAATACAAGCCCACCTTAAGAAGCAGGAAACATCTCGAATAAACAACCTAACCTTGCACCTCAAGCAATTAGAGAAAGAAGAACAAAAAAACCCCAGAGTTAGCAGAAGGAAAGAAATCATAAAAATCAGATCAGAAATAAATGAAAAAGAAATGAAGGAAACAATAGCAAAGATCAATAAAACTAAAAGCTGGTTCTTTGAGAAGATAAACAAAATAGATAAACCATTAGCCAGACTCATCAAGAAAAAAAGGGAGAAGACTCAAATCAATAGAATCAGAAATGAAAAAGGAGAAGTAACAACTGACACTGCAGAAATACAAAAAATCATGAGGGATTACTACAAGCAACTCTATGCCAATAAAATGGACAATCTGGAAGAAATGGACAAATTCTTAGAAATGCACAAACTGCCAAGACTGAATCAGGAAGAAATAGAAAATATGAACAGACCAATCACAAACACTGAAATTGAAACTGTGATTAAAAATCTTCCAACAAACAAAAGCCCAGGACCAGATGGCTTCACAGGCGAATTCTATCAAACATTTAGAGAAGAGCTAACACCTATCCTTCTCAAACTCTTCCAAAATATAGCAGAGGGAGGAACACTCCCAAACTCATTCTACGAGGCCACCATCACCTTGATACCAAAACCAGACAAGGATGTCACAAAGAAAGAAAACTACAGGCCAATATCACTGATGAACATAGATGCAAAAATCCTCAACAAAATACTAGCAAACAGAATCCAACAGCACATTAAAAGGATCATACACCATGATCAAGTGGGGTTTATTCCAGGAATGCAAGGATTCTTCAATATACGCAAATCTATCAATGTGATTAACCATATTAACAAATTGAAGGAGAAAAACCATATGATCATCTCAATAGATGCAGAGAAAGCTTTTGACAAAATTCAACACCCATTTATGATAAAAACCCTGCAGAAAGTAGGTGTAGAGGGAACTTTCCTCAATATAATAAAGGCCGTATATGACAAGCCCACAGCCAACATCATCCTCAATGGCGAAAAACTGAAAGCATTTCCACTAAGGTCAGGAACAAGACAAGGTTGCCCACTCTCACCACTCTTATTCAACATAGTTTTGGAAGTTTTAGCCACAGCAATCAGAGAAGAAAAGGAAATAAAAGGAATCCAAATCGGAAAAGAAGAAGTAAAGCTGTCACTGTTTGCAGATGACATGATACTATACATAGAGAATCCTAAAGATGCTACCAGAAAACTACTAGAGCTAATCAATGAATTTGGTAAAGTAGCAGGATACAAAATTAATGCACAGAAATCTCTGGCATTCCTATATACTAATGATGAAAAATCTGAAAGTGAAATCAAGAAAACACTCCCATTTACCATTGCAACAAAAAGAATAAAATATCTAGGAATAAACCTACCTAAGGAGACAAAAGACCTGTATGCAGAAAATTATAAGACACTGATGAAAGAAATTAAAGATGATACAAACAGATGGAGAGATATACCATGTTCTTGGATTGGAAGAATCAACATTGTGAAAATGACTCTACTTCCCAAAGCAATCTATAGATTCAATGCAATCCCTATCAAACTACCACTGGCATTTTTCACAGAACTAGAACAAAAAATTTCACAATTTGTATGGAAACACAAAAGACCCCGAATAGCCAAAGCAATCTTGAGAACAAAAAATGGAGCTGGAGGAATCAGGCTGCCTGACTTCAGACTATACTACAAAGCTACAGTAATCAAGACAGTATGGTACTGGCACAAAAACAGAAAGATAGATCAATGGAATAGGATAGAAAGCCCAGAGATAAACCCATGCACATATGGTCACCTTATCTTTGATAAAGGTGGCAGGAACGTACAGTGGAGAAAGGACAGCCTCTTCAATAAGTGGTGCTGGGAAAACTGGACAGGTACATGTAAAAGTATGAGATTAGATCACTCCCTAACACCATACACAAAAATAAGCTCAAAATGGATTAAAGACCTAAATGTAAGGCCAGAAACTATCAAACTCTTAGAGGAAAACATAGGCCGAACTCTATGACATAAATCACAGCAAGATCCTTTTTGACCCACCTCCTAGAAAAATGGAAATAAAAACAAAAATAAACAAATGGGAGCTAATGAAACTTCAAAGATTTTGCACAGCAAAGAAACTATAAATAAGACTAAAAAAATAAAAAAAAATAAAAAAATAGGACTAAAAGACAACCCTCAGAATGGAAGAAAATATTTGCAAATGAAGCAACTGACAAAGGATTAATCTCCAAAATTTATAAGCAGCTCATGCAGCTCAAAACAAAAAATCAAACAACCCAATCCAAAAATGGGCAGAAGACCTAAATAGACATTTCTCCAGAGAAGATGTACAGACTGCCAACAAACACATAAAAGAATGCTCAACATCATTAATCATTACAGAAATGTAAATCAAAACTACAATGAGATATCATCTCACACTAGTCAGAATGGCCGTAATCAAAAAATCTAGAAAAAGTAAATGCTGGAGTGGGTGTGGAGGAAAGGAAACACTCTTGTCCTGCTGGTGGGAATGTGAATTAGTACAGCCACTATGGAGAACAGTATGGAGGTTCCTTAAAAGACTACAAATAGAACTACCATATGACCCAGCAATCCCACTACTGGGCATATACCCTGAGAAAACCATAGCTCAAAAAGAGTCATGTACCAAAATGTTCATTGAAACTCTATTTACAATAGCCCAGAGATTGAAACAACCTAAGTGTCCATCATCAGATGAATGGATAAAGAAGATGTGGCACATATATACAGTGGAATATTACTCAGCCACCAAAAAACGGAATTGAGCTATGTGGTGGATAAAGCTAGAGTCTGTCATACAGAGTAAAGTAAGGCAGAAGGAGAAAGACAAATACTGTATGCTAAGACATATATATGGAATTTAAGAAAATAAAATGTCATGAGGGACCTAGGGGTAAGACAAGAATAAAGACACAGACCTACTAGAGAATGTACTTGAGTCTGTGGGGAGGGGGAAGGGTGAGCTGTGACAAAGTGAGAAAGAGGCATGGACATATATACACTACGAAATGTAATGTAGATAGCTAGTGGGAAGCAGCCGCATAGCACAGGGAGATCAGCTCATGGCTATGTGACCGCCTCGTGGGGTGGGATTCGGAGGGTGGGAGGGAGGGAGATGCAAGAGGCAAGAGATATGGGAACATATGTATATGTAAAGCTGATTCACTTTGTTATCAAGCAGAAACTAACACACCATTGTGATGCAATTATACTCCAATAAAGATGTAAAAAAAATCATATCAAAAAGAGTGAAATATCTAGGAATAAACTTAACCAATAGGTGAAAGCCTATACTCTGAAAACTATAAATCACGGGTGGAGGAAATTGAAGGTGATACAAAGATATGGAAATATACCCCACAGTCTTGTATAGGGATAATTAATATTGTTAAAATATCCACACTTCTCAAAGCAATCTACAGATTTAATGCAATTTTTACCAAAATACCCAGGGCGTTTTCCCCAGAATTAGAACAAATAATCGTAGATGTATATGCAAACTCCAAAGACCCTGAATTATGAAAGCAGTCTTGAGAAAAATAAACAAAGTTAGATGTATCAGGCTCCCTGACTTCAGACTAAACTACAAAACTACAGTATTCAAAACACCATGGTAGTGGCAGAAAACAGAAACATATGGAACAGAATAGAGAGCCCAGAAGTAAACAAATGTACTTACAGTCAGTTAATCTAAGACAAAAGAGGGAAGACTATACAGTGGAGAATAGACAGCCTCTTCAATAAGTGGTGCTGGGAAACTGGACACCTACATGTAAAAGAATGAAATTAGAACATTTTCTCACACTCATATACAAAAAGAAACTCAAAATTCATCAAATACCTAAATGTAAGACCAGAAACCATAAAACTCATTGAAGAAAACATAGTCAGAATACTCCTTGACATAATCATAGCAATATTTTTATGGATCTGTCTCCAAAAGCAAAGGAAACAAAAGCAAAAAGAAACAAACAGGACCTGTTTTGTAAATAAGTTCCTTTGTATGATTTTTTTAAGATTCCACATATAAGATATATCATATAATAGCTGTCTTTCTTTGTCTGACTAACTTCACTTATGAAAACCTTTAGGTTCATCCATGTTGCTGCAAATGCCATTATTTCATTCTTATTAATGACTGAGTAAAATTCCATTGTATATATATGTACCACATCTTCTTTATCCATTCCTTTGTTGATGGACATTTAGGTTGCTTCCATGTCTTCGTTACTGTATACAGTGCTGCAATGAGCACTGAGGTGCATGTACCCCTTCAAACCATGTTTTTCTCCACATATATGTTCAGGAGTGGGATTGCTGCAACATATGGCAGCTCTTTTTTTTTAAGTTTCTTAAGGAGCATCCATATTGTTGTCCATCGTGTTTGTACCAATTTACATTCCCATCAACATTTTAGGAAGGTTCCCTTTTTTCCACAGCCTCTCCAGGATTTATTGTCTGTAGATTTTTGATGATAGCCATTCTGAAGGGTGTGAGTTGATATTTCAAAATAGTTTTGGTTTGCATTCCTCTAATAATTAGCAACATTGAGCATCTTTTCATATGCCTCTTCGTTACCTGTATGTCTTCTTTGGAGAAATGTCTATTTAGGTCTTCTGCCCATCTTTTCTTTTCTTTTTTTTTTTTTTTTTTTTGCAGTACACAGGCCTCTCACTGTTGTGGCCTCTCCCATTGTGGAGCACAGGCTCTGGACGCGCAGGCTCAGTGGCCATGGCTCATGGGACCAGCCACTCCGCAGCATGTGGAATCTTCCTGGATTGTGGCATTAACCCATGTCCCCTGCATTGGCAGGTGGACTCTCAACCACTGCACCACCAGGGAAGTCCTTCTGCCTAGTTTTTGATTGCCTTGTGTGTATTTTTGATATTGAGCTGCATGTGTTGTTTGTAAATTTTGGAGATTAACCCTTTATCGGTAGCATTATTTACAAATACTTCCTCCCATTCTGTGGGTTTTCTTTTTGTTTCATTTATGGCTTCCTTTTCTGTGCAAAAGCTTTTGAGTTTCGTTAGGTTCCATTTTTTTTTTTTTTAATTTCCATTACTCTAGGAGATGGATCAAAAAAGATATTTCAGTGACTTATGTCAAAGAGTATTCTGCCTATGTTTTTCTCCAAGAGTATTATTGTAGCCAGTCTTACATTTAGATCATTATTCCATTTTGAGTTTATTTTTGTGTACGGTGTTAAATAATGTTATAATTTCATTCTTTTTCATGTTGCTTTCCAGCTTTCACAGCACTATTTATTGAAAAGACTGCATTTCTTCCATTGTATAATCTTGGCTCCTTTGTTGTAGAATAATGGACATAGGTGCATGGGTTTATTTCTGGGCTTTTTACCCTGTTCAACTGATGTATATTTCTGTTTTAGAAATAGACTCACAGACATAGAGAATGAACTCATGGTTACCAGGGAGGAAGGGTGGGGGCGAGGTATAGATTGGGAGGTTGGGATTGACATGTACACACTGCTATACTTAAAAGAGATAACCATTCTCAAGATTGCTTTGGCTATTCGGGGTCGTTGGTGTTTCCATACAAAGTTTAGGTTTTTTTGTTCTAATTCTGTGAAAAATTCCATTGGTAATTTGATAGGGATTGCATTGAATCTGTAGATTGCTTTTTATAGTATAGTCATTTTAGCAATATTGATTCTTCTAATCCAAAACCATAGTATATATCTCCAGCTGTTTCTGCCATCTATGATTTCTTTCATCAGTACCTCATTGTTTTCTGAGTACATGTTTTTTGACTCCTTTGGTAGGTTTATTCCTAGATATATAATTCTTTTTGATGTGATGGTAAAGGGGATCATTTCCTTAATTTCTCTTTCTGATATTTTTTTTTTTTCTTGCGTTATGCGGGCCTCTCACTGTTGTGGCCTCTCCCATCTGCGGAGCACAGGCTCTGGACACGCAGGCCCAGCGGCCACGGCTCACGGGCCCAGCCGCTCCGCGGCATGTGGGATCCTCCCGAAACGGGGCACGAACCCGCGTCTCCTGCAACGGCAGGCGGACTCTCAAGCACTGCGCCACCAGGGAAGCCCTCTTTCTGATATTTTGTTGTTAGTGTGTAAGAATGTAAGAGATTTCTGTGTATTAATTTTGTATCCTGAAATTTTACGAAATTCATTGAGGAGCTCTAGTAGTTGTCTGGTAGCATCTTTAGGATTTTCTATGTATAGTATCATGGCATTGGCAAACAGTGTTGGTTTTACTACGTGTTTTCCAATTTGGTTTCTTTTTATTTCTTTTTCTTCTCTGATTGCCATGGCTTGGGCTTCCAAAGCCATGTTGAATAAAAGTGGCAAGAGTGGATATCCTTGCCTTGTTCCTGATCATAGAGGAAATACCTTCAGTTTTTCACCATTGAGAATAATGTTTGCTGTAGGCTTGTCAAATATGGCTTTTATTATGTTGAGGTAGGTTCCCTCTATGCCCAATTTCAGGAGGAATCAGGCTCCCTGATTTCAAACTATAGTACAAAGCTACAGTGATCAAAACAGTATGGTACTGGCACAAAATCAGAAATATAGCTCAATGGAACAGGATAGAAAGTCCAGAGACACACCCATGCAAATCCAATTGCCTAATTTAAGACAAAGTGGCAAGGATATACTATGGGGGAAATAAATCCTCTTCAATAAGTGATGCTAGGAAAACTGGGCAGGTACATGTAAAAGAATGATATTAGAACACTCCCTAACACCATACACAAAAAATAAACTAAAAATGGATTAAAGACCTAGATGTAAGACCAGATACTATAAAACTCTCAGAGAAAAACATAGGGAGAACACTCTCTGACATCAATTGCAGGAAGATCTTTTTTGATACACCTCTGAGAATAATGAAAATAAAAACAAAAATAAACAAATGCAACCTGATTAAACTTAAAAGTTTTTGCACAGTAAAGGAAACCATGAACAAAACAAAAAGACAATCCTCAGAATGGGAGAAAATATTTGCTAATGAAGCAATTGACAAGGGATTAATCTCCAAACTATACAAACAGCCCATGCATCTCAATATCAAAACCACACACAACCCAGGTAAAAAATCGGTGGAAGATCTAAATAGACATTTCTCAAGAGAGGACATACAGATGACCAAAAAGCAAATGAAAAGGTGCACAACATCACTAATTATTAGAGAAATGCAAATCAAAACCACAATAAGGTATCAGCTCACACAGGTCATAATGGCCATCATCAAAAAATCTACAATCAATAAGTGCTGGAGAGGGTGTGGAGAAAAAGGAACCCTCCTACAACTATACTCCAATAAAATTTTAAAAAATAAAAGTAATATATACATATATATATATATATATATATATATATATATATATATATCCCACAAGGACCTAATTTATAACACAAGGAACTCTGCTCAATACTCTTTAATAACCTAAATGGGAAAAGAATTTGAAAAAAGCATAGATACATGTATATGTTTAACTGAATCACTTTGCTGTACACCTGACACTAATACAATATAGTTAATCAACTATACTCCTATATAAAATAAAAATTTTGGAATTCCATGGCATTCCACTTGTTAGGAATCTGTGCTTTCACTGCCAAGAGCCCAGGTTCAATCCTTTGTTGTGGAAGTAGGATCCCACAAGCCTTGCAGTGTGGCCAAAATAATGTTTTTTAAACAAACAACAAAATGATCATAGGAATCTCTGTCAAACACCTTCCTGAAATCTAGATATACCATGTCTGCACCACATGCACACACATGCAAGTGGAAATGGCCTGATTTGCTCTTTGAGAGCCCACATGGCTGCTAATAATCATCACAGTGGCTTCTGAAAGCTCATGCTCTTCAAGATTCTAGTCTAGTATTTTGTAAAGATGTGATACCAGGCTCCCTGATTTGTGGTTTTGACAATCCAATTTCCACTCCTTATTAAAGGTGAGGGTAAAAATTTTTTTAAAAATGAAAAAGAAGCAAATGGGACCTAATGAAACTTAAAAGCTTTTGCACAGCAAAGAAAACCATAGGGGAAATGAAAAGACTACTGAATGGGAGAAAATATTTGCAAATAATATGACCAATAAGCGTTAATATCAAATATATATAAACAGCTCAATAATAAAAATACAAACAACTCAATTAGAAGATAGTCAGAAGTCCTGTATATATATATATATATATATGGATGGATGGATCTAGAGGGTATTATATTTAGTAAAATAAATCAGACAGAGAAAGAGACAGAGGGACAGCAAGACAGCAGAGTAGAAAAATGTGAGCTCATTCCTTTTCACAACAACGCCAGAATCACAAGTAACTACTGAACAACCATCTATAAAAAAAACTTGGAAATTACCAAAAGTGATACCCTACATCTAAAGTCAAAGAAGAAGCCACAGTGAGATGGTTGGAGGAGCACAACCACAATAAAATCAAATCCTATACCCAATGGATGGGCAACCCATAAACTGGAAGATAATTATACCACAGAAATTATCCCATAGGAATGAAAATCCTGAGCCCCACATCAGGTTTCCCACCCTGGGGGTCTGGAAAATGGAGGAGGAGCTCCCAGAGATTCTGGCTTTGAAGGCCAGTGAGGTTTGAACACAGGAATACCACAGGACTGGAGGAAACAGAAACTCCACTCTTGGAGGGTGCACACAAGATCCCGTGTTCACCAGGACCCAGTGGAAAAAGCAGTAACCTCATAAAAGACTGGGCCAGACCCACCTGATAGTATTGGAGGGTCTCCTCCAGAGGCAGAGGGTAGCTGTGGCTCACTGTGGGGACAAAAACACTGGCAGTGGCATTTCTGGTGAGTAATCATTCACATGAGTCACCCTGGAGGCTGCCATTTTCTACCCAAGACCTAGCGCCACCCAACAGCCTATAGGCTCCAGTGCTGGGATATCTCAGGCCAAACAACCAACAAGGCAGGAACACAGCCCCACCCATTAGCAGAAAGTTGCTTAAAATCTTCCTGAGCATGGCCGTGCCCACCAGAGGGACAGGACTCAGCTCCACCCACCAGTGGGCAGAAGCCAGACCCTCCCACTGGGAAGCCTGCACAAGCCTCTTAGACAGCCTCATCCACTAGAAAGCAGACAGCAGAAGCAAGAAGAACTACAGTCCTGTAGCCTGTGAAACAGAAACCACAATCACAGAAAGTTAGAAAAAAATGAGACAGCAGAATAATATATCCTAGTTGAAGGAACAAGATAAAACCCCAGAGGAACAACTTAGTGAAGTGGAGATAGGCAATGTACAGGAAAAAGAATTCAGAGTAATGATAATGAAGATGGTCCAAGATCTCAGAAAAAAAGAATGGGGGCACAGATCAAGAAGATGCAAGAAATCCTTAATAAAGACCTAGAAGAATTAAAGAAAAACAAACTGAGCTGAACAATACAAATGAAAAATACACTAGAAGGAATCAATAGCAGAGCAACTGAGGCAGAAGAATGAATAAGTGAGCTGGAAGACAGAATGGTGGAAATCATTGCTGTGAAACAGAATAAAGGAACAAGAATGAAAAGAAATGAGCACAGTCTCAGAGACCTCTGGGACAACATTAAACACACCAACATTTGCATTATGGGGTCCCAGAAGGAGAAAAGAGGGAGAAGGGACCTGAGAAAATATTTGAAGAGATAATAGATGAAAACTTCGCTAACATGGGAAAGGAATCTCTCACCCAAGTCCAGAAAGGGCAGAGAGTCACAGGCAGGACAAACCCAAGAAGGAACTCGCCGAGACACAGTAATCAAATTGACAACATTAAAGACAAAGGAAAAAATTTTAAAGCAACAAGTGAAAAGCAGCATAATGTACAAGGGAATTCCCATAATGTTATCAGCTGATTTCTCAGCAGAAACTCTGCAAGCCAGAAGGGGGTGGCATGATATATTTAACATGATGAAAGGGAAGAACAAACAGCCAAGAATACTGTACTCTCTTTCATATTCAATGGAGAATCAAAAGAATTACAGACAAGCAAAAGCTATGAGAATTAAGTACCAGCAGATCAGCTTTGCAACAAATGTTAAAGGAATTTCAGTAAGTGGAAAAGAAAAGTCCACAACTGTAAACAAAAAAATTACTAATGGAAAAGCTCACCATTAAAGGCAAACATACAGTAAATGTAGGAAATCATCTGCACACAAATATGATATCAAAACCAGCAATTATGAGAAGAGGAGAGCACAAATTCAGGTTATTGGAAACACATTTGAAATGAAAAGAACAGCAACTTAAAACAATCTTGTTTATATATAGACTGCTACATTGAAACCTCATGATAACCACAAACTGATAATGTACAATAGATACACACACAAAAAAAGAAAAGGAATCCAAACACAACACTAAAGTGAATCATCAAATCACAAAAGAAGAGAACAAAATAGGAAGGGAAGAAAAAACGCCTACAAAAACAAACCCAAAACAATTAAGAACATGGCGATAGGAACATATATCGATAATTACCTTAAACGTAAATGGAATATAGGATCCAATCAAGTGACATTGACTGAATGGATACAAAAACAAGACCCATATACATGCTCCTACAAGAGACCCAATTCAGATGTAGGGACACATACAGACTGAAAGGGTAGTGGATGGAAAAATGTATTCCATGCAAATGGAAATCAAAAGAAAGCTGCAGTATCAATATTCATATCAGACAAAATAGACTTTAAAATAAAGACTGTTACAAGAGACAAAGAAGGACACTACATAATGATCAAGGGATCAATACAAGAAGAGGATAGATCAATTATAAATATACACACCCACAACCAATTTTTAATATCAACATCTTCTTGAAATGTTACATATATACAGAAAAGTTTTCAAAATTTAGGTGTATTGTTTGGTGAATTTGCACAAACTGAGCACACCCATGTAATAAATACTCAGTTGAAGAAATTCAGTCTCTCCAAAATCCTCTCTTGTGATTCTTTGTCCACTCTCCCCCCTCTCCAAAACCGTCCCCTGTTTAACTTCTAACACCATAGATTAGTTATATCTGATTGTGAACTTTCTATAAATGGAATTACACTGTGTATTATCTTTTATTTCAAACTTCTTTTACTCAGCAATACATAAGCGAGTTTCGTCCATGTTGCTGTGTATAGTCGTTTATTTATTATTACTGCATAGTATTGCATTGCATAACTATATTACAATTTATTAACCTCTGTTTAATAGAATTCAGAGTGTTTCCAGTTTGGGGCTCTTCAGTGAAAGATGTTGTTGTGAACATTTTAGTACATGTCTTTTAGCGAACATGTTTATACGTTTCTTTTGCATACTTTCTTTTTTTTTTTTTTTTTAACATCTTTATTGGGGTATAATTGCTTTACAATGGTGTGTTAGTTTCTGCTTTATAACAGAGTGAGTCAGTTATACATATATATATGTTCCCATATCTCTTCCCTCTTTGTCTCCCTCCCTCCCACCCTCCCTATCCCACCCCTCCAGACAGCCACAAAGAACCGAGCCGGTTTCCCTGTGCCATGCGGCTGCTTCCCACTGGCTATCTACCTTACGTTTGTTAGTATATATATGTCCATGTCTCTCTCTCGCCCTAACACACCTCACCCTTCCCCCTCCCCATATCCTCAAGTCTGTTCTCCAGTAGGTCTCTGTCTTTATTCCTGTTTTACCCCTAGGTTCTTCATAACATTTTTTTTTCTTAAATTCCATATATATGTGTTAGCATACGGTATTTGTCCTTCTCTTTCTGAGAATTTTCTTAATGTTGTTGTTATTTAGATTCTACATATAAGTGAGATCATACAGTATACATTTTCTCTGGCTGATATTTCACTTAGCATAATGTTCTCAAGGTCCATCCATGTTATTGAAAATGACAGATTTCCTCATTTTTATGGCTGAATAATGTTCCATTGTCTCTATATGCCACAACCTCATTATCTATTAATCTATTGGTGAACACTTAGGTTATTTCTATATTTTGGCTGTTATATATAATGCTAGATAAACATTGAGATACAGATATCTCTTCAACACACTGTTTTCATTTCCTTCTTATTTATACCCAGAAGAAGAATTGTTGGATCACATGATAGTTCTATTCTTAAGTGTTTGAGGAATATTCATACTGTTTTACATAGTGGCTGTTTTAATTTACTATCCCAGAAACTGTGTACAAGGGATCACTTCCCTCTAAATCCTTGTCAGCATTTGTTATTTCTTGTCTTTTCATTATAACCATTTTAACAGGTGATATCCCATTATGGTTTGAGTATGCATTTCCTTAATGACTAGAGATGTTGAGCACCTTTTCATGTATTTGTTGGTCTTTTATATATCTTTTTGGAAAGATGTCTACTCAGGTCATTGGACCATTTTTCAATTGGATTATTACTTGTTTTTCTATTCAGTTGTATGAGTTCTTTACATAATTTGGATATTATTCTCTGATCAGACAGATTGTTTGCAAATGCTTTCTCTCATTTCGTAGGTTGTCTTTTCATTTTGTTCATGGTTTCCTTTGATGTTCAGAAGCTTTTAAATTTCGTATAGTCCCACTTGTTTATTTTTTATTTTTCTGCCTGTGTTTTAGGTGTCATATGCAAAATATCATTGTCAAGACCAATGTCAAGGAGGTCTTCTATGTTTTCTTCCAGGAGATTTATAATATTAGGTCTTATATTCATTTGGGTTTTTAATCCATTTTGAGTTTATTATTGTATATGGTGTGAGGAAATGTTCTATTTTTATTCTTTTATATGTAGATGTTCAGTTTTCCTAGCACCACTTATTGAAGAGACTGCCTTTTCTCCTTTGTATATTCTTGCCTCTTTTGTCTTAGGTTAATTGACCATAAGTGCTTGGGTTTATTTCTGAGCTCTCTATTCTGTTCCATTGTTCTATGTATCTGTTTTTGTGTCAGTAACATGCTGTTTTCATTTTTGTAGCTTTGTAGTATATTCTGAAGTTAGGGAGTGTGATAACTCAAGTTCTATTCCTCTTTCTCAAGATTGCTTTGGCTCTTCAGGATCATTTGTGTTTCTATACATATTTTAAAATTATTTCTTCTGGTTCTGTGAAAAATGCCCTGGGTATTTTGATATGGATTCCATTGGATCTGTAGATTGCCTTGAGTAGTACAGTCATTTTAGCAATATTAATTCTTTCATCAATGAACACAGCATATCTTTTCATCTGTTTGTGTCTTCTTCAACTTCATTCATCCATGTCTTATAGTTTCCAAGTACAGGTGTTTTACCTCCTTAGGTTAGTATATTTCTAGGTATTTTATTCTTGTTGAGGTGATTGTAAGTGGGATTGATCTTTTAATTTTTAATTCTGATAGTTTGTTGTTAGTGTATAGAAATACAACAGATATCTGTATATTAATTTTGTATCCTGAAATATAACCAAATTCATGATGAGTTCTAGGAGGTTTCTGGTGGGATCTTTAGGATTTTCTTTCTATAGTGTCCTATCGTTTGCAAAGAGTAACAGATTTAATTCTTCCTTTCCAATTTGAATTATTTTTATTTCTTTTTTATTGCCTGATTGTTTGGCTAGGATTTCCAATACTATGTTGAATGAAAGTGGAGAGAGTAGGCATCCTTGTCTTGCTTCTGGTCTTAGAGGAAATGCTTTCAGATTTTCACAATTGAATATGATGTTAGATTTGTGCTTATAACATATGGCTTTTATTATGTTGATGTTTTTTCCCTCTATACCCACTTTCCAGAGAATTTGTATTATAAAAGTGTGTTGAATTTTGTCAAAAGCCTTTTCTGCATCTATTGAGAAGATTATATGATTTTTGTTCTTCATCTTGTAAATTTGGTGAATCACATTGATTGATTGGTGGATATTGAACCATCATTGCATGCCTGGAATAAATCACATTTGATCATGATGCATCATCCTTAATGTATTGTTTATTTCTATTTTGCTAATAATGTTTGCATCTATGTTCATTGGTAATATTGGCCTTTTACAAAATCATGTAAAATATGATGTCAAAAACAGTAACAGTGGGGGATGAGGAGAAAAATGCAGGGTTATTAAATGCATTTAAAATTAAGAGATCAGGAACTTAAAATAATCATACCTATATACTGAGTATATATAAACTACATATATATATATATATATCTTTATTGCCAATAAAAAGTCTATAATAGATACACACACAAAACCAGAAAGGAATCCAAACAAAACAGTAAAGATAGTCATCAAATCACAAGGGAAGAGAGAGGAAAAGAAGAAAGGAGCAAAAAGAAACTGCAAAAACAACCCCCGAACAATTTTTTTTTCAATGTGAAAAGTACATACCTATGTATAATTACTTTAAAAAATTGAATAAATGTTCCAATTAAAAGACACAAAGTGGCTAAAAAGATATAAAAACAAGATCCATATATATGCTGCCTACAAAAGATGCACTTCAGATTTAAAGACACACAGACAGAAAGTGAGAGAATGGAGAAAGGTATTCCATACAAATGGAAGTAAAAGATATCCAGGGTTGAAATACTTATATCAGACAAAATATACTTTAAAACAGAAGTGTAACAATCACCAAAAAGACAAGGATCATTCCAAAAAGATATAACAATTATAAATATACATGCACCAACATGGGAGAACCTAAATACATAAAGCAAACACTAACAGACATAAAGGGAGAAATTAACAGTAAAAAAAATAATAGTAAGGGAGTTTAACACCCCACTTACATCAATAGATAGATTATCCAGAATGAAAATCAATAAGGAAACCCTGTCCATAAATGACATATTAGACCAAATGAACTTAATACATGAATATAGAACATTCCATCAAAAGGCAGCAGAATATATATTTGTTTCAAGTGCACATGGAACGTTCTCCAGGGTAGATCATGTACAAGGTCACAAACAAGTCTCAGTAACTTTAAGAAAACTGAAATTAAATCAATGATTTTCTTCTGATCACAATGCTATGAGACTACCAATCAACCAGAAGAAAACAATTGCAAAATTCACAAACACGTGGAGGCTAAAGAGTATGCTACTAAATAACCAATGAATCACTGAGGGAATCAAAGAGGAAATAAAATACCTGGAAACAAGTGAAACAAAACACTGATCCAAAATTCATGGGATGCAGCAAAGGCAGTTCTATGAGTGAAGTTTAGTGATACAAGCCTATGACAGGAAACAAGAAACATTTCAAGCAATCAATGTAACCTTACACCTAAAGGAACAAAAAGCAAGAACAACTAAAATCCAATATTAGTAGAAGGAAAGAAATCATAAAGATCAGAGCACAAGTACATAAAATAGAGATTGGAGTAGCTTGGGAAGATGGCAGAAGAGTAAGATGCGGAGATCACCACAAAGAGACAAAGCAATTTTGAGAAAGAAAAATGGAGCTGATGGAATCAAGCTCCCTGATTTAAGGTTATACTACAAAGCTACTGTAATCAAGACAGTACAGAACTGGCACAAAAAAACAGAAATATAGACCAATTGATCAGGATAAAAACCCCAGAGATAAACCCACACTCATATGGTCACCTAATCTATGGCAAAGGAGGAAGGAGTATACAATGAAGAAAAGACAGTAACTTCAATTAATGGTGCTGAGAAAACTGGACTGCTACATGTAAAAGAATGAAATTAGAACACTTGTTAACACCGTACACAAAACTAAACTCAAAATGGATTAAGGACCTGGATGTACAGCCAGACCCTATAAACTCTTAGAGAAAAATATAGGCAGAACACTCTTTGTCATAAATTGCAGCAGGATCCTTTTTGACCTATCTCCCAGAGTAAGGAAAATAAAAACAAAAATAAACAACTGGAACCTAAGTAAACTTAAATATTTTTCACCACAAGGAAAAGCATAAACAAGTGGAAAAGACAACCCTCAGACAGAATGGGAGAAAATATGTGCAAACAAAGCAACTTACAAAGGATTAATCTCCAATTATAGAAACAGCTCATGCAACTCAATATCAAAAAAACAGACAACCCAATCCAAAAATGGACAGAAGACCTAAATAGACATTTCTCCAAAGAAGATATACAGATGGCCAAGAAACACATGAAAGGATGCTCAGCATCACTAATCATTAGAGAAATGCAAATCAAAACTACAATGAGGTACCACCTCACACCTGTCAGAATGGCCATCATTAAAATCTACAACTGTTAATGTGCTGTTGGATTCTGTTTGCTATAATTTTGTTGAGGATTTTTGCATCTATGTTCATCAGGGATATTGGCCTGTAGTTTTCTTTCCTTGTGACATCTTTGTTTGGTTTTGGTATCAGGGTGATGGTGGCCTCGTTGAATGAGTTTGAGAGTGTTCCTCCCTCTGCTATATTTTGGAAGAGTTTGAGAAGGATAGGTGTTAGCTCCACTCTAAATGTTTGATAGAATTCACCTGTGAAGCCATCTGATCCTGGGCTTTTTTTTTTGTTAGGAAGACTTTTAATCACAGTTTCAATTTCAGTGCTGGTGATTGGCTTGTTTAGGCTTCCTTGGGGAGGGGAATGGTGCCTGTGTTTTGGTGGGTGGGGCTGTATCTTGTCTTTCTGGTGGGCAGGGCCATATCCAGTTGTGTGTTTTGGGGTGTCTATGAACTTAGTATGATTTTAAGCAGCCTCTCCGCTAATGGGTGTGGTTGTGTTCCTGTCTTGCTAGTTCTTTGGCATTTGGCCTCCAGCACTGGAGCTCACTGGCTGTTGAGTGGGGCTGGGTGTTGTTAGTGTTGAGATGGGGATCTCTGGGAGAGCTCTTGCTGATTGATATTATATGGGGCCGGGAGGTGTCTGGTGGTCCAATATCCCAGACTTGGTTCTCCCACACTGGAAACTCAAAGCTGAACCCCAACCAGAACACCAAGACCCTGTCATCCACACAGATCAGTAGAAAAGGAAGAAAAAATAAAATAAAATAAATAATAAAATTAAAAATAATAAAATTAAAATAGTAAATATAGAAGTGAGCAACAAAACCTATAAAGAAATCCACCAATGATAACAAGCACTAAAGTCAAAAGTAAGATAACCATAAAAATCAGAAACAAATCAGTCACAGAACCTAAACCCAGAGTCCACTGCCTCAATATTTGGAACATTCATTGTCTATTCTGGTATTCCACAGATCCAGAGTTCATCAAGTTGATTGTGGAGATTTGATCCACTGCTCTTGAGGCTGCATGGAGAAATTTCCCTTTCTCTTTGTTTGTACAGTTCCTGGGGTTCAGCTTTGGATTTGGACCTGCCTCTGCATATAGGTCGCCCTCAGGCGTCTGTTCCCCACCCAGACAGGAAGGGTTTAAAGCAGAGGCTGATTAAGTGTCTCTTGCTCTTTCAGGCCAGGGAGATGGAGGGGTTCAGTAGTCATAATTGGAATGCAGGGTGACCCTGCAACAGCAGAGGCTGGTGTGATTTTGCAACAGCCTGAGGCATGCCGTGTGTTCTACCAGGGAAGTTGTCCCTGGATCTCGGGACTCTGGCAGTGGTGTGCTGCACCAACTCCCAGGGTGGGGTTGTAGGTAGTGACCTGTGCTTGCACACAGGATTATTGGTGGCAATGGCAGCAGCCTTACCATTTCATGACTGTCTCTACAGTCCGAGCTGATAGCCGTATCTAGTGCCCATCTGTGGAGCTTGCTTAGGCATTGCTCTGCCTTCTGTGGACACACAGTGAAGGAATCCCCTCTCCTGGTGCATCCTAAAACAATGGTCTCTTGTCTCCTGAGCAGGTCCAGTCTTTTCCCCTGACTCCCTTCCAGCTAGCTGTGGCACATTAACCCACTTCAGGCAATCTTCATGTAGCTAACCCTAGTCTTCTCCCTGGGGTCTGATTTCCAAAGCCTGAGCCTCAACTCCCTGCCCCAACCCACCTCAGTGGATGAGCAGACAAGCCTCTCAGGCTGTTGAGTGCGGGTTTGCACCGATCCTGTGTTCAGGAATCACTTCACTTTGTCCTCTGCACCCCTCCCTGTTGCTGTGCCTTCCTCCATGGCTCCAAAGCTTTCCCCTGCCCACCTTCTGTCTCTGCCAGTGAAGGGGCTCCCTAATGTTTGGAAATATTTCATCTTCACCCCTCCCTCCCAGAGGTGCAGGGCCCATCCCTATTCTTTTATCTCTGTTTTTTCTTTTGTCCTACCCAGGTATGTGGGGAGTTTCTTGCTTTTGGGAAGCCTGAGGTCTTATGCCAGCATTCAGTACATGTTCTATAGGAGTTGTTCCATATGTAGATGTATTTTTGACATATTTGTGGGGAGGAAGGTGATCTCCATGTCTTATTCCTCCACCATCTTGAAGGTCCCCTCTGGTTCATTTTTTAAACCTTTTTTCTCTTATAGTCTCTTTTTGTTCATATGTAATTTTTCTTATTTCCTTTAGTTTTCTGCCCATAATTTCCTTGAGCTCTTTGAGCTTATTTAAGACAGGCCTTTTTGTTGGCTGTGTCGGGTCTTAGTTGTGGCACAGGGCATCTGCATTGATGCATGTGTGATCTTTCATTGTCACATATGTGCTTCTCTCGAGTTGTGGCTTGCGAGTTTTTTCTTTTCTAGTTGTCATGCACAGGCTTCAGAGTGTATGTGCTCTGTAGTTTGAAGCACACGGGCTCTCTAGTTGAGGTGCGTGCAAGCTCAGTAGTTGTGGTGCATGGGCCTCATTGCCCTGTGTCATGTGAGATCCCAGTTCCCTGACCAGTGATTGAACCCACGTCCCCCACATTGGAAGGCACACTCCTCACTACTGAACCACCAGGGAAATCTAAGACAATCGTCTTAAAATCTTTGTCTAGTAAGTCTGAAACCTGTGTTTCTTTAGGATTGTTTTCTGGAGATGTATTTTGGGTTTTGTTTGTTTGTTTGTTTTGTGTGGGCCATGTTTCCTTGTTTCTTTGCATGCCTTGAGATGTTTTGTTGAAAATTTAATATCTGAGAAAAAAGGCATCTCTTCCATTCTTTGCAGACAGGGTCTCTTCAGAGGAAAACTTTTACTAATCAGACTGGTATGAAGGCTTACATTGTCTCAGGATTTTTCTGAGCTTGTCTACCCCTGGGCCTGTTGATGTTCTTTGAGGTTTCTTTTTTTTTTTTTTTTTTCAACTTCTGCATATACACAACTAATTCTAAATGTTTTAAGTTTCCTAAGATTATCACTCCTGCGTCTTCTTGGGGGTCTCAGATGTTTTGTTTTATTCATCTTCTTGTAATCTCTTTCTTCAAGCGTCTGCAGGTCTGCAGGCTCTCACAGCTTTCACATGATGTGGTGTGCACCACTACTTTCAATGTCCTCCATCATGATATACAAACTATGCCACAATTTGTGTATAATATCCACCTCAGGAAAGACAAAACCAATCCCTCAGTCAGCCCCAGACAAGTAGAATGTTGCAAATAAGTTCCACTCTTTTTCTTTCATCTCAAGAGAGGAACCAGGAATGGGCAGATTCAACAGACTGCACCATGTCCTGCCATGGAAGGATTGGGACAAGGGCAAGCAAAAGCACTACAAAATTTCTTACCATTTGAGTGTAATTTTTTTCTTGATTTAGGTGTTTGCTTGGTTTCTGATCCTTAACTGGTTTCTAGAGCCCCCCCAAAGCTATTTTAGTCAATCTGTTCTTGTTTATGTGAAGTCCCCATGGGAGAATGAGGGTGCAGAATTTCCCAATCTGCCTTCTTGCTGATATAACTCTTCATTGTTCTTGCTTTGTGTCTTTCTATGTTACTTGTTGCTGTAGGGTATGTGAAAAACCCAAACAATGTAATTTTGTAATGTCCACAGTTATATTTGCTTTGTGGTAAAATAAGAACCTTGATTAGACCATTTGACAACATAACTCCAAAGGACTGTAAAAGTATTCTGTTAATCCTTCAATAACATTTGCATGTTATTCTTGCATGGGCAAGTCTGTGGAAGTATACACAGTTGTTAAAGCATATTTAATTGCTCTTGCTGCTGCAGAGAGAGGCCTTAAGAAATTAATTTGCTAGTTATGATGTGGTAACTTTTCCCTGTAAATTATTCTTCCCATGCAACAAATTCAGTGTCTAGATTTCTGGCATGTGGTACAGTCCCTAATGGCTTTGTATAAATGTCTCTCTACTGGGTCAACTCTTCTATTAGCAATTAAATTTTGTAATCCCATGATGCCCACGTGTTCTGACCTTTCATATGTCAATCAATACAAGGGGTCGGATGGCTCACCCCAAAGTACTGGGGACTCCTCATTCAAGAGGCTTACCTACTTTGGTGTTTGGTTAGTTAATTGGTATTGGCATTGTACTGTACCTCCTCCATGTCTTGTTTGTTGTGAGCCAACATACAGTGCACCAGGATGGACAGATGGGAGTCAATGTGGCTATGTTCCCCATATCTCTTACCCCTAATATGTTGGTCTTGTATTTTATAGCTCTGAGCTAATCAAAGTCCCAACCAAATAGCCCATTAGCCACTAAATCTTGATATGAAACTTAGAAAAATATCAATATAAAATATGAACCTTAGAAAAATTTGTTAAGGACATACTGTATTGGTAAGAGTATTGTACACTGCTTAGCCCATTGGGTGCATTTTAAAAACTGACCTGGGAGTAGAATTTCAAGTTGGTGGAGGAGTAAGACATGGAGATCACCTTCCTCTCCACAAATACATCAAAAATACATCTACATGTGGAACAGCTCCTACAGAACACTTACTGAATGCTGGTAGAAGACCTCAGACTTCCCAAAAGGCAAGAAACTCTCCACGTGCCTGGGCAGGGCAAAGAAAAAAGAAAAAAACAGAAACAAAAGAAGAGGGACAGGACCAGCACCTCTGGGAGGGAGCTGTGAAGGAGGAACAATTTCCACACACTAGGAAGCCCCTTCATTGGTGGATATGGGGGTGGGCTGGGGTGAAGCATTACAGCCACAGAGGACAGCACAGCAACAGGAGTGCAGAGGGAAAAGTAGAGAGATTCCCGCACAGAGGATCAGTGCTGACCAATACTCACAAGCCTGAGAGGCTTGTCTGTTCATCCGCCAGCTCAGGTTGGGGCTGGGAGGTGAGACTCTGGCTTCAGAGGTCAATGTTTATGTGAAGTCCCCATGGGAGAATGAGGGTGCAGAATTTCCCAATCTGCCTTCTTGCTGATATAACTCTTCATTGTTCTTGCTTTGTGTCTTTCTATGTTACTTGTTGCTGTAGGGTATGTGAAAAACCCAAACAATGTAATTTTGTAATGTCCACAGTTATATTTGCTTTGTGGTAAAATAAGAACCTTGATTAGACCATTTGACAACATAACTCCAAAGGACTGTAAAAGTATTCTGTTAATCCTTCAATAACATTTGCATGTTATTCTTGCATGGGCAAGTCTGTGGAAGTATACACAGTTGTTAAAGCATATTTAATTGCTCTTGCTGCTGCAGAGAGAGGCCTTAAGAAATTAATTTGCTAGTTATGATGTGGTAACTTTTCCCTGTAAATTATTCTTCCCATGCAACAAATTCAGTGTCTAGATTTCTGGCATGTGGTACAGTCCCTAATGGCTTTGTATAAATGTCTCTCTACTGGGTCAACTCTTCTATTAGCAATTAAATTTTGTAATCCCATGATGCCCACGTGTTCTGACCTTTCATATGTCAATCAATACAAGGGGTCGGATGGCTCACCCCAAAGTACTGGGGACTCCTCATTCAAGAGGCTTACCTACTTTGGTGTTTGGTTAGTTAATTGGTATTGGCATTGTACTGTACCTCCTCCATGTCTTGTTTGTTGTGAGCCAACATACAGTGCACCAGGATGGACAGATGGGAGTCAATGTGGCTATGTTCCCCATATCTCTTACCCCTAATATGTTGGTCTTGTATTTTATAGCTCTGAGCTAATCAAAGTCCCAACCAAATAGCCCATTAGCCACTAAATCTTGATATGAAACTTAGAAAAATATCAATATAAAATATGAACCTTAGAAAAATTTGTTAAGGACATACTGTATTGGTAAGAGTATTGTACACTGCTTAGCCCATTGGGTGCATTTTAAAAACTGACCTGGGAGTAGAATTTCAAGTTGGTGGAGGAGTAAGACATGGAGATCACCTTCCTCTCCACAAATACATCAAAAATACATCTACATGTGGAACAGCTCCTACAGAACACTTACTGAATGCTGGTAGAAGACCTCAGACTTCCCAAAAGGCAAGAAACTCTCCACGTGCCTGGGCAGGGCAAAGAAAAAAGAAAAAAACAGAAACAAAAGAAGAGGGACAGGACCAGCACCTCTGGGAGGGAGCTGTGAAGGAGGAACAATTTCCACACACTAGGAAGCCCCTTCATTGGTGGATATGGGGGTGGGCTGGGGTGAAGCATTACAGCCACAGAGGACAGCACAGCAACAGGAGTGCAGAGGGAAAAGTAGAGAGATTCCCGCACAGAGGATCAGTGCTGACCAATACTCACAAGCCTGAGAGGCTTGTCTGTTCATCCGCCAGCTCAGGTTGGGGCTGGGAGGTGAGACTCTGGCTTCAGAGGTCAAATTCCAGGGAGAAGACTGGGGTTGGCTGTGTGAATGTGGCCTGAAGGCGTCTACTGCACCATAGCTAGCAGGAATGGAGTCAGGAGAAACTCTGGACTTGCCTAAGAGGTAAGAGACCATTGTTCCAGGGTGCACGAGGAGAGGCGATTCCTTCCCGGTCTGCCCACAGAAGGAAGAGCACCACCTAAATGGACCCTGGAGACAGGTGCGAGTGTGGCTATCAGCTTGGACAACAGAGACTGGCATGAACCGCTAATTCTGCTGCAGCCAACAAGATACCTGTGTGGAAGCACAGGTCACTATCCACACGTCCCCCACACCCAGGAGCCTGTGCAGCCCATCACTGCCCGGGTCCTGTGATCCAGGGAAAACTTCCCCGGGAGAACAGACGGTGGGCCTCAGGCTGTTGCAACATCATGCTAGTCTCTGCCACCACAGGCTCACCCTGAATTCCAATTATAACTACTGTACCCCTCCCTCCTCCTGGCATGAGTGAGCCAGAGTGTCCTAATCAACTGAAGCTTTAAATCCGTCCTGTCTGGATGGGAACAGAAGCCTGAGGGTAACCTACATACAGAGGTGGGGCCAGAAACAAAGCTGAACCACAGAAGCTGTGCGAACAAAAAAAGAAAGGGAAATTTCTCCAGCCTCAGGAGCAGTGAATTAAATCCCCACAGTCAACTTGAGATACCCTGCATCTGTGGAATACCTGAATACACAATGAATCAACACAAATTTGAGGCGGTGTACTTTGGGAGCTACTGTAGCCTTGGGGTTTGCTGTCTGCGAGTGGCTTGTTTCTGATTTTTATGTTTATCGTAGTATAGTATTTAGCGCTTGTTTTCACTGGTGGATTTGTTTATTGGTTTGGATACTCTCTTTTTTAAATTAATTTTTATTAATTCATTTTAATATATTTTTTATTCTTTATTTTACTTATTTTATATTATTTTATTTGATTTTCTTAACTTACTTAAATTTTCTTTCTTTATTACTCACTTTTCTTCTGAGCCATAGGGCTGACAGGGTCTTGGTGCTCCAGCCTGGTGGCAGGCTTGAGCCACTGAGGTGGGAGAGCCGAGTTCAGGACATTGGCTCACCAGAGAACTCCTGGTCCCACAACTGGTGGGAGCTCCCCCAGAGATTTCTGGCTATTTTTAATGAGGTGGATAGACCTAGAGTCTGTCATACAGAGTGAAGTAAGTCAGAAAGAGAAATACAAATACCGTATGCTAACACATATATATGGAATTTAAGGAAAAAAATGTCATGAAGAACCTAGGGGTAAGACAGGAATAAAGACACAGACCTACTGGAGAATGGACTTGAGGATATGGGGAGGGGGAAGTGTGAGCTGTGACAGGGCGAGAGAGAGGCATGGACATATATACACTAACAAACGTAAGGTAGGTAGCTAGTGGGAAGCAGCCGCATGGCACAAGGATATCGGCTTGGTGATTTGTGATCGCCTGGAGGGGTGGGATAGGGAGGGTGGGAGGGAGGGAGATGCAAGAGGGAAGAGATATGGGAACATATGTATATGTATAACTGATTCACTTTGTTGTAAAGTTGAAACTAACACACCATTGTAAAGCAATTATACCCCAATAAAGATGTTAAAAAAAAAAAGATGCACAACATCACTAATAATTCTAGGGAAATGTAAACAAAATCCACAATGAGATACAACACAGCTATTAGGATAGCGACTGTAAAAAAAAATAATAAAATAAAATAAAATAACCTGTTGGCAAGGAGTTTTCTCACATGGAGAGTTACAAATCCACGTTGAGTATTGCAGGGAATGTGCAATTGTGTAGCCACTATGGAAAGAAGTATAGAAGTTCTTCAAAAATTAAAAATAGAATTATCATATGATTCAACAATCCCACTTCTAGGTGTACACCCAGAGGAACTGAAAATAGGCACTTGAACTGATACTTGTATGTCAATGTTAATTGCAGCCTTATACTCAATAGTCAAATGGTGTAAAACACTCAAGCGTCCATCAACATGTGAATGGATAACAAAATGTGGTCTATACTTACAATGGAATAGTACTCAGTCCTATAAAGGAGGGAAATTCTGACACACGCTACAACATGGATGATCCTTGAGGACATTATGATACGTAAAATAAATTAGTCATAAAATATAAATATATGATTCATTTATATGAGGTACTTAGAGTAGTCCAGTTCATAGAGACAGGGCTGGGGAGAGAGGCTAATTGGGAAACCATTACTTAGTGGTCATAGCATGTCCATTTTACAAGATAAAAGAAATTCTGTAGATGAATGATAATTTCACAACTATGTGAACGTACTTAAAGTCACTAAATGTACACATTTTAGGCTAAGAAGGTAAACTTTAAGGAATGTGTATTTTACCACAATTTTAAAGTCTCTGTTTTTAATAAAACAGAGCTATTGAGAGAACTTGAAGGACAATGATTCCCCAAGTGGTGGAAAGGGCAAATTATCATGTTGTGCACATTAAATATATACAATTTTATTTTGTCACTTATAATTCAATAATGCTGGGAAAAATACTAGTCATGTGTTTTTTTCCAAAAAAAAGGTAAATTTTATTTATTTTTTTAAATTTAGTTTTTATTGAGGTAACATTGGTTTATAACATTATATAAGTTTTATGTGTACAACATTATATTTCTCCTTCTATACATCCTTCTCACTACCAAAAATTTAGTTTCCATCTATCACCATACAATTGATCCCCTTTACCCATTTTGCTCTCCACCCACTTTCCCTCTGCTCTGACAACCACTACCCTGTTCTCTGTATCTAGGTATTTGTTTTTATTTGGTTTGGTTGGGTTTGGTCATTTATTTAGCTTGTTTGTTTGTTTGCTAGTTTGTTTTTAGCATCATTATTGGAGTATAATACTTTATGTTTGCTTTTATATTCCACATATGAGTGAAATCATACACTATTTGTCTTCCTCTGCCTAACTTATTTCATTTCACATAATACTCTCAAGGTCCATCCATGTGTCATAAATGGCAGGATTTCATCTTTATCTAATGTACTGCGCATTGTTTTGATTACATTAAATACATGCTCTAAATGTTTGATAGAATTTTCCTGTGAAGCCATCTGGTCCTGGGCTTCTGTTTCTTGGAATATTTTTAATCACAGTTTCAGTTTCAGTGCTTGTGATTGGTCTGTTCATATTTTCTATTTCTTCCTGATTCAGTCTTGGCAGGTTGTGCATTTCTAAGAATTTGTCCATTTCTTCCAGATTGTCCATTTTATTGGCATAGAGTTGCTTGTAGTAATCTCTCATGATCTTTTTTATTTCTGCACTGTCAGTTGTTACTTCTCCTTTTTCATTTCTAATTCTACTGATATGAGTCTTCTCCCTATTTTTCTTGATGAGTCTGGCGAATGGTTTATCTATTTTGCTTATCTTCTCAAAGAACCAGCTTTTAGTTTTACTGATCTTTGCTATTGTTTCCTTCATTTCCTTTTCATTTATTTCTGATCTGATATTTATGATTTCTTTCCTTCTGCTAAGTTTGGGGTTTTTTTGTTCTTCGTTCTCTAATTCTTTGAGGTGCAAGGTTAGGTTGTTTATTCGAGATGTTTCCTGCTTCTAAAGATGAGCTTGTATTGCTATAAACTTCCCTCTTAGAACTGCTTTTGCTGAATCCCATAGGTTTTGGGTCATTGTGTCTCCATTGTCATTTGTTTCTAGGTATTTTTTTATATCCTCTGATTTCTTCAGTGATCACTTCGTTATTAAATAGTGTATTGTTTAGCATCCATGTGTTTGTATTTTTTACAGGTCTTTTCCTGTATAATTGATATCTAGTCTCATGGCGTTGTGGTCGGAAAAGATACTTGATACAATTTCAATTTTCTTAAATTTACCAAGGCTTGATTTGTGACCCAAGATATGATCTATCCTGGAGAATGTTCCATGAGCACTTGAGAAAAATGTGTATTCTGTTGTTTTTGGATGGAGTGTCCTATAAATATCAATTAAGTCCATCCTGTTTAATGTATCATTTAAAGCTTGTGTTTCCTTATTTATTTTCATTTTGGATGATCTGTCCATTGGTGAAAGTGGGGTGTTGAAGTCCCCTACTATGAATGTGTTACTGTCGATTTCCCCTTTTATGGCTGCTAGTTTTTGCCTTATGTATTGAGGTGCTCCTATGTTGGGTGCATAAATATTTACAATTGTTATATCTTCTTCTTGGATCGATCCCTTAATCATTATGTAGTGTCCTTCTTTGTCTCTTCTGATAGTCCTTATTTTAAAGTCTATTTTGTCTGATATGAGAATTGCTACTCCAGCTTTCTTTTGGTTTCCATTTGCATGGAATATCTTTTTCCATCCCCTTACTTTCAGTCTGTATGTGTCTCTAGGTCTGAAGTGGGTCTCTTGTAGACAGCATATATATGGGTCTTGTTTTTGTATCCATTCAGCCAATCTGTGTCTTTTGGTGGGAGCATTTAGTCCATTTACATTTAAGGTAATTATCGATATGTATGTTCCTATTCCCATTTTCTAAATTGTTTTGGGTTCGTTATTATAGGACTTTTCCTTCTCTTGTGTTTTTGTCTAGAGAAGTTCCTTTAGCATTTGTTGTAAAGCTGGTTTGGTGGTGCTGAACTCTCTCAGCTTTTGCTTGTCTGTAAAGGTTTTAATTTCTCCATCAAATCTGAATGAGATCCTTGCTGGGTAGAGTATTCTTGGTTGCAGGTTTTTCTCCTTCATCACTTTCAGTATGTCCTGCCACTCCCTTCTGGCTTGTAGAGTTTCTGCTGAGAGATCAGATGTTAACCTTATGGGGATTCCCTTGTGTGTTATTTGTTGTTTTTCCCTTGCTGCTTTTAATATGCTTTCTTTGTATTTAATTTTTGACAGTTTGATTAATATTTGTCTTGGTGTATTTCTCCTTGGATTTATCCTGTATGGGACTCTCTGTGATTCCTGGACTTGATCAACTATTTCCTTTCCCATATTAGGGAAATTTTCAACTATAATCTCTTAAAATATTTTCTCAGTCCCTTTGTTTTTCTCTTCTTCTTCTGGAACCCCTATGATTCGAATGTTGGTGCATTTAATATTGTCCCAGAGGTCTCTGAGACTGTCCTCAGTTCTTTTCATTCTTTTTTCTTTATTCTGCTCTGCAGTAGTTATTTCCACTATTTTATCTTCCAGGTCACTTATCCGTTCTTCTGCCTCATTTATTCTGCTATTGATCCCATCTAGAGTATTTTTCATTTCATTTATTGTGTTGTTCATCATTGTCTGTTTCATCTTTATTTCTTCTAGGTCCTTGTTAACTGCTTCTTGCATTTTGTCCATTCTATTTCCAAGATTTTGGATCATCTTTACTATCATTATTCTTCCTCCCAGACGGGGCCACAACCCCGGGTCCCCTGCAGCGGCAGGCGGACTCTCAACCACTGAGCCACCAGGGAAGCCCTAGAGTATTTTTCATTTCATTTATTGTGTTGTTCATCATTGCTTGTTTCATCTTTAGTTCTTCTAGGTCCCTGTTAAATATTTCTTGCATTTTGTCCATTCTATTTCCAAGATTTTGGATCATCTTTACTATCATTTTTCTGTATTCTTTTTCAGGTAGACTATTTCCTCTTCATTTGTTAGGTCTGGTGCATTTTTATGTTGCTCCTTCATCTGCTGTGTGTCTTTCTGTCTTCTTATTTTGCTTATCTTACTGTATTTGGGGTCTCCTTTTTGCAGGCTGCAGGTTCGTAGTTCCCGTTGTTTTTGATGTCTATCTCCAGTGGCTAAGTTTGGTTCAGTGGGTTGTGTAGGCTTCCAGGTGGAGGGTACTAGTGCCTGTGTTGTGGTGGATGAGGCTGAATCTTGTCTCTCTAGTGGGCATGTCCACGTCTGGTGGTGTATTTTTGGGTGTCTGTGGACTTATTATTATTTTAGGCAGCCTCTCTGCTAATGGGTGGTGTTGTGTTCCTGTTTAGCTAGTTGTTTGGCATAGGTTGTCCAGCACTGTAGCTTGTTGGTCGTTGAGTGAAGCTGGGTGCTGGTGTTAAGATGGAGATCTCTGGGAGATTTTCCCCATTTGATATTATGTGGAGCTGGAAGGTCTCTTGTTGACCAGTGTCCTGAATTTGGCTCTCCCACCTCAGAGGCAGAGCCCTGACTCCTGGCTGGAGCACCAAGAGCCTTTCATCCACACGGCTCAGAATGAAAGGGAGAAAATGTAGGGAGAGTTAGTAGAAGTAGGAAGAAGGAAACAAATCAAGAAAGGAGGGAAGGAAGGAAGGAAGGAAGGAAGGAAGGAAGGAAGAAAGAAAGAAAGAAAGAAAGAAAGAAGAAAAGAAGGAAAGAAGGCAAGAAGGAAAGAAAGGAGGGAGGGAGGAAGGGAGGAAGGAAGGAGGGAAGGAAGGAAAAACGACAGAAAGAAAGAAGACACAGTAAAATAAAATAAAGTATAATAAAATTATTGAATTAAAAAATAATTATTTAGAAAACAAAAGGGACGGATAGAACCTTAGGACAAATGGTGGAAGCAAAGCTATACAGACAAAATCTTACACAGAAGCATACTCATACACCCTCACAAAAAGAGGTAAAGGGGAAAAATCATAAATCTTGCTCTCTCAGTCCACCTCCTCAATTTGGGATGATTTGTTTTCTAAAGGAGGGAAGGAAGGAAAGAAAGAAAGAAAGAAAGCAACCAAGCAAGCAAGCAAGCAAGAAAGAAAGAAAGAAAGAAAGAAGGAAGGAAGGAAAGGAAGAAAGAAAGAAAGAAAGAAAGAAGGTAATGTATCATAAAGTTTATAAAATTAAAATTAATTATTAAGATAAAAAATTAAAAAAAAAACAATGGGCAGATAGAACACTAGGACAAATGGTGGAAGAAAAGCTATACACACAAGATCTCACATAGAAGCATACACATACACATTCACAAAAAGAGGAAAAGGGGAAAAAATCATAGATCTTGCTCTCGAAGTCCACCTCCTCAATTTGGGATGATTCGTTGTCTATTCATGTACTCCACAGATGCAGGGTACATCAAGTTGATTGTGGAGCTTTAATCCTCTGTTTCTAAGGCTGCTGGGGGAGATATTCCTTTCTCTTCTTTGTTCTTACAGCTCACAGGGGCTCAGCTTTGGATTTGGCCCTGCCTCTGCGTGTAGGTCACTGGAGGGCGTCTGTTTTTTGCTCAGACAGGACGGGGTTAAAGGAGTCGCTGATTCGGGGGACCTGGCGCACTCAGGCCGGGGAGAAGGAGGGACACGGCGTGCGGAGCGGGCCTGCGGCAGCAGTGGCCAACATGATGTTGCACCAGCCTGAGGCCCGCTGTGCATTCTCCCGGGGAAGTTGTCCCTGGATACCGGGTACCTGGCAGTGGCGGGCTGCACAGGATCCCCAGAGGAGTGGTGTGGATAGTGACCTGTGCTCACACACAGGCCCCTTGGTGGTGGCAGCAGCAGCCTTAGCTTCTCCTGCCCGTCTCTGTGGTACGTGCTTTTAGCCACAGCTCGCGCCCGTCTCTGGGGTCTGCACTTTTAGCCGCGGCTCACGCCCGTCTCTGGGGTCTGTGATTTTAGCTGCGACTCACGCCCGTCTCTGGAGTTCCTTTAAGCAGCTCTCTGAAACCCCTCTCCTCGCGCACCAGGAAACAAAGAGGGAAGAAAAAATCTCTTGCCTCTTTGGCAGCTCCAGACTTTTCCCCGGACTCCCTCCCGGCTAGCCGTGGTGCACTAACACCTTCAGGCTATGTTCAAGCCGCCAACCCCAGTCCTCTCCCTGCGCTCTGACCGAAGCCCAAGCCTCAGCTCGCAGCCCCGCCCACCCCGGTGGGTGAGCAGACAAGCCTCTCGGGCTGGTGAGTGCCGGTCAGCACCGATACTCTGTGCGGAAATCTCCCCGCTTTGCCCTCCGCACCCCTGTTGCTGTGCTCTCCTCCGCGGCTCCGAGGCTCCCCTCTCCGCCTCTCGCAGTCTCCGCCCTCGAAGGGGCTTCTTAGTGTGTGGAAACCTTTCCTCCTTCACAGCTCCCTCCCAGTGGTGCAGGTTCCGTCCCTATTCTTTTGTCTCTGTTTTTTCTTTTGCCCTACCCAGGTACGTGGGGAGTTTCTTGCCTTTGGGGACATCTGAGGTCTTCTGCCAACATTCAGTAGGTGTTCTTTAGGAGTTGTTCCCCTTGTAGATGTATTTCTGGTGTATCTGTGGGGAGGAAGGTGATCTCCGTGTCTTACTCTTCCGCCATCTTCCCAGCACCCCAGTGAGGGTTTTATTGTTATTATTATTTGTTATGTTATTTTTCAGTTCTTTATTTTCCATCTGGACCTTTTTAATAATGATTATTTCTTTGCCATATTTTCTATTTTGAAAATTTGATTCAGATATTTTGAAGTGGTTTGTTGAAGCATTTTTTGTGATGGCTGCTGTAAAATATGTGTCAGACAGTCCTAGTTCTGCTTCTTCTCAGTGTTAGCATCTGTTGTCTTTTCTCATTCATGTGGTGATTTTCCTGGTTCCTGGTATGATGAGTGATTTTCTGTTACATCCTGCATATTTTGGATATTGTATTATTACACTTAGAAACCTATTTCATTCTGTTTTTTAGTAAGACATCCTTTTTTTGAGGTAGTATGAGATCTGGGTTGCTTTGTATGGTTAGCTTCCTGCTTGACCTTACTGACACCAACCCAGAAAACGTGGGGTGCTTATTTACACTATGTCTTTGCAGATGGGTAGAGTGGATGTTCAGTTACTCCTGTAACCCTGATGATATCTTCTTGCTTAAAGTGGGGCTCCAACTACAGTTTCTCATTGCCTCCATGTGGAGGTGTAAGATCAGCTCCTTGTTAGGCAACACTGCCAGCAGGGAAAGGGGAAGTTGAGGACTGATCCATGCTGCATTGTTGCTACAGGACAGATGTGGAAACTCAGCTCCTTACTGGACTCTGATGATATAAGAATAGGCAAGAATGCCTCACCATGCACCTCCAGGTTTATTCATATTGCTTCCAGCTGGGCTCCATCCTCAGCTCCCCACTGGGCCCCACTGAAATGGAGATGGGCATGAAGTCTAGTGGTAATTAGCTTTGTCTCATATTACCTCATTAATTCATATTACTGTTGGATGGGGATACAGATCCAGCTTTCTGCTGGATCTAAGTGACTCTACCTTGGCAAGGGAAACAGAACATCACCTGATTTTTCTGGGTGAGGGTAGATCAGCTCCCCACTCAGCTTCACTGACACTACCCTGGTTCAAGAATTGGAGCACTGTCTAATTCTGGTGGGCAGGGAATAGAAAATCAGTTGCCTGCTCCATCCCCAAAACCACCCAATGAGGGACTCAGTGTACTACTGACTTCTGCAGGTGAGGGGTTTAGAAGATCAATTTCTCACCTGTCTCTACTGATACTGTGGAGGTGGTGGGCATGTAATTTTCCATAGGTGTTTGGCTGGAGTAGGATGAGTATTGCTCAAAGCAGTTTTTGTTGTTAGGCCACATTTTCCCCTGTCCTTTCTAGGAGAAATAATCTCTTCCTGGAGTTTACTGTCTGTGACTGTTAGCAGTTCCAGGTTGGATTTTTCTGCAGCACCATGTCTGGCATATATAAGAGACAACAAGTTAACCCAGGGAACTCACTAACATATTGTTCTTCAAATCTCAAATTCTCTAGGCAGCCAGGCTTTATTTTTCCGCCTTTAAGAGATTTTCTATGCTTGATTTTTGGATTATATCCAGGGTATTTTAGTTGTAAGTGGTGAACCTGAGGGGAATGAGGCTCTTGCATCTTGGCAGAACTGTAAATCTCTGCACTTATTTTTAATTCAGGTATTCATTTACTAATTCAAAAACATTTATTGGGCTTCCCTGGTGGCGCAGTGGTTGAGAGTCCACCTGCCAATGCAGGGGACACAGGTTCGTGCCCCGGTCCGGGAAGATCCCACATGCCGCGGAGCAGCTGGGCCCGTGAGCCATGGCCGCTGGGCCTCCACGTCCGGAGCCTGTGCTCCACAACAGGAGAAGCTACAACAGTGAAAGGCCTGCATACGACAAAAAAATATATATATATTATTTACTATCTACCACACAAACTGTTAGATACTGGGGACTGGTATAGTTTCTGCTCTCATGAATAAAACATCTTAATGGGGAAGAGAAAGACAATAAATACATAAACAAATACATTAAAATAGTATTTCAAACAGTTTTATATGCTATGAATAAATTAAGAGAAGGTAGAGGGATAGTAATTTCACTGGGGATGTGTGAATGCTTAGGTGGCCTTGCTAGACAAGACTTCTCTGAGAATATAACATTTTAGTTTGGGTTTGAGTAACAGGAACTATGTCAGCTATGCCAATATCTGGAATAACTGTGTTTCAGGAAGAGCAAATATCACCTACAAAGACCTTGAGAAGAAAATAAGCTTACCAAGTGTGAAGAATGGAAAGAAGGTCAGTGAGGTTGAAAGACGGTTGGGAAATAAGTCAATGTGATAGGCCAGTTGATATACAGTTTTAGAGGGCAGTGTAAGAAGTTTCAATTTTATTATAACTATGATGAGGAGTTTTAAGAATGGGAGTAATATTACCCAATCTATCTTTCTATCTATCTATCTATCTATCTATCTACCTATCTATTTATCTATCTATCATCTATCTATCTGTATACGTATTTTAACATCTTTATTGGAGTATAATTGCTTTACAATGGTGTGTTAGTTTCTGATTTATTACAAAGTGAATCATTTATACATATACATATGTCCCCATATCTCTTCCCTCTTGCGTCTCCCTCACTCCCACACTCCCTATCCCACCCCTCTAGTTGGTCACAAAGCACCAAGCTGATCTCCCAGTGTTATGCAGCTGCTTCCCACTAGCTATCTATTTTACGTTTGCTAGTGTATATATGTGCATGCCACTCTCTCACTTTGTCACAGCTTACCCTTCACCCTCCCAATATACTCAAGTACATTCTCTAGTAGGTCTGTGTCTTTATTTTCGTCTTGCCCCTAGAATCTTCATGAGGTTTTCTTGTTTTTATTCTTAGATTCCATACGTATGTGTTAGCATATGGTATTTCTTTTTCTTTTTCTGACTTACTTCACTCTGTATGACAGACTCTAGGTTCATCCACCTCACTACAAATAACTCAATTTCATTTCTTTTTATGGATGAGTAATATTCCATTGTATATATGTGCCACATTTTCTTTATCCATTCATCTGTCAATGGACACTTAGGTTGCTTCCATGTCCTGGCTATTGTAAATAGAGCTGCAATGAACATTGTGATACATGACTCTTTTTCAATTATGGTTTTCTCAGGGTATATGCCCAGTAGTGGGATTGCTGGGTGGTATGGTAGTTCTATTTTTAGTTTTTTAAGGAACCTGCATGCTTTTCTCCATAGTGGCTGTATCAGTTCACATTCCCACCAAGAGTGCAAGAGGTTTCCCTTTTCCCCACACCCTCTCCAGCATTTATTTTTTGTAGATTTTTTGATGATGGCCATACTTGACCAGTGTGAGAAGATATCTCACTGTAGTTTTGGTTTGCAATTCTCTAATGATTAATGATGTGAAGGATCCTTTCATGTGTTTGTTGGCAATCTGTATATCTTCTTTGGAGAAATGTCTATTTAGGTCACCTGACCATTTTTGGATTGGGTGGTTTGTTTTTTTGTTATTGAGCTGCATGAGCTGCTTGTAAATTTAAGAGATTAATCCTTTGTCGGTTGCTTCATTTGCAAATAATTTCTCCCAGTCTAAGTGTTGCCTTTTTGTCTTGTTCATGGTTTCCTTTGGTGTGCAAAAGCTTTTAAGTTTCATTAGGTCCCATTTGTTTACTGTTGTCTTTATTTTCATTTCCCTAGGAGGTGAGTCAAAAAGGATCTTGCTGTGATTTATGTCATAGAGTGTTCTGCCTCTGTTTTCCTCTAAGAGTTTGATAGTGTCTGCCCTTACATTTAGGTCTTTAATCCATTTTCAGTCTACTTTTGTGTATGGTGTTAGGGAGTGTTCTAATTTTATTCTTTTACATGTAGCTGTCCAGTTTTACCAGCACCACTAACTGAAGAGGCTGTCTTTTCTCCACTGTATATTCGTGCCTCCTTTACCAAAGATAAGGTGACCATATGTGCATGGGTTTATCTCTGGGCTTTCTATCCTGTTCCATTGATCTATATTTCCCTTTTTGTCCCAGTACTATACTGTCTTGATTACTGAAGCTTTGTAGTATAGACTGAAGTCAGGAGCCTGATTCCCCCAGCTCTGTTATTCTTTCTCAACATTGCTTTGACTATTCGGAGTCTCTTATGCTTCCATACAAATTGTGAAATTTTTTGTTCTAATTCTGTGAAAAATGCCAGTGGTAATTTGATAGGGATTGCATTGAATCTGTAGATTGCTTTGGGTAGTATAGTCATTTTCACAATATTGATTCTTCCAATCCAACAGCACGGAATATCTCTCCATCTATTTGCATCAACTTTACTTTCTTTCATCAATGTCTTATAATTTTATGCATACAGGTGTTTTAGCTCCTTAGGTAGGTTAATTCCTAGATATTTTACCTTTTTGTTGCAATGGTAAATGGGAGTGTTTTCTAAATTTCACTTTCAAATTTTCATCATTAGTGTATAAGAATGCAAGGGATTTCTGTGCATTAATTTTGTATCCTGCTACTTTACCAAATTCATTGATTAGCTCTACTAGTTTTCTTGTAGCATCTTTAGGACTCTACGTATAGTGTCATGTCATCTAGAAACAGTGACTGCTTTATTTCTTCTTTTCTGATTTGGATTCCTTTTATTTCTTTTTCTTCTCTTGTTGCTGTGGATAAAACTTCAAAAGCTATGTTTAATAATAGTCGTGAGAGTGGGCAACCTTGTCTTGTTCCTGATCTTAGTGGAAATGTTTTCAGTTTTTCAGCACTGAGGATGATGTTGGTTGTAGATTTGTCATATATGGCCTTTATTATGTTGAGGAAATTTCCCTGTATGCCAATTTTCTGGAGGGTTTTTATCATAGTTGGGTGTTGAACTTTGTCAAAAGCTTTCTCGGCCTTTGTTGAGATCATCGTATGTTTTTTCTCCTTCAGCTTGTTATTATGGGGTATCACATTGATTGATTTGCATATATTGAAGAATCCTTGCATTCCTGGGATAAACCCTACTTGATCATGGTGTGTGATTCTTTTAATGGGCTGTTGGATTCTGTTTGCTAGAATTTTGTGGAGGATTTTTGAATCTATGTTCATCAGTGATATTGGCCTGTAGTTTTCTTTCTTTGTGACATCTTTGTCTGATTTTGGTATCAGGGTTATGGTGGCCTCATTGAATGAGTTTAGGAGCATTTCTCTCTCTGCTATATTTTGGAAAAGTTTCAGAAGGATGGGTGTTAGCTCTTCTGTAAATGTTTGATAGAATTCGCCTGTGAAGCCATCTGGTCTTTGGCTTTTGATTGTTGGAAGATTTTAAATCACAGTTTCAATTTAAGTGCTTGTGATTGGTCTCTTCATATTTTCTACTTTTTCCTGGTTCAGTCTTGGAAGGTTGTGCATTTCTTAAGAATTTGTCCATTTCTTCCAGGTTGTCCATTTTATTGGCATAGAGTTGGTTGTAGTTATCTCTCATGATCTTTTGTATTTCTGCAGTGTCAGTTGTTACTTCTCCCTTTTCATTTCTAATTCTATTGTGTCTTCCCTTTTTTACTTGATGAATCTGGCTAATGGTTTATCAATTTTGTTTATCTTCTCAAAGAACCAGCTTTTAGTTTTATTGATCTTTGCTACTGTTTCCTTCATTTCTTTTATTTCATTTCTTTCATTTATTTCTGATATGATCTTATGGTTTCTTTCCTTCTGCTAACTTTGAGGAATTTTGTTATTTTTTCTCTAATTGCTTTAGGTGCAAGGTTAGGTTGTTTATTTGAGATGTTTCTTGTTCCTTGAGGTGAGACTGTATTGCTATAAAGTTTCTTCTTAGAACGCTTTTGCTGCTTCCCATAGGTTTGGGTCGATGTGTTTTTATTTTTTTTATTTCAAGGAGTATTTTGTTTTCCTGTTGACAACGTTATTTCTTCTTTTCCAATTTGGATTCCTTTTATTTTCTTTTCTTCTCTTATTGCTGTGGCTACAACTTCCAAATCTATGTTGAATAAGAGTGTTGAGAGTGGGCAACCTTGTCTTGTTCCAGATCTTAGTGAAAATGCTTTCAGCTTTTCACCATTGAGGACAATGTTGGCTGTGGGTTTGTCATATATGGCCTTTATCATGTTGAGGAAAGTTCCCTCTATGCCTACTTTCTGAGGGTTTTTTATCATAAATGGGTGTTGAATTTTTTCAAAAGCTTTCTCTGCATCTATGGAGATGACCATATGGTTTTTCTCCTTCAATTTGTTAATTTGGTGTATCAGGTTGATCGATTTGCATATAATGAAGAATCCTTGCATTCCTGGAATAAACCCCACTTGATCATGGTGTATGATGCTTTAATGTGCTGTTGGATTCTGTTTGCTAGTATTTTGTTGAGGATTTTTACATCTATGTTCATCAGTGATATTGGCCTGTACTTTTCTTTCTTTGTGACATCTTATTTTGGTTTTAGTGTCAAGGTGATATTGGCCTCGGAGAATGAGTTTGGGAGTGTTCCTCCCTCTGCTATATTTTGGAAGAGTTTAGGAAGGATAGGTGTTAGCTGTTCTCTAAATGTTTGATAGAATTCCCCTGTGAAGCCATTTGATCCTTGGGTTTTGTTTGTTGGAAGATTTTAATCACAGTTTCAATTTCAGTGCTTGTGATTGGTCTGTTCATATTTTCTATTTCTTCCTGATTCAGTCTTGGCATGTTGTGAATTTCTAAGAATTTGGTCTTTTCTTCTAGGTTGTCCGTTTTATTGGCATAGAGTTGCTTGTAGTAATCTCTCATGATCTTTTGTATTTCTGCAGTGTCAGTCATTACTTCTCCTTTTTCAGTTCAAATTCTATTGATTTGAGTCTTCTCCCTTTTTTTCATGATAAGTCTTGCTAATGGTTTAACAATTTTGTTTATCTTCTCAATAAACCAGCTTTTAGTTTTGTTGACCTTTGCTTTGTTTCCTTCATTTATGATCTGATCTTTACGATTTCTTTCATTTTGCTAACTTCGGGATTTTTTTGTTTTTCTTTGTCTAATTGCTTTAAGTGTAAGGTTAGTTTGTTTTGTTGAGGTATTTCTCGTTTTTGAAGGTAGGATTTTATTGCTACAGACTTCCCTCTTAGAACGGCTTTTGCTGCATTCCATATGTTTTGGGTCATTGTGTTGTTATTGTCATTGGTTTCTAGGTATTTTTTTATTTCCTTTTTGATTTCTTCAGTGTTCTCTTGGTTATTAAGTAGTCTATTGTTTAGCCTCCATGTGTTTGTATTTTTTACAGATCTTTTCCTGTAATTGATATCTAGTCTCATAGTGTTGTGGTTCGAAAAGGTACTTGATACCATTTTAGTTTTCTTAAATTTCCCAAGTCTTGATTTGAGACCCAAGATATGATCTGTCCTGGAGAATGTTCCATGAGTTCTTTAGAAGAATGTGTATTCTGTTGTTTTTGGATGGAATGTCCTATAAATATCAATTATGTCCATATTTTTATTGTATCATTTAAAGCCTCTGTGTCCTTATTTATTTTCATTTTGGATGATCTGTCCAGTGGTGAAAGTCGGGTGTTAAATCTCCATACTATGATTGTGTTATTGTTGATTTCCCAGTTTATGGCTGTTAGTATTTGCCTTAGGTATTGAGGTGCTCCTATATTGGGTGCATAAATATATACAATTGTTATATCTTCTTCTTGGATTGATCCCCTGATCATTATGTAGTGTCCTTCTTTGGCTCTTGTAATAGTCTTTGTTTTAAAGTCTATATTTTCTGGTATGAGAATTGGTACTCCAGCTTTCTTTTGATTTCCATTTGCATGGAATATCTTTTTCCATCACCTCACTTTCAGTCTGTATGTTTCCCTAGTCTGAAGTGGGTCTCTTGTATACAGCATATATACTGGTCTCATTTTTGTATCCATTCCCCCAGTCTATGTCTTTTGTTTGGAGCATTTAATCCATTTACCTTTAAGGTAATTATCGATATGTATGTTCCTATCACCATTTTCTTAATTGTTCTGGGTTTGCTATTGTAGGTCTTTTCCTTCTCTTTTGTTTCCGGCCTGGAGAAGTTCCTTTAGCATGTGTTGTGAAGCTGGTTTTGTGGTGCTGAATTCTCTTAGCTTTTGTTTGTTTGTAAAGGTTGTAATTTCTCCATCGAATCTGAATGAGATTCTTGCTTGGTAGAGTAATCTTAGTTGTTTGTTCTTCGCTTTCATCAGTTTAAATATGTCCTGCCCCTCCCTTCTGGCTTGCAGAGTTTCTGCTGAAAGATCAGCTCTTAACCTTATGGGGATTCCCTTGTATGTTATTTACTGTTTTTCCCTTTCTGATTTTAATATTTTTTCTTTGTATTTAATTTTTGATAGTTTGAGTAAAATGTTTCTTGACATTTTTCTCATTGTATTTATCCTCTATGGGACTCTGTACTTCCTGGACTTTATTACCTATTTCCTTTCCCATATTAGGCAAATTTTAACTATAATCTCTTCAAATATTTCTCAGTTCCTTTCTTTTTCTCTTCTTCTTCTGGGACCCCTATAGTTCAAATGTTGGTGCATTTAATGTTGTCCCAGAGGTCTCTGAGACTGTCCTCAATTCTGTTCATTCTTTATTCTTTATTCTGCTCTGCAGTAGTTATTTCCACTATTTTATCTTCCAAGTCACTTATCCATTCTTCTGCCTTATTTATTCTGCTATTTACCATTTCTAGAGAATTTTTTATTTCAGTTGTTGTGTATTTCATCACTGTTTGTTTGCACTTTAGTTCTTCTAGGTCCGTGTTAAACGTTTCTTGTATTTTCTCCATTCTATTTCCAATATTTTTGATCATTTTTACTATCATTATTCTGAATTGCTTTTCAGGTAGACGGCCTACTTCCTCTTCATTTATTAGGTCTGGATGGTTTTTGCCTTGCTCCTTAATCTGTTGTGTGTTTCTCTGTCTTCTCATTTTGCTTAACTTACTGGGTTTGGGGTCTCCTTTTTGCAGGCTGCAGGTTCGTAGTTCCCATTTTTTTGTTGTTGTCTGTCCCCAGTGCCTAAATTTGGTTCAGTGGGTTGTGTAGGCTTCCTGGTGGAGGGGACTAGTGCCTGTTTTCTGGTGGTTGAGGCTGGATCTTGCCTTTCTTGTGGGCAGGTTCACTTCTGGTGTTGTGTTTTGTGGTGTCTGTTGCCTTATTATAATTTTAGGCAGTCTCACTTCTAATGGATGGTGTTGTGTTCCTGTCTTGCTAGTTGTTCGGCATAGGTTGTCCAGCACTGTAGCTTGCTGGTCGTTGAGTGGAACTGGGTCTTGGTGTTGAGATCGAGATCTTTGGGAGATTTTTGCCATTTGAAAATCCATGCAGCTGGGATATCTCTTGTGTACCAGTGTTCTGAACTTGGCTCTCCCACCTCAGAGGCACAGCCCTGATGCTCGTTGGAGCACCAAGAGCCTGTCATCCACACAGCTCAGAATAAAAGGGACAAGAAAGAAAGCAATAAGACAATAAAATAAAATAATGTTATTAAAATAAAAATTAATAATTAAAAAATGTTTAAGTAATAAAAAAAGAAAGAAAGAAGAGAGCAACGAAGCCAAAAGACAAACTCACCGATGATAACAAGTACAAAACACTATACTAAAAAATCCCAGAGAGACAGAACCTTATGACAAATGGTAAAAGCAAAGCTATACAGACAAATTCACACACAGAAGTGTACACATACACACTCACAAAAGGAGAGAAAGGGGGAAAAAAAAAATATATATATATATCATTGCTCCCAAAGTCCACCTCCTCAATTTGGGATGATTCATTGTCTATTCATGTATTCCACAGATGCAGGTTACATCAACTTGATTGTGGTGATTTAATCTGCTGCTCCTGTGGTTGCTGGGTGGAATTTCCCTTTCTCTTCTTTGTTTGCATAGCTCCTGGTGTTCAGCATTGGATTTGGCCCCTCCTCTGCATGTATTTCCCCTGAGGGCATCTTTTCTTTGCTCAGACAGGTCGGGGTTAAACGATCAGCTGATTCAGGGGCTCTGGGTCACTCAGGCTGGGGGTGAGAGAGTTGCACAGAATGCAGGGTGAGCCTACAGCGACAGAGGCCAGTGTGAAATTGCACCAGCCTGAAGCACGCCATGTGTTCTCTCTGGGAAGTTGTCCCTGGATAATGGAACCTTGGCTCTGGTGGGCTACACAGGCTCTTGGGAGCAGAGGTGTGGATAGTGACCTGTGCTTGCAGACAGGCTTCTTGGTGGCTGCAGCAGCAGCCTTAGAATCTCATTCCCGTCTCTGGGGTCCGCCCTGATAGCCGGGGCTTGCACCTGTCCCTGGACCTCCTTTAAGTGGCGCTCTTAATCCCCTCCCCTCATGCACCAGGAAACAAAGAGGCAAGAAAAAGTCTCTTGCCACTGTGGCAGCTCCAGATTTTTTCCCGTACTCCCTCCCAGCTAGCCGTGGCACACTAACCCCCTTCAGGATGTGTTCAGGCAACCAACCCCAGTCCTCTGCCTGGGATCCAACCTCCAAAGCCGGAGCCTCAGCTCCCAGCCCCCGCCCGCCCCAGTGGGTGATCAGACAAGCCTCTCTGGCTGGTGAGTGCTGGTCGACACCAATCCTCTGTGCGGGAATCACTCTGCTTTGCCCTCCACATCCCTGTTGCTGCACTCTCCCCCATGGCTCTGAAGCTTCCCCCCTCTGCCACCCACAGTCTGCGCCCACAAAGGGGCTTCTCGTGTGTGGAAACCTTTCCTCCTTCACAGCTGTCTCCCGCTGGTGCAGGTCCTGTCCCTATTCCTTTGTCTCTGTTTTTTCTTTTTTCTCTTTTGCCCTACCCAGGTACGTGGGGAATTTCTTGCCTTTTGGGAGGTCTGAGGTCTTCTGCCAGTGTTCAGTATGTATTCTATAAGAGTTGTTCCACATGTAGATGTATTTCTGATGTATTTTTGGGGAGGAAGGTCATCTCCACGTCTTACTATTCCACCATCTTGAAGCTCCTCTCCCAATCTATGTTTTTAAAAGTTCTCACAATTTGCAGTGGAAAGGATGGGTAGTGGGAAGACAAGGGTAAAAGTATGAACAGGGAGGAGGTTATTGCTTTTGTTGAGTTGGAAGTTGATAGTGGCCTGTACTTGGCTGGGGGTGTACAAATGTTAAAAATATATTGATTTTGGATACATTTTGAATATACTACTGGTAGAAATTATGGTTATATTGGAAGTTAAGGGTGGGGGAAAGGGAGGGCTGAAAGATGACTCTTACATTTCCATCTTGAATAGCTTAACAGATGTTGATGCCATTTGCTGAAATGGGATAGAATGGAGGACGAGCACATTTAGTGGGAAAAAGCAATATTTCTCCATTAGACATATTAAAATATGAATTTTCTTTTCTACATCCTAAAGACACAATACATTCTCAAGCTCCCTGATGTCATATATGCTGTTAGTCTGGCATAGAATGTTTTTTCACCTATCTACCAAGTTTCTCCTCATCCTTCAAGGTTCAGCTGAACTATACTCTCTTTGTTATTCCTCCTGATTCCTCCCAGTTATCTGGTTCTTCCATCCGCTTTCAGAGCACTTTACTTATAACTGTCTTCTGTACTGGTAAGTGAGCTTGAACAGTTTATCCCTGTATCCTTAGTGTTTAACATAATGTCTGAATTTTATTTATTTATTTTTTTTTGTGGTACACGGGCCTCTCACTGTTGTGGCCTCTCCTGTTGCAGAGCACAGGCTCTGGACGCACAGGCTCAGCGGCCATGGCTCACGGGCCCAGCCGCTCCACGGCACGTGGGATCTTCCTGGACCGGGGCATGAACCCGTGTCCCCTGCATTGGCAGGCGGACTCTCAACCACTGCGCCACCAGGGAAGCCTTGAATTTTATTTTTTAATTGTAACATGAGACTGGATGTAGGTATGGACAAGACGGCTGACTAGGTAGACATTGAACTCACCTCCTCCCATGGGCACAATGACCTCTCACTGTTGTGGCCTCTCCCATTTGCGGAGCACAGGCTCCGGACGCGCAGGCTCAGTGGCCATGGCTCACGGGCCCAGCCGCTCCGCGGCATGTGGGATCTTCCCGAAACAGGGCACGAACCCGCGTCTCCTGCATCGGCAGGCGGACTCTCAAGCACTGCGCCACCAGGGAAGCCCGAAACTGCAACTTTTCAAAGAGCAACTATCCATGAGAGCAACCTGAAGACTAGCAGAAATGACATGCTACAGCTAAAGATATAAATAAGGAATCACAAGATGAGTAGGAGAGACAGCTTCCGTATAGTTGAGACCCATATTCCCTGGTATATGACCACAAAAGGAGAATAATCCCAATTGCACTGGTTCTTCCCACATTGGCTCTCCAGTCATGTGGTCCTGCACCAGTAAGATAAGCCTCCAGAACATTTGACATTGAAGGCCAGCGGGGCTTTTTGGAGAGACAGAAGACTGTGGGAAACAGAGACTCCACCCTTAAAAGGCACACACAGAATTTCACATGCTCTGAGACTCAGAGCAGAATCAGTAATTTAAAATAAACCTGGGTCAGATCTGCTTACTGATTTTGGAGAGCCTCCTGGAGAGGCAGGAGGCAATTGAAACTCACCCTGGGGACACAGACACTGGCAGTAGCCATTTGTGGAAGCTCATCCCACCAAGAGTACACTGGTGTTGGTAAGCACCATTGTTGCTTATTAGTGCTGGAACCTGGCCCCACCCATCAGCAATTTGGCACCAGTTCTGGGATGCTCCATGTCAGTCAGCTAGTAGAACAGGGACACAGCCTTACTCACCAACAGGCCAGCTTCTGTAGCACCCCCCACCCCGAGACCCAAGCCCTCCCGGGATTGGACCCACCCACCAGAGGACCCAGGAACCAACCCCACCCACCAGTGGATCGTTACTAACCCTGGAACCCAGCATCACCCACCAGGGCACGGGAAAGAGCCCCAGGATCCCCTGAGCCTTGTTCCTATCCACCCTTGTACTGACAACATCTCTGGGACCACCAGGGTCATGCAACCAGAGATGCTGGGACCCAGCTCCACCCACCAGTGGGCTCTCATTAGCCCCAAGACTTCCTGGGCCCTGGCACCACCCACCAGTAGGACGACTTCAGCTCCAGAAACTCTGGGTCCCATAGCCAGAGACCCTAGGACCTGGCTTTGCCATCCTGTGGGCTGGCACTAGCCCTGGCACCAGGCCTCACCCACCAGCAGGCAGACTCCAGCCCCAGGATCATCAAGGCCCTGTAGGCAGCTGTGTCAACACACAGTGCAAACACCAGCAGCCTGGCACCAGCCCCAGGATTCCCTTGTCCCTTGCCCTATCCACCTACCTATACCAACTCTAGGGTACCCAGGGTCCTGCAGAGACCCACCAGTGTGTTGGCATTAGCCCTGGGTCATCCTTGGCCCTGGAGCTGGACACCAGTGGGCCAACACCAGCTCTGGGAACCCCTGCCCCACAGCCAGGTACCCCAGGACCTAGCTCTGCAAGTCAGTTGACACCCAGGACCGAGCTTCAGCTGCTTCTGTGTGAGCACCAGCCCTGGGACCATGGCAGCCTTGCATCAAGCTGTGGCAAGAACCAGCCCGTCCTCTAGCAGGCGAACACCACCCCAGGATGTCCTGGGGCCCCACCCAACAGCAGGTCGACACTTGCTCTGAGATCCCTGGCACCGGAGCCAGCCACCATGGGACCTGGCTATACACAATGGTGGGCCAACATTAGCCCTGAGATCTCTCTGGGCTCTGTAGTCAGTCAACCTATGACATGGCCACAACCATCTGTGACTTGGCACCAGGACCTGGAATCCCCTGACTGTGAAAGCAGCCATACCAGGACATGGTCTTGATCACCTGGGGCTCACAGCCTCTGCACAAGGCAGTGTCTGGCAACCAACTGGACAGGGGTACAGTCCCACCTACAGTGTCCTCACAGTAATCAGCCCACCACAACAGAAGGACCCACACAGCCCACATAGAGGGCACCCAGAAAGTATACTGTCTTTTCTCATTCAAGTTGTGATTTTACTGATTCTTAGTATAATGGAACTCTGAATCATATTAAAAGAATCTATTTTAGGAGGCAGTAACCCTGTTTATGTTTAGCATAAGTCCTGGCATAATTTTGTCTTCCAATGGCAATGTAACTTTCAGAGACTTTGCTGTGCTCTTCAGTTTTGCTTGGTTTCTCTGGAGTCACTGAGGTTCCTGTTGACCTCTGCCAGAACCATTATTGTCTCTGGGTAGGAAAAGGGATTCTCCAGCTTACAGACACAAAGAGTGATTCCTGGGCTTCAGCTTACTATGTTGGGATTCTCCTTGCAGTTGCTTCCTAATATCTAACTGGGGGAGGAGAGTCTCTGGTCAGCGGAGATGAAGAGCAGCTTCCATGTTTACTTGATGTAAGCAAGGCTCCTCCCAAGTCCCTCGTTTCAGAGTCCCAGGCCCACCTGGGGTTGTCCCTAGGACTCCTTTTTGACTTTGGGCTGCATTCTTCTAGGTTAGGTGTTAGGAAGATGTTTTGTTGCTATGTTTCTCTGTTCTTCTTCAGGCTGCCTTCCTCTTCTCTATCTTTTTGAGCCCTTATATTGTTGTCTTTTTTTTTTTTATCATTTCCAAGGTTTATTTATCTCCAGAGAGAGGTGAACCTATGGCAGCTCATCTAAACTGGAAGTCCAATTTATGTTTTTCAAACATCACTTTTCTGCATGGAGAATCAATTGTAGGAGGCTGGAGTGAATGTAAGGTTATAAGCAGGAGGCTACCACACAAATCCTGGTAACAGATGGTTGTGCTTTAGTCTGGGGTGGTAGCAATGACGATAGAAACAGATGAATAAATTAAAGATATTTTGGAGGAAAAACAAACAAGGCTTACTTTGCGATTTATGACTTGAGCAATTGAATGGATTGAAGTGCCACTGAATTGTCAAAAACATCTCCTACATCCCCACAGGGAGAACACCCACTACAAAAATCCATACTTTTCTGTAATACATGGGCTTGAGCTTACATTCCCCAATCAGGAGCAGGGTTACACATTCAGAAAAAACGTTATCCCCATCCCACCTACTTCTCCTTGTCTCGGATTCATGACTGAGACCACCTTCCATTTGCATACAGATTACAATAATTGAGTAGAGTCCCCAGAGTGCACTGAGTTTTCAATAACCTTCATGTTAACAATACACCAACAGAGTTCTGCTGTTAAGTGCATTGATTATGCAATGGTTTAAATACTCTCATTTGATTTTATCACTAATAATCCAAATCTTCTCCCTACTCCACGCCCTGATATGTTTCTGAGACTTCCAGTAAAGCTCTCCACAGAGCCATTGACCACAGTAAACCAAGATGAATGATGGGTTCTGACCTGTGTTTTACCCTCCAACTTTCAACATTATTTAGCACCTGAACACCAGCTTTGTGGGTTTCTACAGTTAATCTGCAAAGTGTTGCTAACTAGGCAGACAGTTTTGCTGGAAAGACAGGAAAAGGAAAGTTGGATTCAATATGGGTAACAAATGATGGAGATTAGTGGAGTTTCTATGATATAGAAGGATGAAGCAGGTATTTGGAGTGGAATAGATGAAGGCTTGAATCCCCACTCAATTTTTAGCTGAATGACCTGGGGTAAAATCACTTACTCTCTATAATCATTTGTTTACTAAAAGGTAAAACAAAGTATCACCCTGATAGAACTAAGGGAAGTAAAATGCAATCATGTATTAGATGCTTTGTAAAGTGTAAAGCACTATGCATTTCAGTTATTATTTTAACTGTCCCTGATGCCTCTTCCATTCTCCACTTGTCATGTAAAATGGTATTATGGATACTATAGTAAGAATGGGCCATCTTATCCCATCCCTAATCTGTGTCTTGTCTGTGCTCTCTGACCAAGGTTTTAGAGAGGCTTGAACTTGTAAGTGACAAAGGAATATTGCTTTAAATTACCAGAGGAAGGACTCTACCCTATAAAGAGGCCCCCAAAATTGCAAGTAGACCTCTCATACCCTCAACTACCAAAAGAGCCCATTATATCTGTGCCCACCTCTCCTTGCCCAGTGTAAAGTTTTGAGCTTAGTTTCAGCCCTCTATTTCCCTTTGGCAACTTTTCTTTGCATTCAGAATACTTTTGGCACTTATGGGTCAAAAGTTGGTACCTACCACTCTGATTCTGAGGCTTCCTCTTGGGCAGCTTCTTCACTTCCAAAACACAAACGTGCAGGGTCCACAAAGGATAGGCAGACCCATTCTATGCCCAACATTAGTCACCCCCACCAGTCTCACTGAGTGCTCTCTTTTTTAATAACAGTCACAACCTCCCAGAGGCCACAGAGACAATCAAATTCACCAAGTTCACTCTTATGGTGTTCTAACAAGCACTTTAATGTGTAGGATTTTCTGACTAAAACATAGAGAGGACGCTCAGTGCAAATGTGCCAAGAACTTGGAGTACTGGCTTCCTGAGGAGCTTTTGCCTCCAAAGGTTGTAGTTGCTCATGACAACAATATTCCATCTACCCACTTAACCAAAATAGTCCACTGCCAAGAAGAATCAAAATACAATTTGGATCTTAAAATCCCACCCCACCCATTCCCCATCAAGACTATGTTCTTAGTCCTAGTTTAGATTTGGATTATCATCACAGCTCACTTAGCCTCAGTTCAAACTGAACTTGCCTAAGTCCTGGAAAGCAGTAGAAACCTAATCAGTGAACCTTACTCTTGGTATCTACTTTATGAGAGGAGTCAGTTTTTAGAAATTTCCAGACCTTCCAAGTGTCAGTGGGTGATATAATATAGCTGTTGAAATTTGTGATATTAGATACTAGGGGACTTAGCCCCAGGTGCCCAAGTGGAGTAAGGAAACTAAAGAAAAAGAAAGCATACCATTTCCATGTAAATAAATTAGTGAAGAAATACTCTTCTGAGTTTGATTCCCTCCTCTGCCTCTCTAAAACCCATTCCCCTTTGACAGTGACAGTGAGGTCAGCTGCTAGTCCATGGCCTGCTTGGAGTGTGTCTCAGATGTGCAGTTCTAGGATCCAGCTGTTATTGCTTGAGAGACAGAAGCTTGAAGCTGTCATCCAGGATGGACCTCCTGTTGCGCCGTAGCTTTCTCTGTCGATGCTGGTACCACACCACACCACCAAGAGCCAGAGCAATGAGCAGGAGAGTGACACCCATGGCAATCAAGACAGAAGTCAGTATCTCGATATCCTTTACAGGGATCTGCATGCCCAGCATCCTCACACTGCTTTCTCCAATGTCTCTGGGGATTGCTACTGAAATGGAACAAGAGGTAAGTGGGAACCCTGGGATGGAGAATACTCTAAAATGTCTTATTTTATAGTCAACTCTGGGAGAGGAGAAATAAGGTCATCCAAATAAGACAGAGGAACTATCCTTATCCCTCAAAAGATCAGCCAATGATGACAGATATGGAGGTTACAGAGAACCAGCGTAACAAAATGTCATAGCTGAGAAAATTATTAGGAAGCATTGAGGCACCAATCCCGCCATGGAAAGAGCTAACACTCAGAGTGAGAAGGGCCTTGACATATTTCTTTAAATATATAAAAGCCTGTGATGTAGAAAAAGAAGAAGAATTGAGTTTGGTTTGCATGGTTCCAGAGGGTAGAATTGGGAGCAGTAAGTAGAAACTCCTGAGAAGCAGTTTGACTCAATTATCTAGCTTATCAATACTCACTTTGACCATTGGACCATGACAAGAGCCTGCCTCTGTGCTGTCTGGTCTCTCATATCTTTGGGTCATTATAACACTGATGTCACATTGATCTTTCTAGGTGAAATATCTAATTTTCTTAGTTCCTGGCATACAAACTTTTGATGATCTCCAATCAGCCTATGAAATAAAGCTCAGACTCAAGTCAGACATTGCAACTCTCACGATCATGTTCTAACTTAGCCTACTCTTATTTACTATCTTCAGGGATAGCAACTCGTTCTTTGTTCTACAGAATGGGTGAGCCTCTTCAGGCTTCCAAGACTTTCTCATGCTGCTCCCGTTGCCTGAACACCCTTTCTTCTTCCTCACCATTCTATCCCTAGCTTAAACATTATACGTCTCAGCAAAGCTTTCTTCAATTCAGCTGTATAACTAACAATGGTCTTTCTTTTGTGTGCCCAAAGTACCTGTACTGTTTGTACTCCCACAATTTACTTACTTGGGTCAAGTGACCTAATCCACCCTCACTTCTGGATTTCAGTCTCCTCTTTTATAAAATGGGGATAATAACCATACTTAATTCAGTGGTTTATTGTGAGGCTTGAGTGAGTTGATATTTATAAAATATTTAACATAGCTCCTGGAAGACATCAAATGTACAATAATTGATCAGCTATTATTATCGTTTCCCCACTTTAAAAAAATAACATAGTATCCAGCACTGCAATTATTGTCTCTGTGTCTCATTCCACTTTTAGACATGAATCTCTTGGAAAATAGTGACTATGTCTTACTTTTGTGGTGTCTCTGGAAGTTAGTATGTGTTTGATGAATGTATAAGTGGATGAATCAATATTCTTACATAACTGAGAGAAGATGAAATATAATGAGTTCAAATGGAAGCTGGGAAGCATTCTGGTTTTGAGTTTACATTCTACCACTTACTTCTCTTGTGACCTTGGAAAAATCACTTTCCATCTCTCAGTTTCTCATGCAGAAAATATTGGGCTTTAGCAGACCACCAGTTTTGAGGGGTTTTCCTCACTGTTTAACCTTTTTAACAAACAAGAGCTTATGAGGATGTATGTATGTATGTACACACTGATATGTACAAATGCATATACAAATGTATGCACAAAATATGTATATATAAAAATATATGTGTGTATATATATACAAATACATATACATATATGTATGTCACTCTGCTCTCTCTGCTTCACCTTACCTCTCCCTAATCCTCCAGGACATACCCTAGTCCCCTGGTTGACTGTTTATAAGATACTTAGATCATTAGGACCTTTCCAAACAGAGCTGAAAAACCTCCAGACTAAACTGAAAATCTCTAACATCCATTCTAGCCTCTCACAACTTTCTGAATCTTTCTCAGTTCAGGTACAAATGAGGTAGAGAGTGAAAGCATTATTTGAACCCAGCCTGGATAGAACAAGAAGCTCTATTTTCTGGAAGTACAGAAATGGATGGTTCTAAAGCATCAACTATTTAGTATTCTATAGATGAAAGATTAATTACCTGGTGCAGACTGAATGACATTTGTCCTAGTTTCACACTGTCCTTGTGGGGAATTCATATCTGTACTATAGCACCTTCATTCACAACTCAGCAATACATTGAATTTTATTTCCCCTCACACATTAGTAAGAGGATAAGATAGCAGCCTTCAACTGAGGATGAGGCAATTTTCCTCAACTCAGGAGGTTGGGCATGGGGGTCAGAGAGAATAAACCTGCTGAGGGAAGCTTAACTGGAAGCTTAACCTTAGATTCCTGGCTTCTGAAATCTTAAATAAATCTCTGGATGTTTTCTGCTAGTATTGAGGTCCACCTTTCAGCCATATGAAACTCATCTTCTAGAGGCACTGAACTTTTCCCCAAATGCACAACATATATAACTACCCAATCTCTGTATCCTTCTCCCTACCTTTTCCAGTCTCTTCAGAGATGATGGTGGTAGTGCTTAAGTGTTCTGGAGGAAAAAGAGAAAAGAGGTTAATCCTATTATTCTTCCTACCTATCCACAGGCTTGTTGTAGGAGGTTAGCAATGGTTGGAGGAAACTCTCTGTGATATAGTAAGCAAAATGGAGGTAACTGGCATTAACTATCTTGTGATCAAAGTCAGTATTGTTATGTGGATTTGATTTTGAGCAGTGACACAAAATATAAGCAAGAGCATAGTCTTAGGAGACCAAAAGGTAAGTCACCCCTCTGCCAAAATTTAAATATTTATTTACACTTTATCTTCATTATTGCTCTTTTTGCCACTTTTTCCCAGTCTTCCTTCAGGAAGCCCCTGTTTTTTGTCAAACCTGCATCCTTACATATTCAACCTTTTTAGAATACTTCTTCCTCTTCTTGCTTTAATGAGGCTGAGCTCTTTTCTGAGAACTATACTTCCTTTATATCTTCTCAATATTGCTTTGAGATTATTTATTATTCCTCCCCTTTTTGCAAAGATCCATCTCTTTTGAGACTTATATTACTTGGCTAAAAAATCACAACCACTTCTTGTAACTGTTACCTAGCAGTTCTCTTCATTCATGGAAGTCTTTGGTACGTGGCTCAGTCTTTCTTGTCTTCAATTCCCATCATAAGTGTTGACGTATCCAACACTTAAGCCTCACAGTTTTTAGACCTCTTAACTCTAACAAATTTCAAATATACTCCAACTCTATCAACCACTCTTATGGTCACATTGGGCTAATTATGCAGAATTGCTCCATCTCATAAGTCTAAAACCTAACAACAGCCTCCTATTATCTCCATGTTCTAATGCTATTTATTCTATTTCACCTGTTATTTTCTCCTCTCATGAAGACCTCTAGCTCCTGGACACTTCCATTTTTCTCACCTCACCAGTTTCATCCTGTTTTTTTCTTCCATTCCTGGCCAGGCTGGACTCCATTGTCTATCATTTCAACTACTAACTTACCAGGAATGTTATAATCATTTGCTGAAACCCCAGTAACTATACTTTCATTGTATTTTTTTTTCTGGTATGATGAATGCTGGTGGAGAAACATCACAGAATTGTAAAGATCAGTATGCTTTGGGTCCAACTTCAACTAAGTCCTCAGTGCTGCTTGGCAATAATTAATTTATTTTCCATCACTCAGAGTAACATTTTCCCCACCACCCAGAGTGGTTATTTCATAACCACTTTGCCCACTCTTCTCAAGCCCCTTACACTACCATCTATCTTTCATTCTCAGTAGATGACTCTGTCTCCTCCATCACAGATGAAACACAGACCATCAGACAGAAATATCTACCTTTTTGTCAAGCCTCTCACCCAAACCTACACATTGGTCTTTTCTGTTTTCTCTCTTCTTTTAGTAGAAAAAAATGACCTTACCCCACTCTAATATTTTTTTGTAGCTCTGACTTTCATCCCCTGCTTCTTCCCTGGGAAGCCCTTTCCAACAATTAGTCTTTTATTCCCTATCTGTCTTCAACTCTTCCCTCTGGTTGGCCTGTTAGCTTATATGTGATTGGAACAATATCAAATTAGACCATAGTTTGTCAAACAAACAAAAGGTAAATAGGTAAAATTTATGGACTGGCTCATTATTATAGAGAGAGGTAAGCTATTCTTATTCATGGAAGTTCCTTGATGATATGTATTGATGCAGTCTCTTATCTATTAGATGGTCCATATTTGACATGACCCGTTACTACACATGAAGACAATCTATTGTTTTGGATCTATAGCATCTTGATGATACATCAATTCACTACTAGACTTTGAGTCTAAGGACTTACAGGATACAACAAATAATTATGTGTGCCTGTCTGGGTGGTAGGGAATAGTACTACAGTAGTAACTGGAAGACACAGTCTAGCAGTATGTGTTACCAGAGAACAAAGTTTTCCAAAGATTAGGAAATCA
>NW_006782643.1:111434-155453 GCF_000442215.2 Lipotes vexillifer | reverse complement strand
CTGCTGACAGAATGTCAATGGCTGGGAATCCCAGAATACCTACCTCAATATAACCAGTTTTCAAAACAGCATGACTTAAAAAAAAAAAAAAAGAACAGGAGAAAAAATACCTCTCTGGATTCATGTGGGTCCCAAGAGTTTCTATTGAGCCTCTTGCAAGGGGGATAATGATGAGTACTGGATTCAGGTTAAGAGACTTAAGAAGTGAGACTCAACACTTTGATGGCCCAAGGACACAAAATTCAGCACAGCCTACTCTTCTATGTTATTGGTGGTGAACAAAGATTTATTGGTAAAGAAAATACCCTGGCTATTACGTCTCCATGTAACAAATACAAGGAAAAGCTTTTTCCATCCTTGTTAGCATCTGTCTGGGATTAGTTGTAATTTAAGGCTAATATCTCTTTCCAGCCTTATACAATCCCCACAAAACAAACTAATTAAGGGGTGACTGTTAGAATTATATTTTTCCTTTTTATAAAAAAAGAACTCATTAATAAGATTCCTTTGAAATAGTTAATACCTCTAATAAACTCTAAAATAATAAATTTACATACAAATTAAATGTATTCAAAGGAAACAAATCTACACTAAGCATCAATGCATACAGCCCAGTCAGGCTGAGTCAATTCATGTGAGCTCAGCAAGTATCAAAGAAATTAGGAGGGGGCATGAGAAGCGGAGCAACAGGGAATGAGAAATATTGGTTGGGAGAACACTAGAAGGGGTCTTTTCTGTCTTCTTGGGATCAGAAGATGGATGCAAGTCACTTCTTGGATTATCTGGTTCTTACAGGCTAGATACAGTGCCAGAAGGTATCCTAATTAGGCTTTACCTCTTTGGGACAAAACCATAAAGACAGTCTCCATGCCAGCATGGACATGGTCTGTAACATGACAGTGAAGCAGCCATGTCCCAGGGTTGCTGGTCACCATCTCCACAACCTCAAAGGTCCCTGGGAACAGATCCACCACGTCTGCCCGGTAGCTCTCTCCACTCTGCAAGAGAGATTGTTAGTGAGAGAGAGAAAGTGAAGGGTAGAGATAGTCTCAGAACTTATAGGAATTAAAAGGCTTGGGTATCCACACCAGAGACATGGAACTTCAAGATTCACAGACCAGAGAACAGCTTAAAGATTCCATCTTATCCATCTCCTCTGTGGACCCACCCATACAAACTGACTCAACAGAGGAGACTCTCTCCTCCTACTTTTTCTTAAAGTGTCCCAAAGTAAAGTTAATTTAGTCTTTCATTAGGGGGCTAAAAACTAGTATATCCATACATTTTAGCAGGCTTAAGCCTTGACCCCTAGGAAGGATCCACATATTTACTTTAGAAATGAAACTCAATTTAGTTTCTCCTCTATGCCACCACCTTTATCAGGACTTCTAAGTCTTTAAGTCCACATTAATGCCTACAACTCTGACCCCTTTTCCTAAGACAAAATTTCTTCTTCAAAACCCACATGTAGTCCCTTGTAGGTCCTGAATTGAAGTTCAGGAATGGATTAAGGACTTTCAGAGATTGTGAGACACTACTCTGTAATTTCTTACTCAGGATGACTGCTTACTGGATCTCAAGTCCCTGACTGAAACCCAATTACATTTATTCCTTCAATCTCCTTATCCCATAAATGAGCCATTCATTTCTTCTATATCATAGGGGAAAGCTAAGGCCTGGAGGGCAATGACTGACCTTGGGATAAAAAGCCAAACTAGAATGCCCTGATCAATACTCCACGTACAAGACCTTTCTTCTTTTAACTGATTATTATCATGTGTCTTTTTATTCTCTTCTTTCTTAATGGATATCAAAGCACTCTGAGGGACTCAGCTTTTTTTCCAGCTCACCCGATAGAGAAAGCTTTCTGCATGGAAATGGACAGTGTGTAGGTCGATATCTTGTCCCATAGCCAGCATGTACCAAGCCACTCGTTCTCCTTGGTACATGGTAAGGCCCCTGAGGTTGGCATAGAGCTTTCCATTAATGGCTGTAAGAGAAGAAAACTATTTTATATCTCTCATTTTGACTTACCACTGCCACTACCCTAGAGCTAATCCCTATCATCTCTGATGATAGCAACACCCTCCTAAATTCTCTTTTTTATTCCATTTGTCCCTCTCCAGTCTATCTTCCACATTGGTGTTATAAGAGTGGTCTTTCTAAATAACTAATATGATCATGTTATTCTGCTGCTTAAAATACTTTAATAGCTCCTTCCTGCCAAAAATATCAAGTCCATGCCTCCTTAGCTCAGCCAACAAGGTCATTCAAAATACAGCCCCAAACTACCTTCCCAAACTCATCTACCACTATCTAACATGTTTATTTCAATTAAGGTGATTTTTTCACCATCCCCCCATATGGCCCCATATTCATGTTCTCTGTGTTCTTGCTCATGTTTCTGATCTTCCCTCCCAGAAATTTTTCCTACTTTTATCCATCTTTTCAAAGCCCAGTCATACCTTCACCTCTTCTAATAATACTTCCCTGATTTAGCGCCTCTCAGCACCTCTCATTGCCTGCATTCCTTTCCACATGTGAACTCCTCCAATACTGTCTGTACCACCCTTTGGAACTCACTAGAAACTGCCTTATACATTTACCTATCTTTTAATTTGTGGAATTTTATATCCCCAACTAGGTTGTAGGTTTCTATTAGGCAGGACATAAATGTATATACTATATTCCTTGTATTCTTCAGAACACCCAGCAGACACCTGAGTTTACAATTAATGTTAAAAGAAATACCTGCCACATTCTTGGAATTTATAATGATATTAACACATGGGACTCATCATCTGCCTCTTCCCAGGCCACATCCTATGCCTTAAAAACAACAAACCACTCATCACCATGTTAATTCACACTGTCAAGACTATGCCTAGGATACACTTCCCCACTTTTCATGTTCTCACAGAGGGAAGATGATTTATACTCTACATCCCAAGAGAGGAAATAATGGAAGGAACATTTATAACCTGTCTATTTACTCTGGCCAAATTTTGTATTTGAGAGAAGGGACTAAATATGCTCAACTCTGTCTGACCATAGAAAGTGGTGCAGATGGATTTGTTATTCTATCATGGGGAAGATTTTATCCCTGTGAAGGAGGGTATTGTTGTCCCTCTACGTCAATGACAGGATGAAAAATCTATCCATTGTTGGGGTAGTATTAGTAAGCCCATTTTGTTGCAGAACTAAATTCAGTTTGCAAATTAGCTTTCTCAGTAAGTTCATATTTGATCTTAAGCATTTCTGCCTCTTTCTCAATTGGTTCAGGAATCTGGAAGTGAGGGAAAGGGTATTATTTGTTTGCCCTCAGACACCAACATTATTTTTTTTCTCTAGTGCCGGCACTCAGAGTTTTCAACAAATGCTTGATAGGTAGATAGATTGATACCTGAAGAGTTTGGATGAATAAACACATAAACAAACAGATGGAAATGAGTATTAGGTAAACTCCTGCACTAGCAAGATCTGTGTCCTCTTTCCATTTTGGTTTTGGGCAATTTATTTCTCTGATTTGAAAGGAGCTAAAAAAATTCATTTTGTAAAGTTTGTGAATCACTGAATTCAATGTGAATCACTCATATTTCCATCAAGGGGAAATAGCTAGAATCTGTGTGACAATGAGATACTACTTTTGAGTTCCAGTAGAGTCACTATAAAAGCTGCAACTTATCCTCAAATCAAAGAAATACTACACTAGAAGAGATAGTGAGAAATCACTTCATACAGTCTGCTGCACTTAAATTCTCCCTCTTCTTTGAGATTTTCTCTATTTTTTTTAAAGATACACAAATCTCTAGAACAAAGGAAAGCTTGAGTGCACAATTTACCTCCAAAATCCATTTGAGCATCAAGAAGCTCTTATTTGTATGTAATATAACCCAGTATGCTGCTCTCTGAAGCTCTCTCTCCAATCCTTCCATCTGTAAATTGAACCTTTGTTTTAAAGATAGATTAAAAGATAAGCTGTCCTTCATTTGTCTATATTAGAATATACTGAGAAAACAGATCTCAGATCCAGAGTGGTAAGGAAATAAGATAATATTGAGAAACTAAACTCAGAATTTTAAGTAGAGAGGCTCTAATCAGCCAGTGCATCAGGTACATTGAAGGTCATAAATGTCCATCTTGCCTTCTCTAATATGTTAAAATGTGCTAGTGTCACCACAGCAACTTTACAGAGTCAGCTTCCTGCTTTCTGGGCACTTGAACTAACGTAGACCACATTACCTATTTTATATATGAAATATATAATACTGTAGTAGAAGACATTTCTTCTAATTTTCCCCATTCCACTTTCCTATCCTTCCAGAAATTATGCTCCCTTGGGTTGTGATGGGCCTATGAGATACCCCCATGCAGCCAGTAGGGACTTCTTTGGAAGAGGGTTAGGTTCTTTTCTACAGACCATGCATTTTATTGCTCTCCAAGAAAGTCTCATCCTGTAGGTTAACATGGCCTGGATCCTGGGTCCCATAAGTTTCCACATTCTCTTCCAGATACCAAGATTGGTTCTCATCAAAAATCAAGAATAACAAGGCAAATTCTCGGTCCATGTCATGCCGTCCTCCACTGGGCTCTAGGATGCCCTTCCGGCAGATGACCAAGGGTCCCACCAGGCCACTGTACATGTCCTAAGGATAGGAGGAAGAGGGAGAGAGTGAACTAGATGGAGTTGTTTCTGGGTGGTAGTGCTCTACAGAGAGACAGGCTAACATCCAAGCCCATTGTGCCCCCAGCACTTCATCATAATGTTTTGTATTTATAAGCACCTCATCTATATTATCTGAATTCATCCTCACAACCATCTTGGGACACAGGAAAGATATGCTATCCCACTTATGATTTATCTCTGCTGGACTATTGGTTGATCTCCAAACTCACCAATCATTTTCACAACACAATGCCTTTTCTCAGGCTGTTTCTTCTTCCTGTAATGCCCACCCCCCCCACCATATCCCTATCTTTTATCATACTGCTATTCAGCTTTCAAGGCTCAATGTATGTCTACCTATCATTATGTTGCCTTCTCCAGTTTCCCCCTCATTCATTCTCTCCTCCAAGCAGAAGTAATCACTCTCTCATTGACCCCCACAGCAGTTTCTATTAAATGGTTTTAAAGAGCTGCTAATACTATGCTATATTTAAAATTTATTCTGTATATATATATATATATATATATAGTTATATTTTATATATTTAATGTTAATGTTATGTTTATATTCATCTGTCTCCCACAACTAGATCACACTCTTTGAAAATGAGAACTGTATCTTACATTTGTATCATCCAAAGCACCAGGTAAAATGTAGTAGGCTCTCAATAAATGATAGCTGACATCTGCCTGTGGATGGGTGGCTACCTAGATAAGCTCATTTTCCAGGAAACAGAGGCAGAATGGCTTGCCTAAAGTCACTTCAAAAGCAAGACAGAACAAAATTTGGGCTAGAAACCCAATCTCTTGACAACCAATTCTAGGTTTCTTGAGTGATAACATACTGCCTTATATTATCCAAGAAGAAGAAACAAGGAAGAAAATCCTCAGAACTAACATGTGGTGCTACCTATTCCTTTCATCCCTCCTCCTACCTACTAGAATAAGCCCAGCATTTGAGGAATTTCACCTGAACCCTGGACTTTAGTGCTGGGCTTCTTACTACATCTGTTTAATAACTTCTTTTTGCTATGCAGCCTGCTCAATTCTGAGACAACTCCAGGAAGCCAATATTGTCTTTACCTTGATGGGATCCACTGCAGAATAATAGATCCAGGAAACACAAGTAGAATCATTGGGGCCAGGGCCAGATCTCTCTGGGATGCTCCATTGGTAAGTGAGAACCTCACCTAGAAGTGGTAACAGGAGTCTCCAGTTAGACCAGATCAGAAATTTCTCCCAGTTCCCGGGTATCCCTAAGAGGCTGTGGCAGGTGAGTCCCAGGACCTTTAAGATACTTCTCCATCATTTTCATATCAGTCTTCATTTTATTTTTGTGACTTTATTCTTCTCCCTCCTGGGACACCCTCAACATCTCTTCTACTGTCCCTATCTTTAAATATTCAGGTCCAATACTCTAGTAAGGCAGTTCTGCTACTATTCTCCCTGCTTATAATGGGTCTTCGTTTCGTTTGGCTCTGTTTTGGTCTCCTTATCCTGCTGCTGCCTCCTAAATGCAGCTGTTTCTTCAAGGCTCTGTCTCTAGTCCTCTTTTCCTCTTTTTTCATACTGTCTCCATGGAAGCTTTCAGCCATCTTTTTGATGTCAATTATGATCTGCGTGTATTGATGCCTCAAATACTTAGCCAGACTTTCCTTGTCATTAAGCTCCAATCCAAAATGGGCCTAGAGAGAACGTACCTCAACATAATAAAGGCTATATATGACAAATGCACAGTAGACATCACACTCAATGGTGAAAAACTAAAGCATTTCCTCTAAGATCAGGAACAAGACAAGGATGTCCACTCTCACCACTATTATTCATCATAGTTTTGGAAGTCCTAGCCATGGCAATCAGAGAATAAAAAGAAATGAAAGAAATACAAATTGGAAAAGAAGTAAAACTGTCACTGTTTGCAGATGACATGATACTATACATAGAGAATCCTAAAAATGCCACCAGAAGACTACTAGATCTAATCAATGAATTTGGGAAAGTTGCAGGATACAAAATTAATGCACAGAAAACACTTGCATTCCTATACATTAATGATGAAAAATCTGAAAGAGAAATTAAGGAAACACTCCCATTTACCATTGCAACAAAAATAATAAAATACCTAGGAATAAACCTATCTAGGGACACAAAAGACTTGTATGCAGAAAACTATAAGACGCTGATGAAAGAAATTTAAGATGATAACAACAGATGGAGATATATACCATGTTGTTTTTTTGGAAGAGTCAATATTGTGAAAATGACTCTACTACCCAAAGCAGTCTACAGGTTCAATGCAATCCCTATCAAATTACCAATGGCATTTTTTACAGAACTAGAACAAACAACCTTTTTTTTAAATATAAATTTGTTTATTAATTTATTTATTTTGGGGTGTGTTGGGTCTTCGTTTCTATGCAAGGGCTTTCTCTAGTTGTGGCGAGCGGAGGTCACTCTTCATCACGGTGCGCGGACCTCTCACTATCGCGGCCTCTCTTGTTGCGGAGCACAGGATCCAGATGTGCAGGCTCAGTAGTTGTGGCTCACGGGCCTAGTTGCTCCGCTGCATGTGGGATCCTCCCAGACCAGGGCTCGAACCCGTGTCCCCTGCATTGGCAGGCGGATTCTCAACCACTGCGCCACCAGGGAGGCCCAGAACAAACAATCTTAAAATTTGTATTGAGACACAAAAGACCCCGAATAGCCAAAGCAGTCTTGAGGGAACAAAACGGAGCTGGAGGAATCAGACTCCCTGACTTCAGACTATTTATTTATTTGTTTGTTTGTTTGTTTGATGGGATTAACAGAAACAAACTACTATATATAAAACAGATATGCAAAGAGGATATACTGTATAGTACAGGGAATTATAGCAATTACCTTAAATAACTTATAATGGAGTATAATCTGCAAAAATATTGAATCACTATGCTGTATAACTAAAATTAACATAATATTGTAAATCAAAGACTGAACATTGGGGACAGAGTCAAGATGGCAGAATAGGAGGATGTGGAGTTTGCATCTCCTCACAAATACATCAAGAATACATTGGAAAAATTCTCAGAGAGCATCTACCGAACACTAGTGGAGGACCTCGGACACCTAAGGGGACAAAAACATCCCCTAGCAACCAGGTAGGGTGAAGGAAAGGGGGAAGAAAAGTGGAAACAGGATGGGACCAGTGCCCCTGAGGGGGAGCTAAAGGAGAGCAGAGGTTCCTACACTCGGAAAAGCTCACTTACGGCAAGGGGAACAGTGGTGACAGAGAGGGACTTTCAGGGGATTGGGAGATTGGAGGGGAATCCAGCAAACAGTCTGTGGAAGGCAGGACAGAGTAGTACCTATTCACATAATCTGTTCCACAGCCCTGCACACCCCAGCCTGCGTTGTGTGTAGGAGGGCTGGGTGCTGGAGAGTGAGGTTTGGAGAGTGGACCCAGGGATGGGGTAGCTGTTGGTTGTGAGGAGACAGCCTGAGGCAGCAGGAGGGAAGGGCTCCACAGCCAGAAAGGTTTGCAGAGGAAGCCCAGGCCACCATGGAGGTGAGGTGCAATTGCTGAGTGGTGTGCAAAGGGCAGGGTTGCCATTAGAATTCCCTTTCCCACCCATTGGGCTGGCCTCCTTGGGCAACGTAAGTTGTGCATGCCTGAGCAGGCTCACCCACCCTGAAAACCAGGGTTCCCCTCACCTGCTCAGGCCTTGGCAAGCCTTCTAGGGCCCCAGGCCTGAGCCCCACCCCTGCCAAAGCCTCCTCTGGCCACATGGGTTCAGGTGGAGCTAAGCACAACTTCTCCAAAGCATCCATGGGCTGTGTGGGTCTTGGCAGCCTGCCACCACCCCTGACAAATCTTCCTTTGTCCACGCAGGTCCTGGCAGGTTGAGCACCACCTTTCTCCAAAGCCTCTTCCATCTGTTCCAGCCCCTGAAGCCATGCCCATGGAAGTCTGCACCCCGGCTGGCCTATGCAAGCATGTGTGCTCCAGGCCAGCTTCAGGAGCAGATGCTGGTGAGAGGAACACAAGCAGAGGTGGGGATGACACAGCTGGTCCAGAGACCTACAAAGAGGTCTTGGAGGAACACCTGGGGAGGTGAGGGTTGGCTGTAGCTCACTGTGGGTGCAGGGACATCGATAGTGGAGGCATCACAGAAGTTTCCATTTTTTAATTTTTTATATTTTTATCTTTAACTTTATTTTTTAAACTTTTAAAATTATTTTATCTTTTTGCTGTTCTTCTATTTTGCTTTGTTATTTCATTTTTATTTTTTCTAACATATTTTTTATTTTTCTAATTTTATTTTTCTTTCTATTCTTTGTTACTGTCCTGCTCTTTGTTATTTGTTGTCCCTTTCTTCCTGTTGGTTTGCTATTTTGATATTTTTGTTTAGTTTAGTTTTGTTTATTATTTTCTTTTGTTTTTATCCTTTTTTCTAGTTTTGATTTTTTGTGTGTGTGTCATTTTTGTGTGTTTGTCTTTTGTTCACTTAGCTTTTCTTTTAGTTTGTTTTTTGATTTTCTTTTGTTATCACTTTTCTGTTTTGGTTAGTTTTGTTTTTATTATTGGTTTTGGTTTGGGGGCTCTCTTGTTCATTTTGGTGTCTTCTTGTTTTTTTGCTTTCCTTGGGTATTTTTTCGTTGTTGTTTGTTTGTTGTTTTGTCTTTTGTTTATTTGGATTTGTTTTTGTTGTGTTTGGTTTTATTTGTCTGTTTGTTTTCTTTTGTTCGTGTGATTGTTACTTCTTATTTTTGTTGGTTCGGTTTTGTTTTTATTATTTGCCTTGGGCTTTGTTTTTCTGCTTTTTGTCTCTTTGTTTGTTTTTGTCACATTGTGCAGCTTGCAGGGTCTTGTTTTCCAGGCCAGGGGTTAGGCCTGAGCCCCTGTGGTGGGAACACCAAATTCAAACTTCTGGACTATCAGAGAACTACAGGTCCCAGGAAATATTCATCACTGTGAGGTCTCGAAGAAGTCCTCATCTCAGCACCAAGATCTGGCTCCACCTAACTGCCTGAAAGCTCCAGTACTGGACGTCTCAGGCCAAACAACCAGCAAGAGAGGAAAACAGCTCCACCCATCAACAAAAATGAGATGACAGAGAAATATGTTATAGATGAAGGAGCAAGGTAAAAACCTACAAGACCAAATAAATGAAGAGGAAATAGGCAACCTACCTGAAAAAGAATTCAGGGTAATGATAGTAAACATGATCCAAAATCTTGGAAATAGAATGGAGACACAGAATAAGACAAGGATACCCACTCTCACCATTTCTGTTCAGCACAATATTGGAAGTCCTAGCCACAGAAATCAGGTAAGAAAAAGAAACAAAATGTATCCAAGTTAGAAGAGAAGAGGTAAAATTCTCACTATTTCTAGTTGACATAATACTCTATATAGAGAACTCTGTAGTCTCCACACAAAAACTATTAGAACTAATAAAGAAATTCAGCAAGGTTGCATGGTACAAGGTTAATATACAGAAATTTGTTGCATTTCTTTACACTAACAATGAAATATCAGAAAGAGATAGTAAAAAGTAATCCTGTTTAAAATGGTGTCAAAAAATACCTAGGAATAAACTTAACCAAGGAAGTGAAAGACCTATACACTAAAAGTTATAAAACATTGAAAACAGTAATTGGAGATAATTCAAGGAAATTGAAAGATATCCCATGCTTTTAGATTGGAAGAATTAATATTGTTAAAATGTCCATACTACCCAAAGCAATCTACAGATTTAATGTAATCTCTATCAAAACACCCGTGATATTTTTCACAGAACTAGAACAAATAACCTTAAAATTTATATGGAACGAAAAAAGACCCAAAATTTTCAAAACAATCCTAATAAAAAAGAACAAAGCTATACTTCCAGACTTCAGACAACACTAAAAAGCTACAGTAATCAAAACAGCATGGTATTGGCACAAAAACAGACATATGGATCAATGGAACAGAATAGAGTCAGGAAATAAAACCACACACCTACAGTCAATTAATCTTTAACAAAGGAATCAAGACTGTACAATGGAAAGAAAGCAGCCTCTTCAGCTAGTGGTGTTGGGAAATCCAGATGGCCACATGTAAATCAATGAAAATAGAACACTCAAACACTTCCTCATACCATATTCAAAAATTACTCAAACTGGTTTAAAGACTTAGATCTAAGACATGAAAGCATAAAACTCCTAGAAGAGAACAGAGACAAAACATTCTCTGACATAAATCATAGCAATATTTTCTTAGTTCGGTCTCCCAAGGCAAAAGTAATAAAAACAAAAATAAACAAATGGTACCTAATAAAATCTAAAAGCTTTTGCACAGCAAAGGAAACCATCATTAAAACAATAAGACAACCTGTGGAATGGGAGGAAGTATTTGCAAACAATGGAACAAACAAGAGATTAATATCCAAAATATATAAATAGTTCATATAACACAATATTGAAAAAAGAAAGAACACAATAAAAAAATGGGCAGAAGACCCAAACAGACATTTCTCCAAATTAGACATACAGATGGCCAACAGTCACATGAAAAGATGCTCAACAACATTAATCATTACTGAAGTGCAAATCAAAATCACAATGAGGTATCACCATACACTGGTCAGAAAGGCTACCATCAAAAAGTCTACCAACAACCAATGCTGGAGAGGGTGCAGAGAAAAGGGAACTCCTGTACACTGTTGGTGGCAATGTAAATTGGTTCTGCCCCTATGGAAAACAGTAAAGAGTTTCCTTAGAAAACTAAAACTGGAGCTACAACATGATGCTGGGCATATATTCAGAAAAGGTGAAAATTCTAATTCAAAAAATATGCTCACCCCAATGTCCGTAGTAGCATTATTTATAGTAGCCAAGACATAGAAAACACCAAATTGCCCATCACAGATGATTGGTTTAAGAAGATGTGGTATAGATATACAATGGAATATTACTCAGCCATAAAAAAGAATGAAATATTGTCATTTGGAAAAACATGGATGGACTAGAGAATATTACACTCAGTGAAGTAAGTCAGACAGAGAAAGACAAATACTATATGATGTCATTTATATGTGGAATCTAAAATATAATACAAATGAATCTATATACAAAACAGAAATAGACTCACAGATATAGAAAACAAGCTTATGTTTACCAAAGGGGAAAGGGAGAGGGGAAGTGATAAATTTGGAGTATAGTATTAACAGATGCAAGCTACTGTACATAAAATAGATTATGAACAAGAGTTTACTGTATAGCACAGGGAAATATATCTATAGCTATCTATCTATATATAACTGAATCACTTTGCTCTACAATATTGTAAATCAATTATACTTCAATAAAAAAATCAAAAATAAAAAAACTAAAATCACAAGTGAATGTAGGGATATTTTATCAACCTCACAGAAATAAAAAGGATTATAAGAAAACACCAAAACAATTATATATCCACAAATTATATAACCTAGATGAAATATACAAATTCCTAGAAATATACAAATTACCTTTCAATACTATCAGTTTTTGATTTAATGTATATTGGAGTTCTGTTGTTCAATGTGTGCATATTTAGGACAGTTTTTATTTTATTTTCGAGAATTGATCTCTTTATTATACTGTAATATCTTTCTTATCCTTGGTAGATTCCTTAGTCTAAAGTGCACTTTCCCTGACAGTAGTATTAGCCATGTTAGAGTTTACATGGTACATCTTTGTCCATTCTTTCACTTTTATCCTATTTTTGCCTTTATGTTTACAGTGAATTTATTTTATATAACATATAGTTGGGTAATCTTCTAAAATCCAGTATCACAATATACATCTGTTTTTATTGGTGTGTTTATATTTGTTTAAATTTAAAATTATTATTGCTATTGTTGAAATAAAATCTATCATATTGGTAAATTTTTTTTCTATTTTTCTATTTCTTTTTGTGTTTTCCTTATTTCTTGCTTTCTTTTGCATTAATTGAGCATTTTATGTGATTCCATTTTTTCTCTATTATTAATTCACTCTACCCTTTAAAAATGATTTTACTTATTGCTCTAGAATTTACAACATGTATTAGAATCTATCTTCAAATAATATTATATTGGTTACTATCTAGAAAGAGATCTTTGCAACTGTATATTCCCAATACATCATTTTCAATCATTGTGGTATTTTTTGTCGTATATTTTATATTTGCATATACAAAAATACACTACATTGATAAAGTTTTCTTTTAGACAGTCTTTTGAGCACTAAAAATGAAAAAATATATATCTTTATTTATTCTATTTCCAGCACTCTTTATTTCATTGTATAGTTACTACTTGCTTTCTGGTGCCATGTCAGTTCTTCCTGAAGTTCTTTCTTTAAAATTTCTTGTAATATAGATATACTAGCAATGAATTCTTATAGCCATTTTTTCTGAGAATGTTTTTATTTTTCCTTATTATTTTCACAGAATATATAATTCTTCATTGACAGTATTTTTATTTCAGCACTTTAAAATTGTTTCATTACTGCTTTCTTGCTTTTATAGTTTCTGATGAGAAAACTGCCATAAGCTTTATCTTTGTTCCTTTGTATGTAATGTGCTTTGGTTCTATTTTTCTGGCTGTTTTCAAGATTTTCTGTTTGTCTTTGGTTTTAGTATTTACATGGCATGTCTAAGGGTGTTTGCAAGTGTGTGTGTGTGCATGTGTGTGTATATTTACTTGTTTGCTTTTGGTAATTATCCCCGTCAGTCTTCTCAGAGCTTCTTTATTCTGTAGTTCTGTGCCTATTGTTGATTTTGGAAAAGTTTCAGCTATTATTTCTTTAAATCTTTTGCTTATCCTATCTCTCTTTCTTCTCTTATGATTTCAATTTCATTTATGTTAGAGTGTCTGATATTATCACGCAGATATTACATGCTTCATTCTGTTTCTTTTTCTTCTTTTTTGTCTCCTAGTGTTTCAGTTTTGGTAATTTTTACTGACCTATCTTCAAGGTCAGTAGTTATTTTCTCAGTTGTGTGAAGTCTACTGAAGAGACCATTGAAAAGCCTCTCTCTCTATTTTTCATTTCTAGCATTTTCATTTGATTCTCTCTTATAGTTTTTAATTTCTCCACTGAAATTATCATCTCATTTTGCATGTTTGTCACCTTTTCCATTAGGGCCTTTAACATATTAATTGTAGATATTTTAAAATTCCTGTCAGGCAGTTCCAACATCTATGTTATACCTGAATTTGGTTTGTTGTTTTCTTTGTTTCTTAGAAGTATGGGCTGTCAAGGAACAGGAAGCTGGTGTTCCCTAATCTGCAAATTTTGCTATCCTCCAAATTCTTTTTTTAAGTGAAAATAATCTAGAAGTCAAAGGCTAAACTGTATGATTCAATTTTTATGACATTGTACAATGGAAAACCATAGGGATGTAGAACATAAGGAAAGTGGTTGACAAAAGTGGTGGGATTGGGGGAAAGGCTTGACTACAAAGAGGCAGCCTGAAGAAGTTGTTTTGGGGTAATGGAACTGTTCTGTATCTCGGTTATGGTGGTGAATACACAACTGTATGCATTTTCAAAATCCATGCAATTCTACAGTATGAGTGAATTTTACTAAATTTTTAATTAAAAAAATTCTAAAACAGAAGTATTAGTCCTTCCCTCTGTTAGAACCATGGGTCTTGACTAGACCATGATCTGTGTGGTCAGGCCTTAAACTCTGCTGGGTAACATATTTTTCTTTGGCTGGGAGCCATGCAAGTTATCAGATGATGAAGTACAACACATGTATGGCTGAACAATTAAAATATCTGGGGCCCCTAAAATATTTATATTTGAAATGATTGTCACTTATACACAGAATTCTGCTCCAAGTATGGACAAGATCCTTAGTTATTTAAAAACATGGCTTAATGGCCCTCATCTACAGTCATGATTGCTGAATTCTGAAAGTCAGGATTTTGGTGCATCATGGAAATTTGATAAATGCCTTGATTTCCATTTTAGGCTTTTTAAGAGTATTATTTCAATTTAATTTTACTGTAAAATATATTCATTAATGTATAATATATACTTCCTTTAAAAAGGCTAAAAAAATTATTATAGCAGGAACACAGATCACTTCAGTCACTGTTGAAGAAGCAATTTTTTCCCTGCGCTACTGAGGCTTTTTAATGCTGATGGGAGTGAGAGTGAAGGATACAGAAGTAGCCTAAGAGTTGAACATTGGTCAAAAGAAAATGAATTTCACAAAAAGAATTCTCAACAACTAGGTCGCTTATATCTGCTGTTGGAAAGCTGCTTGCAAACATCTAGCTGTTAAAGCAGACACAAAAAGCGACCCTCTTTACCAGAGGGTAAAGAAGCCTCATCATCACAGGGTTCTCAGGAGGCAGTCTAAGACACAATGTAGGAATATTCTGAACACATTTCCTTTCAAGAAAACACCAAATCTAAAGCTACTTATGGGAAAATTTCCTCTGAAAAGAGACCTGAAAACTGGCTGAGTGGTTCCTTCATATTGGCAAATGAGAAAAGGATCACATCGAGGCAGTAGGAGAGGCTGAAACATGGTCTTACCATAAATACCGCCCCAGCTCAACAATCCAGAATTAGGAGGGAACTCACACAACCGAAGCTTCTCCCTGAGGATCAGAGTGTTCATACCTCATATCAGCACCCTTCCCCTTTAATACCTGAACCTGAAATATGAAGCTGTAAAATATCTGGCTTTTTAAACCAATGGGGCTCATGTTCATGAGATCCAAAGTGATGTAGTGAACTAAGAAATACCTTCTAAATGGCTCATATGCAGACTCACTCGCCCCAGGGCCCAGCACAGAGGTAACCATTTGAAAAGCACTCAGACTTTATGTCAAAGCAATTCATTGCTAATCTTAAAGCACTGACCTGAGGAGCAGGGGCATGTTTGGATAATCTCCATGGATGAAGATGCTGGTGGACACCATTTTCACACTCTCGCTCTAAAATGCTAAAGCTGACAAGAGCTATTTTTTCTCAATGGGCGCCACCTTTACCCACCAATTGGTGGACACCATCTCTGTGCTCTTTCTCTCTCTGCCTTGATAAAGCTGGCAGGCACTAAGTTTTTTTTACCTCAGTAAGTGCTACCTTCACTGTTGCCCTCTGCTACTGTCTAGAATGCCAGTATCTCCCAGAGGGAAGCTTTTATACATGTCTGGTGCCCCAGTTTTTATATCTGGTGCCGTGGTTTATGTGGCTGCAGCCCAGGAGATTCCCCTTAAATGTCTGGCTCTGGTGGCCAGGGTGGGGCTTGTGTTCCTGGGTCACATGGGATTGTCACATTTGGAGAGACAGTTCCTGGAAGGCTACCATCCTTGGGGTACTGCACACACAGCAGACTGAAATAAACCCCCAGTCTTTCCTTGAAAGAGGCCTATTTGTTTGCCCTGGAGTTTTAGCTTTGTGTGTGGAGGGGAGGGCTGTCTTCAGGTAAGATAAAGGGTTTTCCAGACAGGCAAAATTCTTAAGGACTTCATCAGTACTAAACAAGAAAACTAGTATGGTGGATAAAAGACAAAGTAGTTAAAATAACAATAACTATAATAATTAGTTAAGGGATATACAAAATAAAAAGATATAAAATGTGATATCAAAAACATACAATTTGGGGGGGAAGAGTAAAAATGTAGAGTTTGAGAATGCATTCAAACATAAGTTGTTATCAACTTAAAATAGATGGTTATAAATAGAGGTTGTTATATGTGTCGTAGTAACTACAAAGGAAGACCTATAGTAAATACACAAAAGATAATGAGAAAGGAATCCAAGCATATCACTAAAGAAAGTCACCAAACCACAAAAGTGAGCATGAGAAGAAGAAACAGAGGAACTACAAAACAGCCAGAAAATAATTATCAAAATGGCAATAAGTACATGATAAACATAGGTTTATCATGAACATAGATGCAAAAATCCTCAACAAAATATTAGCAAACCAACATCAACAATACATTAAAAGGATCATACACCATGATAAAGTGAAATTTATTCCAGGGATGCAAGAATGGTTCAGTATCCACAAATCAATCAACATAATTATACACCACATTAACACAATGAAAGATAAAAATCATATAATCATCTCAACAAATGTAGAGAAAGTGTTTGCAAAATTCAACATCCATTCCTGATAAAAAAAATCTCAACAAACTGGAAGAGATGGAATATAAGTCAACATAATAAAGGTTGTATATGACAAGCCCACATATAACATCATATTCAATGATGAAAAGCTGAAAGTTTTTCCTTTATGATCAGGAACAAAACAAGGATGCCCACTCTCACAATTTTTATTCAACATAGCATTGGAAGCCCTACCCAGGGCAATTAGGCAAGAAGAAACAATAAAAGGTACTCAAATTAGAAAGGAAAAAGTAAAACGGCCACTATTTGAGGATGAAATGATCTTATATATAGAATACTCTAAAGACTCCACCAAAAAATTTTAAAACTAATAAACAAACTCAGCAAAGTTGCAGGACACAAAATCAACATACAGAAATCAGTTGTGTTTCCATACACTAATAACAAACTGTCAGAAAGAAAAATGAATAAAATAATTCCCAGTTATAATTCCATCAATAAGAATAAAATACTTAGGAATAAAATTAACCAAGGAGGTGAAAGACCTGAAAAGTAAAAACTATAAGACAGTGAGGAAAGAAATTGAAGAATACACAAATAAATGGAACGATATTCACAGATTGGGAAGAATTAATATTGTTATAATGTTCATACTACCCAAAGCAATATGCAGATTTAATGCAATTGCTATCAAAATTTCAATGGCATTTTTCACAGAAATAGAACAATTCTAAAATTTGTTCAGAACCACAAAAGAATCTGAATAGCCAAAGCAATCTTAAGAAAGAAAAACAAAGCTGGAGGCATCATGCTCCCTGGTTTCAAATTATATTACACAACTACAGTAATCAAAACATTATGGTACTGGCATGAAAACAAACACATAGATCAATGAAATAGAATAGACAGCCCAGAAATAAATCCACACTTATATGGGCAATTGATCTACAACAAAGGAGACAAGAATATGCAATGGTGAAGACAGCCTCTTCAATAAATTGTGGTGGGAGAATTGGACAGCTACGTGTAAAAGAATCTAACTAAACTATTTTTCACACCATATACTAAAATAAACTCAAAATGGATATAGACTCAAATGTAAGACCTGAAACCATAAAAATCCTAGAAGAAAACATAGGTACTACACTCTTTGATGTTGGCCTTAACAACATTTTTTGGATCTGTTTCGTCAGGCAAAAGCAACAACAAAAAAATAAGCAAATGGGACTACATAAAACTAAAAAGCTTTTGAATAAAAAAAACATTTTTTCAAAGAAACGAAAAGGCCACCTACTGAGTAGAATATATTTGCAGACAGTATATCCAATAAGGGGTTAATATACAACATATACAAAGAACTCATACAACTCAACATTCAGAAAAATGAACAACCTGATTAAAAAATGGGTAGAGGATCTGAATAGTCATTTTTCCAAAGAAGACATCAAAATGGCCAACAGGTACATGAAAAGATGCTCAACATCATTAATTATTAGGGAAATGCAAATCAAAACCATGATAGCAACTCATATCCATTAGAATGGCTATTATCAAAAAGGCAAGAAATAAGTGTTGGCAAGGATGTGGGAAAAAGGGAACCCTTGTGCATTGTTGATGGAAATGTAAATTGGTGCAGCCACTATGGAAAATAGTATGGCAGTTCTTCAAAAAATTAAAAATAGAACTACCATATGATCAAGAAATTCCACTTCTGGGTGTTTATCCAGAGAAAACAAAACCCCTAATTCAAAAAGATATATGCACTCCCATGTTTATTTCAGCATTATTTACAATATCCAAGACATGGGAACAACCTGAGTGCCCTTCAGTGGATAAAATTGATGTGATATATACGTGTGTGTGTAAACACACACACACACACACACACAAAATGGAATTCTATTCAGCCATAAAAAAATAAAATCCTTCCATTTGTGACAAATGAATGGACCTTTAGGGCATTATGCTAAGTGAAATAAGTCAGAAAAAGTCCAATACCATATGTTCTCACTTATATCTTAAATTAGAAAAAAACAAACAAACAAAAAATAAACAACAAAAAACCCAAGGTCATAGATACAGAGAGCAGATTGGTGGTTGCCAGAGGCATGGGTTAGGAGTTGGGCAAAATGGGTAAAGGCAGTCAAAAGGTACAAACTTCCAGTTGTAAAATAAATGTCATGGGGATGCAATGTAAAACATGGTGACTATAGTTTATAATCCTGTATTGCATATTTGAAAGTTGTTATGAGAGTAGACGTTCAAAGTTCTCATCACAAGAAAAAAAATTGTAACTATGCATGGTGACAGATGTTAACTACACTTATTACGGTGATCATTTCATAATGTATACAATTATTGAATTATTATATTGTACATCTGAAATGAATATAATGTCAAATGGCAATTATACTTCAATAAAAAAGAAGCCTCATATGCAAATCCAAGATTGCTGTTGTCATTACCGTAGATGAACAGTGTCTCTGGGAAATCTGTTGTCTGGGGCTTAAAAACAGACTTGAGGTTCTGTAATGCAGTGATGGGTGCCTTTCAGGAGGCTGGTGAAGCAGACCTGATGGTTGTTTTTTTCTCAAAATCCTAACTTGTGTGCATCTTCAATAAGAAGTCTCTATCATATCCTGATATATCCAGTTGACCAATCTGTTACAGAGTTTTACTGAAGACAGTTTTTATGATGTCTTGTGATCAACTTTGTAAAGTGTTCCAGTTTTAACCTGTGATATTTTTGTAATGAATTGTTTATAATATGTTGTAGCTGTACTTAACTCAGCCCATCTTTCACTTAAGATAGTTGTTTACAGACATAAGTATGTGAGCATTGTTGATTTGGAGTTGACCAACTGTTAATATGTGGAAGAGATAGATGATAGTTCTTGATTCTTGTGATGAATGTCTCTGTATATTAATGATTTGTTGGTGAGCACTTAAGGTAATAGAATTGATATACATGTAATATAGCATGCTTCTGAAATACAATTTATTATTTAATCTAGATGTTTAACAACATTATTAGAATATAAGATTTTCCAAGGGTGTAAGTTTTCCATGTATAAAATACAGTCTCTTAAAAAAATATATATGGTGTCTATAGAATGTGCTATGTGTATTTATAACAACTATTTATATATTATGGTATAAGTATTTTTAAATTACATATTTTACATAGATATGTGGGAAAACATTTTTAAGGTGGGTGTACAGTTACAACTCTAACTACATGATACTTGTTTTTATAGTAGTAAAATATTATGCTGCATTATTACTTGCATAATCCTCATTTCACCACAAGTTAACCAACACTCTAACTTATAATACAGACAATAAACTAGGATTCAATAAAGATTTTAGGTTAAAATACAAGTTGTTCATGCCAGTATTCTGAAGTAGTAAGTACAGTTTTTCAACAGTGGTGTGATTGGTCTCATAATTGGGTTAGGTTTTTCCTCTCTACTAAGAAGAAATTTATTGAATACAGGAAAATTTGTATGCCATGTGGGAGTATGTATTATAAAACCTTTAAATTTATTTGGGGAAGAGGGGGAGGTGTACAAATTCTAAGCTTATCAGAACCTATACCATTTAATATGGTTTGGGGATTAGGGCATGTCTGGTATAACCATCTTGGAAAAATCACTTTACAGAGGTAGGCTTCAAAGTGGTTTTAAAATGATCCTTCTATTAAAGGTTTTAGTCATTTACATTGACTAAAATTTAAATAAATTTATCATCTTCCTCCAAAAAAGATCCATAGCAAAGTGTGAGAAAATTTAGTTGTATCCCCCTTGAGATTAGGAAAAAGCTAAGGGTTACCACCACTACCACTAATATTAGAGATCCTGGCAAACACATATGTCAAGAAGGAAATAAGTAGAAGGATAAAATACTTGTTTTTTGCAGAATCAACAAACTACAGAATTAATAAGGAAATTCAGGAAGCCTACCAGATAAAAGATTAAATTATAAAAATCAATAGCATTTAACTACATTAGCAATAATCAATTAGAAATATAATTTAAAATTAGCAACAAAAGCAATAAAACATCCACAGATTAAATTAATTAGGCATATGTAAAACCTTAATGGGGAAATTTTCATAACACTATGAAAAAAGTGTTATGTGTCTTCACAGAGAAGACTATCTGAATAAATGGAAAGTTATTCCAACAAGTGAATAATATAAAAATACCAATTTTCTCTAAAATAATCTATAAATTCAACACAATACAAATCAAAATCATAGTTGGATTTTGTTGTTGAACTTGATAAACTTACTCTAAAATTTATATGAAAAAGTAACACACACTTCAGTCAATCCTGAACAAAGGAGGCCTATCCTCCAAATATTAAGACAAATTTCAAACTTATAATAATAAAAATAGTATGATATTTTTGCAATAATGTAATAACATACAAATACAGTAGAATAAAAACTTGGAGTCAGATCTATTTATTTATAGAAAGTAAACACTGAATGTCCATCAACAGAGGAATGGATAAAGAAGATGTGGTACCTATATACAATGGAATATTACTCAGCCATAGAAAGGAATGAAATTGGGTCATTTGTAGAGACGTGGATGGACCTAGAAAGTGCCATACAGAGTGAAGTAAGTCAGAAAGAGGAAAGCAAATATCATATAATAATATGTGATATATGCTTGCATATATGTGGAATCTAGAAAAATGGTATAGATGATCTTATTTGCAAAGCAGAAATAGAGACACAGACATAGAGAACAAATGTATGGATACCAAGGGGGAAAGGGGTGGGGTGGGAGGAATTGGGAGACTGGGACTGACACATATACATTATTGATATTATGTATAAAAAAGACAACTGATGGGAACATACAATATAGCACAGGGAACTCTATCTAATGCACTGTAGTAACCTAAATGGGAGGGAAGGCTAAAAGGGAGGGGATATCTGTATGTGTATGGCTGATTCATTTTGTTGTGCAGTGGAGGCTAACACAACGTTGTAAAGCAATCATACTCCAATAAAAATTCATAAAAAAAGAAAGTAAACTATAAAGGTGGCAAAAACAAGTAAAATGGGGAAGAGCTGAATTGTTTAAGACATGGTATTGAGAAAACTTGCTCACTATATGGAGACAAAAATTAAATGGATCCCTAGCTAATGGCACATAGAAAGGTAGATTCTGGCATTATTAAAGATCTGAATGTGACAAAATTATAAATAGAAGATAATACAGCCCAATATCCTTGTGACCAGAGGTGGAAAGGACTTTATAAACAAAACTTAAAAAGCACAAATCATGAGGCCAAAATTTGATTACAAATGATGTTCTGTTCAACAAACAACACCATGAACAAAATGAACAGATGAATGACAAATTGGGGAAAGATACCTGCAATGTATAAAACAGACAAGGGACTAATAACTAAAATACAGAAACTCTTGAAAATCAAAAAGAAAAATCTACCTAGAAACCCCAATCTATCTAGAAACCCCAGAATCAGAACACTTCTTACTCCTTTCACTGTATTTGGCTGGCCTGAGCTGCCATCATTTCATACCTGGATTAATCTAATTATCTCAGTCACTCTTTACTGTCTAACTCACTCCCTAAGTGATCTCATGCATATTATATCTTTAAATATCATCTACATGCTGATGACTCTTAAATTTCTATCTTGAGTTCACACCTCTTCTCTAATTTGGCTACACGTGTAGCCAAATACCTACTTGATATTTCCACATCTTAAACTTTATTTCAAACTTCTCCATTTCATTGAATGACAACTATTTCCATTGGTCCAGACCAAAAACCTTGAAACCATCTTTTTCTTATTTCCCCCTCCCATCTCACATCTAGACCATCAAAATATCTCATTGGATCTACCTTAAAAACCCATCCTAAATATGACCACTGCTCATCACTTCCAAGCTACTGTCATCTCATCATCTCTAAACAGAATTACTGCATTGCTTCCTAGATCATCTCCCTAATTCCTCCCTTGCCTACTTATAATCTCTCATCAACACAGCAATCGGATTGATCCTGTTAAAATGTAAGTCAGATCATGTCGCTCCTCTGCTTAAAATCTTCCAATGGCCTCCCAACCCACTCAAAGTTCCTATTATGGCCTGTAAGACCCAACATAATCTGCTTCCTGCTCTTCTTCCACTTTTAAATTTCTGACCTTTTCACCTACCCTTCTCCCTGTGGCCTACTCAATTCCAGAATACTAGCAGTCTTGCTCTTCTTGATCAGAACGAATACACTCTTGCTTCAGGGTCCTTACCCTTGCTGTTCCTTTTTCTTGGAATTTTCTCCCCTTCCTCAAATACTCTTCTCATAGTTGTCTCCCTAGCTCCTTATATCCATCAGGTCTCAAATTAAATGTCACTGCCTCAGGAAGATTTATACACCTCTCCCTCCACCCTGTCACATTATCTTCTGCTTCCTTCATAGAACTTACCTAATTTTGTAAATATGTATGTATCTATTGGTTTCTCACTTATTACCTGCTTTCTCCCCTAGACTGTAAAATTTATGAAGGCAGAGGTCACATTGGTTTTACTAACCAATTTGCACTGCAATATTTATTAGTGACCCCCCAATTTTTTTTCATTAGACATTTGTATTTCTTCCTTCATAAATTTCCTGTCTATATACTCATTTTTCTTTTGCTACTCTTTAAAAATATAAGTATCCTACATGTAGTAACAATATCTTATGTGTTAAACATCTTTTTAGGGTCTCAAACTTAGAAAAATCTATCTCCACCCAGAATTCAGATAAATTTTCACTTATATTTTCTTTTAATTTTTTTATTTTAAGTTATTTTACCTTTAATCTGTTTGTAATTTATTTTAGCATATGGTAATAAACAGAGATCTAATTTTGTTTTTGGCAAGAGACAACTTGTCCTAAAGCCATATAGTCCTCTCTCGGTATCCATGGGGGATTTGTTCCAGGAAACACCATAGATACAAAAATCCATGCTTAAGTCTCTTATATAAATGGTACAGTATTTGCATATAATCTACACACATCCTCTCATATACATTAAATCATCTCTAGATTACTTTTAATATCTAATAAAATGTAAATACTATGTAAATAGTTATAAATACAATGTAAATGCTATGTAAATAGTTCCTGGCCCATGGCAAATTAATGTTTTGGTTTTTGAAACTTTCTGGAATTTTTTTCTGAGTACAGTTGACTCATGAACAACACAGGGTTAAGGATGCCAACCTTCCACACAACTGGAAATCCACATATAAGGACTTCCCTGGTGGTGAAATGGTTAAGACTCCGTGCTCCCAATGCAGGGGGCCCAGGTTTGATCCCTCGTCAAAGAACTAGATCCCACATGCATGCTGCAAATAAGAGTATGCTTGCCACAACTAAGGAGCCCGCAATCCACAACCAAGGAGCCCATCTGCTGCAACAAAGACCTGGTGCAACCAAATAAATATGTTTTAAAAATTATATAAAAAATGAAAATCCACATATAACTTTATGGTTGGCTCTCCATATTCGTGGTTCCTCATCTGTGGATTCAACCAACCACAGATTGGGTAGTACTTTAGTACATATTTATTGAAAAAATCTGTATATAAGAGGACCTGTGCAGTTCAAATCCATGTTGTTCAAGGGTCAACTATATTTTCAGTCTGTAGTTGGTTGAATCCATGGATGTAGTTGGTTGAACCAGTGGATATGGAGGGCTGACTGTATTGATCAATTTTTCCTTTCTGCCACTGAAATGCTAGATTTTTCTAATATTAAACTTTTATATACACTCAGCATTAGAGGCAAGAGGCAAGATTTCTATGCACTTGTGATGATATTAATACAGGACCACAAGAATGTCTGACTTTTATTAATTACTCCTCTCCTTGAGGCTTTTGAAAAACTTTGACTTAAAGTCCTAAACAAAGCTTCCTCATTCTAGCCCCTTGAAACTAAGATAGCTCGATCTGCAGTGCAGGCATAACACAGAAAACCAGTTATATGAGTCTTAACTCATATAACCAGTTTACCCATTTGCAGGTACAGATCAACTTACCACATGGAAGAGTGAAATAGAGAGTGCTGAGATGAGAGAAACAGTAACCCTGCCCACTAGTAAGGCATTCTCCAACAAATATCCTGGGTTCTGTCTAATCAGGTTAATAACATTTCTTAGTGAGGAGACCTAATGAGGGAGGTAGAAAGAAGAAATGTGGGCTAGTATTGGAATAGTTGTATTCCCACAGCTGTTGACAAAGATAGAACTTTGAGACTGTTTCAGGGATTTTTTTTTGTCCTATTAATTATTTTTTAACAGTACCATGCTGCTTTAATTATTGTACCTTTATAATATGCTGTAATATTGGGTTGTGCTAGTCTTCTCTCATTAATATTTTTTAGTAAAGAGTAGTTGATTTACAATATTGTGTTAGTTTCAGGTGTACAGCATAATGATTCAGGTTTTTTCTGATTATATTCCATTATAGGTTATCACAGATATTAAATATAAATCCCTGTGTTATGCAGTATATCTTTGTTGTTTATCTATTTTATGTATAGTAGTTTGTATCTGTTAATTCTATACTCCTAATTTGTCCCTTCCTCCTTTCCTCTCCCCTTTGGTAACCATAAGTTTGTTTTCTATGTCTGTGAGTCTGGTTCTGCTTTGTATATAGACTCATTTTATATTATTGTATTATTTTTTAATTTCCACATATAAGTGTTATCATATAGTATTTGTCTTTCTCTGTATGACTGACTTCACTATGTATTATATTCTCTAGGTCCATTCATCTCATTCATCTTTTAAAATACTTCTTGGATCTTCTTGTCCAGGCATTTCTTATTATTCCAAATGAACTTTATATACAATCATTTCATTTAAGTATAAAAATGTCCAATTGTGATTTTGATTAGAACTGCTTCAAATCTATAAATTATTTAAGGTAAATCACCTCCTATTAAATAATGGTATTTTGTAAAGTTCCATTCTCAGCTCAATGTTATTGTCACTTTACACACTATCTCACTAGGTGATCTCACATATGACCATGATTTCAACTATCATTTATTGTAGTTACTGGTGACTGTTAAAGCTCCACATTTTTACAGATATTACTTCCAAATTACAAACCCATACTCAAATTGAGTACAGCCTCCTATTTTTTTTTTTTTTCGGTATGTGGGCCTCTCACTGTTGTGGCCTCTCCCACTGTGGAGCACAAGCTCCTGACGCGCAGACTCAGTGGCCATGCCTCACGGGCCCAGCCGCTCCGTGGCATGTGGGATCTTCCCAGACCAGGGCACAAACCCGCATCCCCTGCATTGGCAGGTGGACTCTCAACCACTGCACCACCAGGGAAGCCCAACCTCCTATTCTTTTCAGCGCTCTATTTTCCACCTGGATGACTTACAGGTACCTTATAGTCAAGACAATCAAAAAAACTTAATGGGCTTCTCTGGTGACACAGTGGTTGAGGGTCCACCTGCCAATGCAGGGGACATGGGTTCATGCCCCAGTCCAGGAAGATCCCACATGCCGTGGAGTGGCTGGGCCCATGAGCCATGGCCACTGAGCCTGTGCGTCCAGAGCCTGTGCTCCACAACAGGAGAGGCCACAACAGTGAGAGGTCCACGTACCACAAAAATAATAATAATAATAAATAAATAAATAAATAAATAAACTTAATATCTTACCCCTCTAAATAAACAAACAAACCAACAAACAAAAACACCCCATACTTTGTGCTTTTTTATCTTCTTTTGTGAGTGGTACCACCATCTAGGTGCTTAATCCAAAAAATCAGTTTGTAATCCTTAACTCTCTCTTATCCCCTAACACCTGTATAATCATCATGTCCTATTGATTATCCATTGACATCCCTCAAATCCAACTAATTCTCACAATCCTCTTTCCTACCACTTTTGTTAAAGTCATTATCATCACTTGTATGTACAACAACCTTCTAAAAGCTTTCCCTGCTTCCAATGTATCTCCTTTCTCCTTCTACTCATTTATTGATGATTTTAGTACCTGGATCACCATCTTCCTTTCCACCCCAATCTCTACCACTCTTCTGGGTAACTTTGAAGTCTATATGTATGACTCATCTAACATTCTAGCCTTTCAGTCCCTTGATCTCAATTCCAGTAACTTTCACTTCCACCTTACTTTAGCCCCTGGTCAAACCCCAGACCACCTCATCACCTGAAATTGCTCTTCTTAAGTCTTAAAATCAATCCACACTCACTATTTCCACTCCCAAATCTCCCAATTACTCTTTATTCCATTATAATCTGGCTTCTTTTCCCACCAATTTATGAAAAGCACCAGCCATTCCTCTGTTGTTATATCCAATGGGAAATTTTATGTTATCTTATTTAATCTCTCTGAGGAAGCTGAAACTGTTGACCTCTTCATTTTTGAAATGATCTTTTAAACATTTTCGATACAATCTTATCCTGGTTTTTCTTCTAACATCTTGCTCACTTTTTCTCACGCTTACCTTTCAATTAGTACCTCCCTTAACAGTTGGTTTTCCTCAGGGTATCATTCTAGGATTCCTACTGTCCCAATGAATATACTCTTCCAGGGTGACTGTGCTTATTTCTTTGCCTTCAATTACTACTTAAATGTTGATGTCTTTCACATCTATTCCCTCAGATCCTACATTTCTTTTGAGCTTTGGACCTTTACGTCTATTAGATATCTCTATTTCGTTGTCTTACAGACATCACAAATTCAAGAAATTCCAATGTGAACTCACCATCATCCATTCTTCACCATCCCAAATCAGTTTCTGCCCATGTTCCTTATATTGGTGAATGACATTACCATATATCTGGTTGTCCAGGCCAAAAATGTGGGAATCATTCCACTATTTTCCTCCAAATATCTGGCTGTCATTCAAGAATCCTTCTCCTTCTCACCTTCCATATCCAATTAATCAAATCCTGTTGATTCTACTTACTTGATCTTTATAGAACCCATTCCACAACGTGAAATTTCTTCTTTTCTTCCACACTATCAATTTACCAATTTACCTGTATACTTACTTCTCATTTTTTTAGATTAGTGGTTCTTAAGGTGTAGTTCCTGATCCAGCAACATCAGAATCACCTAGGAACTTGTTTGAATAAGAAAATTCTTGAACCCTATCCCAGACCTACTGAATCAGAGGATCTGGGGGTATTCCCGGAAATCTATGATTTAACAGACTTTCCAGGTGATTCTGATGCATGCTAAAGTTTGAGAACTACTGATTTAGATCTCAGCTATCACCTACTCTGGGAAACAATCCTTGATCATCCAAACTTCAGATTAGGCACCCTGTTCTACACTTCCATGGAACATTTTTAAAGCCCCTATTTAACAGTTAAAACATGGGATTATAATTACCAGTTTACTTATCTATCCTAATAGCCCAAGTTTTTTTTTTAGGGTATGAAAAAGTACTATTACCCACTCTTTCTATAATTTCTAAAATTTCTCCTGCACCCAGTAAGGCTCCAGTAAGTGTTTATTCAATGAATGAATGCATGGAAGATAATGTGGTCAAGATTATGGTAACCCTACATTTAGTATTAGAAGTTTAGTATATGACTGAAGTTAGGATTTAGTCTGTACTAAGAGGACAAGAACTTTATCTATGGCTGGGTTTAAGGATCAGTTTGTGGTCTGGGACAGGCCACTCTCTAGTCATGATTAGGAGCTCAGACTATAGCCAAGTTCAACTTCAGATCTAGAGAGGGTTAGAAGCTCAATCTGTATTCAGGGCTAACAACAGTATAAGGCTCCATGTGTGGCAAGTGTTGAGTATGTCTTTGATTAAACAAAAGACCTAAGGTGGTGGAATATGATGGAAGAGTAAGACGCGGAGATCACTTTTCTCCCCACAGATACATCAGAAAAACATCTACAAGTGGAACTGCTCCAATAGAACACCCACTGAATGCTGGCAAAAGACTTCAGACTTCCAAAAATGCAAGAAACTCCCCACGTACCTGGGTAAGACAAAAGAAAAAAGAAAAAACAGAGACAAAAGAATAGGGATGGTACCTGCACCAGTGGGAGGGAACTGTGAAGGAGGAAAGGTTTCCACACACTAGGAAGCCCCTTCATTGCCAGAGACTGTGGGTGGCGGAGGGGGCAAGCTTCAGATCCATGGAGGAGAGCGCAGCAACAGCGGTGCAGAGGGCAAAGCAGAAAGACTCCTGCACAGAGGATTGGTGCCAACCAGCACTCACCAGCCCGAGAGGCTTGTCTGCTCACGCGCTGGGGCAGGTGGGGGCTGGGAGCTGAGGCTCGGGCTTTGGTCGGATCACAGTGAGAGGACGAGGGTTGGCGGCGTGGACACAGCCTGAAGAGGTTAGTGCACCACAGCTAGCCAGGAGGGAGGCCAGGAAAATTCTGGACCTGCTGAAGAGGCAAGAGACTTTTTCTTCCCTCTTTGTTTCCTGGTGCGTGAGGAGAGGGGATTAAGAGCACTGCTTAAAGGAGCTCCAGAGACGGGCGTGATCCGCAGCTAAAAGTGAGGACCACAGAGACGGAGAGGAGATACTAAGGCTACTGCTGTCACCACCAAGAAGCCTGTGAGCGAGCACAGGTCACTATCCACACCACCCCTCCTGGGAGCCTGTGCAGTCCGCTACTGCCAGGGTCCCGTGACCCAGGGACAACTTCCCCAGGAGAACACACGGTGCACCTCAGGCTGTTGCAACGTCATGCCAGCCCCTGTTGCCCCAGGCTTACCCTGCATCCATACCCCTCCCTCCCACCGGCCTCAGTGAGCCAGAGCCCACGAATCAGCTGCTTCTTTAACCCCTTCCTGTCTGAGGGAAGAACAGACGCCCTCAGGTGACCTACATGGAGAGGCAGGGCCAAATCCAAAGCTGAACCCCGAGAGCTGTACGAAAAAAGAAGAGAAAGAGAAATTTATCCCAGCAGCCTCAGGAGTGGCAGAATAAATCTCCACAATCAACGTGATGTACCCTGCAACTGTGGAAAACCTGATTAGACAACGAATCATCCCAAATTGAGGAGATGGACTTTGAGAGCAAGATATATTATTTTTTTCCCCTTTTCCTCTTTTTGTAAGGATGTACGTGTATGCTTCTCTGTGAGATTTTGTCTGCAAAACTTGGCTTTCACCATTTGTCTGAGGGTTCTGTCCATCCATTTTATTTATTCATTTTTTAATTTTTTAGAAAATTTTATTAATAATTATTTTTTTATTTTAATAACTTTATTGTATTTTATTCTATTTTATCCTCTTTCTTTCTTTCTTTCTATTTTTTCTCCCTTTTCTTCTGAGCCGTGTGGATGAAAGGATCACGGTGCTCCAGCCAGGAGTCAGTGCTGTGCCTCTGAGGTGGGAGAGCCAACTTTAGGACACTGGTCCACAAGAGACCTCCCAGCTCCACATAATATCAAATAGCGAAAATCTCCCAGAGATCTCCATCTCAACACCAAGACGCAGCTTCACTCAACGACCAGCAAACTACAATGCTGGTTACCCTATGCAAAACAACTAGAAAGACAGGAACACAAACCCACCCATTAGCAGAGAGGCTGCCTAAAATCATAATAAGGCCACAGACACCAGAAAATACACCACCAGACGTGGACCTGCCCATGTGTTCTCAACCAACAGAACACAGGCACTAGTCCCCTCCAATAGGGAGTCTACACAACACATTGAACCAACTTTAGCCACTGGGGACAGACACCAAAAGCAATGGGAACTATGAACCAGCAGATTGAAAACAGGAGACCCCAAACACAGTGGGATAAGCAAAATGAGAGGACAGAAAAACACACAGCAGATGAAGGAGTAAGGTAAAAACCCACCAGACCTAACAAATGAAGAGGAAATAGGCAGTCTACCTGAAAAAGAATTCAGAAAAATGATAGTAAGCATGATCCAAAATCTTGGAAATAGAAAGGACAAAATGCAAGAAACATTTAACAAGGACCTAGAAGAGCTAAAGAGGAAACAAGCAACGATGAACAACAGAATAAATGAAATTAAAAATACTCTTAAAGGGATCAATAGCAGAATAAATGAGGCAAAAGAACAGATAAGTGACCTGGAAGATAAAATAGTGGAAATAATTACTGCAGAGGAGAATAAAGGAAAAAAACAGTAGAGAACTGAGGACAGTCTCAAAGACCACTAGGACAACTTTACATGCACCAACATTCAAATTATAAGGTTGCCAGAAGAAGAAGAGAAAAAGAAAGGGACTGAGAAAATATTTGAAGAGATTATAGTTGAAAACTTCCCTAATATGGAAAAGGAAACAGTTAATCAAGTGCAGGAAGCACAGTGAGTCCCATAGAGGATAAATCCAAGGAGAAACACGGCAAGACACATACTAAGCAAATTATCAAAAATTAAATACAAAGAAAACATATTAAAAGCAGCAAAGGAAAAACAACAAATAACACACAAGGGAATCTCCATAAGGGTAACAGCTGATCTTTCAGCAGAAACTCTGCAAGCCAGAAGGCAGTGGCAAGACATACTGAAAGTGATGAAGGAGAAAAACCTACAACCAAGAATACTCTACCCAGCAAGGATCTCATTCAGATTTGATGGAAAATTAAAACAGTTACAGACAAGCAAAAGCTGAGAGAGTTCAGCACCAAAAAATCAGCTTTACAACAAATGCTAAAGGAACTTCTCTAGGAAAGAAACACAAAAGAATGGAGAAACCTACAATAACAAACCCAAAACAATTATAAAATGGGAATAGGAACATATATTTCAATAATTACCTGAAAGGTAAATGGATTAAATACTCACACCAAAAGACAGAGACTGGGTGAAAGGATACAAAAACAAGACCCACATATATGCTGTCTACAAGAGACCCACTTCAGACCTAGGGACACATAGAGACAGAAAGTGAGGGGATGGAAAATGACATTCCATGCAAATGGAAATCAAAAGAAAGCTGGAGTAGCAATTCTCATATCAGAAAATATAGACTTTAAAAAAAGACTATTACAAGAGATAAAGAAGGACACTACATAATGATTAAGGGATTGATCCAAGAAGAAGATATAACAATTGTAAATATTTATGCACCCAACACAGGAGCACCTCAATACATAAGGCAAAGAGTAACAGCCATAAAATACATTAGCATAATCATAGTAGGGGACTTTAACACACCACTTTCACCAATGGACAGATCATCCAAAATGAAAATAAATAAAGAAACACAAGCTTTAAATGATATATTAAAGTAGATGGACTTAATTGATATTTACAGTACATTCTATCCAAAAACAACAGAATACATATTTTTCTCAAGTGTTCATGGAAAATTCTCCAGGATAGATCATATCCTGGGTCACAAATCAAGCCTTGGTAAATTTAAGAAAATTTAAATTATATCAAGTATCTTTTCCGACCACAATCCTATGAGACTAGATATCAGTTACAGGAAAAGATCTGTAAAAAATACAAACACATGGAGGCGAAACAATACACTACTTCAGAACCAAGTGATCCCTGAATAAATCAAAGAGGCAATCAAAAAATACCTAGAAGCAAATGACAATGGAGACACGATAAGCCAAAACATAAGGGAGGCAGCCAAAGCAGTTCTAAGAGTGAAGATTATAGCAATACAGTCCTACCTTAAGAAACAGGAAACATCTCAAATAAACAACCTAACCTTGCACCCAAAGCAATTAGAGAAAGAAGAACAAAAAACCCCAAAGTTAGCAGAAGGAAAGAAATCATAAAGATCAGATCAGAAATAAATGAAAAAGAAATGAAGGAAACGATATCAAAGATCAATAAAACTAACAGCTTGTTCTTTGAGAAGATAAACAAAATTGATAAACCATGAGCCAGATGCATCAAGAAAAAAAGGGAGAAGACACAAATCAATAGAATTAGAAATGAAAAAGGAGAAGGAACAACTGACACTGCAGAAATACAAAGGATCATGAGAGATTACTACTAGCAACTCTATGCCAATAAAATGGACAACCTGGAAGAAATGGATAAATTCATAGAAATGCACAACCTGCCGAGATTGAACCAGGAAGAAATAGAAAATATAACAGACCAATCACAAGCACTGATATTGAAACTGTTTTTAAAAATCTTCCAACAAACAAAAGCCGAGGACCAGATGGCTTCACAGGCGAATTCTATCAAACATTTAGAAAAGAGCTAACACCTATCCTTCTCAAACTCTTCCAAAATATAGCAGAGGGAGGAACACTCCCAAACACATTCTACGAGACCACCATCACCCTGATACCAAAACCAGACAAAGATGTCACAAAGAAAGAAAACTACAGGCCAATATCACTGATGAACATGGATGCAAAAATCCTCAACAAAATACTAGCAAACAGAATCCAAAAGCACATTAAAAGGATCATACAGCATGGTCAAGTGAGGTTTATTCCAGGAATGCAAGGATTCCTCAATATACACAAATCGATCAATGTGATACACCATATTAACAAAAAGAGGAGAAAAAACATATGACCATCTCAATAGATGCAGCGAAAGCTTTTGACAAAATTCAACCCCCCCCCGTTTGTGATAAAAGCTCTGCTTTCCTCAGGGAAAGCAGGGAAATTTTCTTCAACCTAATAAAGGCCATATATGACAAACCCACAGCCAACTTCGTCTGCAATGGTGAAAAATTGAAACCATTTTCACTAAGTTCAGGAACAAGACAAGGTTGCCCACTCTCACCACTATTATTCAACATAGTTTTGGAAGTTTTAGCCCCAGCTCTCAGAGGAGAAAAAGAAATAAAAAGGAATCCAAATTAGAAAAGAAGTAGTAAAGCTGTCACTGTTCGAATATCACATGGTAGTATACATAGAGAATCCTAAAGATGCTAGCAGAAAACTACTAGAGCTAATCAATGAATTGGGTAAAGTAGAAGGATACAAAATTAATGCACAGAAATCTCTTGCATTCCTATACACTAATGATGAAAAATCTGAAAGTGAAATTAAGAAATCAATCCCATTTACCATTGCAACAACAAGAAAAAAATATCTAGGAATAAACCTACTTAAGGAGACAAAAGACCTGTACACAGAAAATTATAACACACTGAAGAAAGAAATTAAAGATGATACAAACAGATGGAGAGATATACCATGTTCTTGGATTAGAAGAATCAATATTGTGGAAATGACTCTACTACCCAAAGCAATCTACAGATTTAAATCCCTATCAAACTATCACTGGCATTTTTCACAGAACTAAAACAAAAAACTTCACAATTTATATGGGAACACAAAGAACCTGAATATCAAAGCAATCTTGAGAAAGAAAAATGGAGCTGGAGGAATCAGCCTCCCTGTCTTCAGACTATACTACAAAGCTACATTCATCAAGACAGAATGGTACTGGCACAAAAACAGAAATATAGATCAATGGAACAGGATAGAAAGCCCAGAGATAAACCCACGCACATATAGCCTCCTTATCTTTGATAAAGGATGCAAGAATATATAGTGGAGAAAAGACAGCTGAGAAAACTGGACAGGTACATATAAAAGTATGAAATTAGAACACTCCCTAACACCTTAAACAAAAATATACTCAAAATGGATTAAAGACCTAAATGTAAGACCAGGCACTATCATAAACTTTTAGGAAATCATAGGCAGAACACTCTATGACATAAACCACAGCAAGATCCTTTTTGACTCACCTCCTAGAGAAAATAAAATAAAAACAAATATAAACATATGAGACCTAATGCAGCTTAAAACTTTTGCACAGCAAAGGAGACCAAAAACAAGACCAAAAGTCAACCCTCAGAATGGGATAAATATTTGCAAATGAAGCCCCTGACAAAGGATTCATCTCTAAAATGTACAAGCTGCTCATGCAGCTCAATATCAATAATACAAACAACCCAATGCACAAATGGGAAAAAGACCTAAATAGACATTTCTCCAAAGAAGATATACAGATTGCCCACAAACACATGAAAGAATGCTCACCATCTTTAATCATTAGAGAAATGCAACTCAAAACTACAATGAGATATCATCTCACACCGGTCAAAATGGCCATCATCAAAAAATCTCGAAACAATTAATTCTGGAAAAGGTTTTGGGAAATGGGAACACTCTTGCACTGTGGCAGGGAATGTAATTGGAGAACAGTATGGAGGTTCCTTAAAAATCTACAAATAGAACTACCATATGACCCAGCAATCTCACTACTGGGCATATACCCTGAGAAAACCAGAATTTGTAAAGAGTCATGTACCAAAATGTTCATTGCAGCTCTATTTACAATAGCCCAGAGATGGAAACAACCTAAGTGTCCATCATCAGATGAATGGATAAAGAAGATGTGGCACATATATACAATGGAATATTACTCAGCCATGAAAAGAAACAAAATTGAGTTATTTGTAATGAGGTGGATAGACCTAGAGTCTGTCATACAGAGTGAAGTAAGTCAGAAAGAGAAAGACAAATACTGTATACTAACACATATATATGGAATTTAAGAAAAAAAATGTCATGAAGAACCTAGGGGTAAGACAGGTATAAAGACACAGACCTACTAGAGAATGGACTTGAGGATATAGGGAGGGGGATGTGTAAGCTGTGACAAAGCGAGAGAGAGACATGGACATATATACACTATCAAACGTAAGGTAGGTAGCTAGTGGGAAGGAGCCGCATAGCACAGGGAGATCAGGTTGGTGCTTTGTTACCGCATGGAGGGGTGGGATAGGGAGGGTGGGAGGGAGGGAGATGCAAGAGGGAAGAGATATGGGAACATATGTATATGTATAACTGATTCACTTTATTATAAAGCAGAAACTAACACACCATTGTAAAGCAATTATACTCCAATAAAGATGTAAAAAAAATAATAAACTAAAAATAGAATTACCATACGACCCAGCAATCCCACTACTGGGCATATACCCTGAGAAAACCGTAATTCAAAAAGAGCCATGTACCAAAATGTTCATTGCAGCTCTATTTACAATAGCCAGGACATGGAAGCAACCTAAGTGTCCATCATCAGGTGAATGGATAAAGAAGTTGTGGCACATATATACAATGAAATATTACTCAGCCATAAAAAGAAATGAAATTGAGCTTTTTGTAGTGAGGTGGATGGACCTCCAGTCTGTCATACAGAGTGAAGTAAGTTAGAAAGAGAAAAACGGGGGGCTTCCCTGGTGGCACAGTGGTTGAGAGTCCGCCTGCCGATGCAGGGGACACGGGTTTGTGCCCCGGTCTGGGAGGATCCCACATGCCGTGGAGCGGCTGGGCCCGTGAGCCATGGCTGCTGAGCCTGCGCGTCGGGAGCCTGTGCTCCGCAACAGGAGAGGCCACAACAGTGAGAGGCCCACGTACCGCAAAAAAAAAAAAGAAAGAGAAAAACGAATACCATATGCTAACACATATATATGCAATATAAGAAATAAATAAATAAATAAAAAGGCCATGAAGTACCTATGGGTAAGAAGGGAATAAAGACACAGACCTACTACAGCATGTACTTGAGGTTATAGGGAGGGGGAGGGTAATCTGTGACAACGTGAGACCGTGGCATGGACATATATACACTACCAAACGTAAAATAGATAGCTAGTGGGAAGCAGCTGTATAGCCCAGAGAGATCAGCTCGGTGGTTTGTGACCACCTAGAGGGGTGGGATAGGGAGTGTGGGAGGGAGCGAGATGCAAGAGGAAGAGATATGGGAACATATGTATATGTATAACTGATTCACTTTGTTTTAAAGCAGAAACTAACACACCATTGTAAAGTAATTATACTCCAATAAAGATGTTAAAAAAAGAATAAAATAAATAAAATAAAATAAAATTTACATACCTTAAAAATCGTTTTGTGTATATATATATATATATATATATATATATATATATATATATATATACATATAGTGTAATATTATTCAGCCTTATAAAGGAAGGAAACCCTGTCACACAATACAACATGGATGACCCATGAGAACATTATGCCAAGTGAAGTTATCTAGTCAGAAATGGTCCAGTACTGTATGATGTTACTTACATGAGTTACTTAGGTCAAATCCATAGAGACAAAAAGTAGAATGTTGGTTGCCAGGGGCTGGGGAAGGGGGAATGGCAAGTTACTCTTTAATGGGTATAGAGTTTCAGTTTTGCAAGATGAAAACAGTTCTATGGCTGGATGACAGTGATGGCTGCACAACAATGTGAATGTACTTAATGCCACTGATCTGTACACTTAAAATGGTTATGATAGCAAATTTTATGTTTGTTTTGCCACAAATATTTTAAATGGAAAAAGCCGGCAGAAAATCAGTGTTATAGTGACACAATGTGAAAAAGATTCAACCCACTGCTGCTGGCTTTGAAGCTGGAGGAATCGGGTGTGAGCCAAGGAATGTGGGTGGCCTCTAGAAGCTGGAAAGGACAAGGAAATGGATTCTCCCCTAGATCCTCTAGAAAAGAACACAGGCCCTGCCAAAACCTTGATTCTAGTCCAGGAAGACCCATGTCAGACCTCTAACCTACAGAACCAGAAGATAATAAATTTGTATTGTTTTAAGCCACACACACACACACACACACACACACACACACACACACACACAAAATACCTAAGGTGAGCAGTCTGTTCTGAGATTGAAAAAATGAGTGTTTCATAGGGACAAATTCAGACTGGGGCTTAGTTCTGGTTAATATTCCTGTTTCTGTTCGCTGAGGGCATATATATATATTTTTTAAAGGAACAAGCCAGAGGGCTGAAACAGAGATGCTTCACGTGTTCCTTCACTAAGTGTTCCCACTCACCAGGCTCAGCTGCCAGTGGCCAGCCGGTGCTAGATTCTAGAACTCCATGGGCATGCACAGAGTAGGGCCGGCTGGCATTGTTCTTGAACACCACAGTTAGAATATCACCAACCTCTCCTCTGATAAGTGGACCTAGTATACACAAAAGAAGAAAAAGTCTCATTAGTAGAATAGTGGAACAGGGACATTAAAGACATTAAAAAAGGGATATACATAGGAGCTCCCTAGAATTAGGAGCTTGCCCGGAGAAAGGGTCCCAAAACTGAAAATCATGACTGACTCCATTTTTAAATTCAGAAGTCCTTGAGTTGATACTGCTACCCACAGGATAAAGGTACTTCAACAAGATTATGCCTCCAATTATCCCTACTTTTCCCACCCCAACTCTCTTTGTATAATAGCCCAAGTTTCTAGATATTCAGGTCTCTGTGGAATCATTGTTGGTAAGGAGTGAGAGTTTGACACAGAGTACAGAATTGCTGGGTTCCCTTCAAGGACCAGTGGGTCCCTTCTGTGTGAAGATAAGAATGATGAAACTCATTGGCTCCTATGAAAGTGAAAAAACTACAGCAATAATTGCAAGGGTGTAAGTGTAATACTAGTTTCCCTGTAGCAATAATTGCAAGGGTGTAAGTGTAATACTAGTTTCCCTGTAGGAAACTAGGAATACTAGTTTCCTACTCTTCGATGTTCCTAAGTTCCCTTGCTTTTAGCATTGAAAAAAAAAATCATCACCCTTACAGATCCCTAGATATAGAGGCCTGGAAATACCTGGTTTAGGTTGCAGCAGAATTCATGAATTACCCCCATATGATTGTTTATTTTCATGGATGATTTATAAAATATGACCATAGTTCCACTATAAGGAAAACTGATAATGGGGAATGGAGAGGCCTTCCTGATATGACATGACCTCCCTAAGAGCATCACAGGTTTCTAGACACTAGGAGGGAAGTGGAATTCCCTTACCTAAGATTCCCAAGTGCTCCTCTGATCCAGTCCTTGGCCGTCGGACACTGAATGTACCATCAGTGTATTCCCTGAATACAGCTTTCTTGTATCTGGAACCCAGGAGTCCGTCTTTGTTGCTCAGGAAGATGTGACCATAACTAGAGGAATCCAAAGAGTGGCATCAGCACCTTGCCCTTAACCCCTCATTTTCAAGTATGGGAAAGCTATGTCAGACCCAACCTCATGTCACAGGTATAAGAAGGTGAGGCCTATTCCTTCTAATATCAGATTACACAATTTGGATGAACATCTGCAGTTAAAGATGGCATATTTCAATATTTATTTATATTTCCTTGTTTTCCATCATCCAGTTGTGAATTTATAGTAAAATTAATCTGGTAAGAATCAGAGCCGTGAACTCTAGTTCCAGCCTTAATGATGTATTAGATGGAATTAGTCTGACAAAGAACAAGGTACAGGTGGTAGGAAAATGGAGAATAATAACTGCTTCTGTTGCTGGTGGATAAGGGGTAGGGAGAGGTAGGAAGAAAATGAAATCTTATAGATTTCTCATTATGGGATGTTTTCCTGTTTACAGAGAACTTTATTATTCATTTTATCATTTGATCGTCCCAATACGCTGATGAGGTATGTATGTCCTAGAGGTGGAATCCAGTGATCTAGAGGTGACAGAGCTTATCTTCATTGATACTATCAGCCAGAAAGGGAGACAGGGCTTGGATTAAAGGCTGGTCAAGTTCTTTCAACTATACCACATCACTTTAAATATGAGTAAGCCAGAGTCCAGAAAAGGGAATTATTTTTTTCTAGCTTGCAGTACAAGTTAGCAAGAAGGCTTCAACCTTCAAAAACCAACAGAAAGATTGGCAAAGGGTAGTGAGAACACCAAAAATAAACTGTAGTTGAAATTGCTAAACTGTACCATAATTTCCATTCTCTGCTCCTTCCTTTTTAGTAATAGAATCACCTAGGTTTTAGCTGAGCACATGGCTGCCTAACCAGAGATTACACTTCCTGGACTTTCTTGCAGCTAGGTATGGCCATATGAATAAGTTCAGGATAATGGGGTTTCAGAGAAAGTAATGTATTACAACTTCAGGTCATTGCCTCACAGACAATGCTGCTTGCCATGGATTTAGTTTCCATTTCTTGATAGCTGGGAGTGACTACAACTGGAAGAGATGTCTTAGTTCCAGAGATGAAAGCAAGTGTTATGGGTGACTAGTTAACTTATTGGCCCCGAACTGCTCATATTTGTACTTAAGCAAGAAATAAAATTCTAACATATTTAAGCCACTCTATTTTGGGCTTTTTTCTTCTATACAGCTTAACATCTATCTTAATGACATTTTGTCAAGGGACATCTGAGCTTGGGGACATTCAGTCCCTTGAGTAAATTCCCTATAAAATTTAAGTCCCAATATCAGTGCTTCTGCCTAACCAGAGGAAAGGATGCCTAGACTGAGAGCATGAGGATGTGGGCAAGGTTTTACTTCAGCTCTACAGTATAACAACATAGACAAAGCACTGAGTACCAGCTTACCTGTGTTCTAGTCCTTCCTCTAGATTTGTTGGTATCTTATTAGCTGACTTTAGATAAGTGCCTCCTAAGCTCAGAATTTCAGTATCCTCCTCCATTTCAGTAAAATGGTCCAGAGTCTTTGAAAGTGTGATCACTTCTTTTCTGAAGCCTTACCTGTCCTTCTCAGACTGGTTGTGCCATTCTAGTTCCCAGCTCCTGTCAGGGCAATAGTCCCACTCCATCTCTTCGGCTATGATGTAGTAGATCCTTGCAGCTTGGTAATGTTGACGAGAGTTGGCTTGGTGGCCAGGACACTGGGAGACATTATAGATTGCCCTCATCCCTGCTTCTCTATGGCTGCCTGCCTGGCAGTAAATTTCAAATGTCCCTGAGGTAGGAACAGAGAGAAAAACCTGAATCAAAATACCCCTGTATAGTGTCTGAGGGAGTTCCTACTTCTCTCTAGGCATATTGCAGAGAGTGGGTAGTTTTAGATAAGGTTTTTCCATGCATTAGATAAAAGATTATTACAGGGCTTCCCTGGTGGCGCAGTGGTTGAGAATCTGCCTGCCAATGCAGACGACACAGGTTCGAGCCCTGGTCTGGGAAGATCCCACATGCCATGGAGCAACTGGGCCCGTGAGCCACAATTACTGAGCCTGCGCGTCGGGAGCCTGTGCTCCGCAACAACAGAGGCCGCGATAGTGAGAGGCCTGCGCACCGCGATGAAGAGTGACCCCCACTTGCCACAACTAGAGAAAGCCCATGCACAGAAATGAAGACCCAACACAGCCATAAATAAATAAATAAATAAATACATTGTGTATTATTAAAAAAAAAAAAAAAATAAGTATTATGGATATGACAAAACCATCAATCCTTATGTGTAGGTATTATTTTGACAATTTCAGCCAAACACAAAAAAAAAACCCCCACCCCAACCAAAAAAAAAAAAAAAAAAAAAAACATTGTGTTTTAAAAAAAAAAAAAAAAAAAAAAGATTATTACAAGTTTATTGAGAGAAATGAGCACAGAGTTTAAGAGCTCTGGTGCCAAAGCTACATTGTCTGGGTTTAAAACTAAACCTGCCACTAGGATGACCAGCGCCTCCCTGTTTACCAAGAGCTTCTCTAGTTTTAGCACTGAAAGTCCCACATCCCTGGAAACTCCTCACTTCTGAGCAAACCGGGATGGTCAGTCACCCTATCTGACACTTATTATCTATATAACCTTCAGGAAAATTTTAAGCCTCTGTATGTTTCAGTTTCCTCATGGTAAAGTGTGGCGTGTTTTACTTAATAGGATTGTTTTAGAATTAAACACAATAATATGTAGATATTGCTTGGCACATTATAGAGTAAATGTTCAATAAGTGAAACTGTAAGTAAGTAAATAAAGCTGTAATTATTATTTGAAGGAAGAAATTGACCAATTTTCTCCCTTCCTACCAAGTCTCAAAGAAATAAATGTGTGTATATATATATATATATATATATATATATATATATATATATATGAATTTCTTGATCACAAGAATTCTTACATCAGAGAGCTTTGGAATGGCTTTCCCTAGGTTTTTTTTACAATGAAATGTTTGGATATCAGCCTTAAATGTCTGAATTGTAGAGCTGCCTGGATCTAATCTCAAGATCCAGATTTCTATGTCAAGGACACATAGGCTCATAGACTATTGATCAGAAGAAACTAACTTTTTTACATTTTCCCCAGTATTACTTCCTTTATTGCTGACTGCCTATACCACCACTACAAATTCCTCCTAGCTTTTAAAGGCCTCTATGAGCTAGCTGCAAACTATTGATGCAATCCCACTTACCACTCTGTCCCAAACTCAATCAGTGCTTTAACTAAATCTGTGCCTGATTGCCCCTCTCACATATTTAATTCTTATCTTGGAATTTTCACTCATGTTATTTTTACTTTTCTGGAATAGACCTGCCCAACCCTTTCCCCATAAATATCTATAAGAGTTCACTCATTCTCCAAGACTCAATTCATGCTTCATCTCTTCCAGAAAGTTCTCACTGACTACTCTGGCCCACATTGGACTTTATGTTCTTGGCCTCTCTACTCTTAAAACACTTTACATTTAAATCACATGGTTAAGGACTAAGTGATCCTCTCTTTAAAAAACAGTCCTTTCTACTAGTTTATAGACTTCTTGAAAAAATCTAATATTTTCTTTCCATATCTACTTTCTGACTTTTCAATTTCCCTTATACCCCAAATCTATTCCATCAATAAATCCTATCATCTCTTCTCTCAGAGTCATCCTTCTGTTTCCACTCTCACTTCCTTAGTCAAAGCCACTATCGTCTCTCACCTGGAAAACTTCAATGGTCTCACAACTGTCTTCTCTGTTTCTCCCTCCCACCTCAAACATGCTCCAAACAAGATACAGGGTCCTCTAACAAATATGATCCAGAGCACATTGCTCCCTTGTTTAAATGCTCCATTCATACTCAGAATACAATTCAAGTTCCTGACTGTGGTCTATAAGGCCCTATATAATATGACTCTTTCCAACCTCTATGATTTCATATGATGTCAGGCTTCTCCTTGCTCACTACACTCCAACCATACTGGCCTTCTTTCTGACCCTTGAACAAACCACATTTATTCCCACCTTGAGACATTTACACTTGCTTGTCCCTCTGCTCGGAATATTCTGCTCAGAGATCTTCATATAGCTCCTTCCTCCCCATTCCTTAGATCTTAAATGTCACAATCTCAGAGTGGTCTTCCCTAAATAACTTCTCTAAAGCTCCAATCAGTTCATCACACCATTGTATTTTATTTCCTTCATGACATATATCATGATCTGAAATTATCTTATTATTTTATGTGTGTGTGTTTGTTGTAGATATCCCCTGGGAGTATCATGTCTATCTTTTCACCTCTCTATCCCAGTCTTAACACATAGAATGTGTGCAATAAATATGTGTTGAGTGAATGAATTTCTGTGCAAATGAATGACTGTATACACTGTCCAAACATCATAGCTTAGGGGTTGGTATGGAGAAGAAAGTCTGATGATCACTGGAGGGAATGGGAAAAAAATAGAAGTCTTTTTGGGAGAATCATATGACCTGGGACTATCACATCATCTCATATGGACATTGTTGTCCAAGGTGATTCTTTTAAAAAATAATATTAATTTGGCTTCACCAGGTCTTAGTTTTAGCACACGGGATCTTTAGTTGCACCATGTGGGTTCTAGTTCCCTGACCAGGGATTGAACTCTGGCCCCCTGCATTGAGAGTGTGGAGTCTTAGTCACTGGACCATGAAGGAAGTCCCCAAGTTGCTTCTTTTTCAATGCTTTTCTGCCTTTGGCATATGAGTCTCCTCCTACCTCCGTGACCAATCTTTTTTCTGTCTCCTTAACCTGGTTTGTCTTCTCCCTTCTACCACTTAAATGTTGATTTTTGCTTTAAGTTTTATTTCCTATAACTTTATATGCTAAAGGACTTAAACTATGAAAATACTCAAATCTCTCTCTCTAGCCTGGACTTTTCCTCCAATGTTTATATTTCTACCCACAGCTATCTACTGTAAAGTCCACACCACTTGGACTTCACAAGAAATGTGAAGTAATAATGTGAAGTAATAAATGTTCTCTTTGCTGCTGAGAAATCTAACATGAAGTTGGTGGAAAATAGCACATTACACGCTCTAGCCTCTTTTTCTGCCACTTTCCCTGGATATCAAACTCTAGTATCAGTGGTTCTTTCGGAAAAGCTGAGGTGTATTATTCGGGACATTTTTAAGTGCAAAATCATCATTTCTATTAAATGTAATTAATATTTGAAATTAAAATATTATTAGAATTTAAAGCAAAGCAAAAACAGGATTAAAAATGTCACCAATAAACCCACAACACTCACACTCCTAGCATTTTTTTTTTTTTTTT
>NW_006782643.1:106649-111424 GCF_000442215.2 Lipotes vexillifer | reverse complement strand
TTTTGCGGTATGTGGGCCTCTCACTGTTGTGGCCTCTCCCATTGTGGAGCACAGGCTCCGGACGAGCAGGCTCAGCGGCCATGGCTCACGGGCCCAGCCGCTCCACGGCATGTGGGATCTTCCCAGACCGGGGCCCGAACCCGTATCCCCTGCATCGGCAGGCGGACTCTCAACCACTGCGCCACCAGGGAAGCCCCACTCCTAGCATTTTGCTGCATTTTTTCTGGGAATTTATTCTTCTGTTTTGTTAAACATAATTGTAAGCATCCAGCAAACAACATGCTGAATCTCCATGGTAATGCTTTAAGTCATCTGCAAAGCTGCTTAATTGCATACTTATATTTACCAATCTTCATTGCTACCCCTTTTTCTAGAATTCCAAAGCCAGATTCTGGTTCTGGCTTTTCCATTAACTTGGTAATTTTGTCCTGTCTTTGGGGAGCTACTCACAATGGTCTCTCTCACTCTTAATCAGAGACTAAACTCTCAAGGTAGAATGAAGAAGACTTCAAATTAAAGAGATTACCTAGGAGTAAGAATCAACAGGGGTTGATGGAGAAGGGACAAGAGGAAAAAAATTTAGAGCTGACATTCCTAACATGAGAAAATCATTTTCCCCCCTCCAGATCTCTGTCTCTTCCACCCATTAGCAAAATAAGTGAAAGATGATCTCGAAGGGGCTGTACCAGTTCAAACATTCTATGACTCGAGGATTGTTCAGAAAGAGGAGAGTTTGAAAGGACTGGAAAATGCAAAGGTAAAAAGAGCTTGGGCTTTTTCTAATAAGAAAACTCAGAAATCTTGACCAAGATTAACCTTTTCAGCCTTTACTGTTATAAACCCATTCACTGCCTCTCCTCCCATGTTTTTAAGCCATCTACAGTCACTCTCATTGGGCCTTAGTGTGGCACAAAAATAATTTCACTCATCCAGAGTAAGAATGAGCCCCACAGAGGCATATAAACCTGGCTGGGTAGCCTGGCTAATTTCATAGGAAGGATATTAAACCTAGGGTTTGACTTTGGGACCAAGGCTAGAGAGATGGGTCTTTCTTTCTCAGAAGTTCCCCACCCTAGCACTCACTACAAGCACTTAATTCTATTGTCCCTTTCAGCTCCATTAATGGTTATTTCTAATTTGCTAACAACAACTCTTCTTGACCAAGAAAGTATCCTAGGTAGATGGGGAGAAATGAGGACCCAAGTGATATGTTTTATGTCAAGTTTTTGTCAAACCCAGTGCCAGGTTGAAATTATTAATTTGTCAAGGAAACTTCCTTTGTTTAAGGATTTTTTTTTCTCAAATATGAATGGAATTTACAGAACTAAAATAAAACTTTAGTGGGAACTGCATTTAACTGACAGACTTTTCTCACCAACACTATTGCCACCTACTGCCTGGAAAAAAGAATATATCTCAGGCACTGCAAAGAGAAATTACTATATTTCTGTTTTAGTATAGATCAATGGAACAGGATAGAAACTCCAGAGATAAACTCACGCACATATGGTCACCTTATCTTTGATAAAGGAGGCAAGAATATACAATGGAGAAAAGAGAGCCTCTTCAATAAGTGGTGCTGGGAAAACTGGACAGCTACATGTAAAAGAATGAAATTAGAACACTTCCTAACACCATACACAAAAATAAACTCAAAGTGGGTTAAAGACCTAAATGTAAGACCAGACACTATAAAACTCTTAGAAGAAAACAGGCAGAACACTCTATGACATAAATCACAGCAAGATCCTTTTTGACCAACCTCCTAGAGAAATGGAAATAAAAACAAAACAAAATTTAAAAAATGGGACCTAATGAAACTTAAAAGCTTTTTCACAGCAAAGGAAAACATAAACAAGATGAAAAGACAACCCTCAGAATGGGAGAAAATATTTGCAAATGAAGCAACTGACAAGGGTTAATCTCCAAAATATACAAGCAGCTTATGCAGCTCAATAGCAAAAGAACAACAACCCAATCCAAAATAGGGCAGAAGACCTAAATAGACATTTCTCCAAAGATATACAGATTGCCAAGAAACACATGAAAAGATGCTCAACATCACTAATTATTAGAGAAATGCAAATCAAAACTACAATGAGGTATCACCTCATACTGGTCAGAATGGCCATCATCAAAAAATCTAGAAACAATAAATGCCGGATAGGGTATGGAGTAAAGGGAACACTCTTGAACTGTTGGTGGGAATGTAAATTGATACTACTACTATGGATAACAGTATGGAGGTTCCTTAAAAAACTAAAAATAGAACTACCATACGACCCAGCAATCCCACTACTGGGTATATACCGTGTGAAAACCATAATTCAAAAATAATCGTGTACCACAATGTTCACTGCAGCACTACTTACAATAGCCAGGACATGGAAGCAAACTAAGTGTCCATCAAAAGATGAATGGATAAAGAAGATGTGGCACATATATACAATGGAATATTACTCAGCCATAAAATGAAACGAAATTGGGTTGTTTGTAGTGAGGTGCATGGACCTAGATTTTGTCATACAGAGTGAAGTAAGTCATAAAGAGAAAAAAATTACCACATGCTAATGCATATATATGGAATCTAAAAAGAAAAAGAAAAGTTCTTATTATCCTAGGGAAAGGACAGGAATAAAGACATATTGAGAATAGACTTGAGGACACGGGGAGGGGGAAGGTTAAGCTGGGACAAAGTGAGAGAGTAGCATGGACATATCTACACTACCGAATGTAAAACAGATAGCTAGTGGGAAGCAGCTGCATAGTACAGGGAGATCAGCTCGGTGTTTTGTGACCACGTAGAGGCATGGGAGAGAGGCTCAAGAGGGAGAGGTTTTGGGGATATATGTATACATAGAGCTGACTTACTTTGTTACACAGAAGAAACTAAAAGAATATTGTAACGCAATTATACTCCAATAAAGATGCTAAAAACATAATCAAAATACACACAAAAAAAGAGAAATGACTGGCTACGTTATGAAATATCAGACACAGATGGAATCTGGAGAAACATTCTAGTCAAATTTCATCATAAAAGAAGGATAGGGAGAGGGAAAGGGAGGAGGAGAGGGAAGGAAGGAGGGACAGAGGAAGAAAGAGGAGAAAGGAAGAGAGGGAGAGGGGGGAAGAATGAACAAAAAATAAAAAGAAGGAAGAAATCTAGCCACAGAGAGGGGAAGTAATTAGACAAAAATTGGACAGCAAGTTAATAAAAGAGCCTGGACTAGAAGTTCCTGTGTTCTGATTCCTAGGCTGCAAATGTTACAGCACACTTCGCCCCCCACTCCCACCATAAGTTTGCAAAACTCCTCACAGAATATCAGAGTTGGAAGCACTTATAGGTACATCTCATGGACCTCTTTTCCAGTGCAAGGGTTAAATCTATAGAATCTCTACATGGCCAAGGGGCTATGCAACCAAGTCTACCCTCTGCCTATACAAGAATTGCCCTGATACTGGGCAGCATCCCTACTTCTCTCCTGTTGTTTCAGAAAAGAGCTTCCTCAGCTTTTTATTCTGCCTGCAACTGAGAAGAAAATCCAAATAACCGAAACATGGAGTACACATTGAGGAAGGAGAAGACACAACTGTTTTGAAAAGTTCACAAGTACCCTCAACATGACTTTCCTTTTCTCTTCACCAGCCCCCCACCTCACCCAGTCCAATGCCCTATAAAGTTTCTCAGCCTAGGGCCAGCTGCTAAAGCACTTACCAGGGTTGTCAGGCTGCATGATGGCCATAACAAAAGTGTGAGGAAAGAGCATGGCTGCACTCTTTCTCATGCCCTGAAGCTGCACAGTGTTGCCCTGGAACGTGACCCCATGCACATCAGTCTCTGTGCCCAGGCCAACCAGGTGCCAGGCCACTATGTCACCCTTGCACATGTCCAGCCTGGGCAAGTTAGAGAACAGAAACCCGTTAATGGCTGGAAAACAAAAACACAAGACAGGATGGGGAGGTGAGACCAGACTACTTGGGCACCAGCCAGCAGCATGGCATCAGCTCTGTACTAAGTTTTCCCACAACTTGAAATTTCTGAGTCATTCTCAACTCCTCTGCCTTCTTCCCTAAGCCACTTTAGTTCTACTTATGAAGATCTGCCTCTTGGGATGAGGGCCCTATTGTCCTTTCTGGCTTTACCTGCTGCCCCTCCTCCACCATACTTCACATCTTGGCGAAACTGAACTACTCTCCACTCCCACGACTCTTTCACACACTTACACACACACACACACACACACACACACACACACACACACAAGTATCAATCTTTCCTATTCCCACTTTCTTGAAACTCTCCTCCCTTGGATTATATAGCACCATATGTCCCTGGTTCTCTTATAACTTTTCTGAATGTTCCTCCTCCACCTTTTACTCATTCTCCACGCCTCTGTAAAGTGTTGGAGTTCCCCAAGGTTCCTTCCTCAGTTTTCAATCTGTTTCCTGCTTTTCATCTTCACTCCCACTGCCTTATTTCTGGCTCTCATCATCTCTTGCCTGAACTGCCACATAAAAGCCTCCTCCCTGGTACTCCTACCTGTAACCTATCCTCCCACTCTCTTTCACACACACATACACACCTTTATCCTGTGAGCTCTATTTGCCTCTGTATCCCCAGGACCTTAAACATGGTAGGCACATAGAAAATACTTGTTGATTTTTCACAGGCTGTTCCCTTTGCCTGGAATAAACTTTCCCTCTGGTTTCTCTCTACAGCAAATTACTACATATCCATCATGCACTAACTCAAATATCATCTACCCTGTAAA
>NW_006782643.1:82757-106639 GCF_000442215.2 Lipotes vexillifer | reverse complement strand
GCAGTTTTTACACTCTTTCTGGCTTCCTTGAAACTTTTCTCCCCACAAAATTCTGAAATGTCACTTACCACAGAGTCCAGTGATTTACGTACAAATTTATCTCCCACAGTAGATTGACCTAGCATGAAGCACATCATTTTTCCAAGCACCTCGCATGTTACCTAGTACTTATCAGTTGTCAAATAAATTCATACTGGAATAAACTTGGTTTTTAGACTGTATTACTTTTTCCAACTGATGTAACTGACTGGTAATGAGAAGCAAGAGATAGAGCCAAAAGACAACACACTCGTTCTTGACCCTCTCCCACCCTGCATACTCCGCTCAAAAATACAGGGAGACCTGCTTGAAGCTTATGCCCTTTCAATGTTCCTACATCCACTGGAACCAGCTTTAATGAGTAACTTTATTTGGTAATCCCCTGGGATGCTGATGGAACCATCGCTAACTGCTTGATTCTTCTTCCCCTACCTATAATGTTTGATTGCAAAATTATTCAGACTTCAAGGCTCAGTCAAGCACTTCCTTCTTCCAGGAATCCTTTAACTGGATTGTTCCTCATTAATATTCTCCTTTTCTGAATGCTATGTCACTTAAAAGCTGTTCCACACAATTTAGCACTTAATTATAGTCTGTCTTGGAAATTCTATAATTATTTCATGGGTGTTAGTTTCATTTCATTGCAAAATGCTGAGAGTTCCTTACAAACTTGGACCATGAATCCCCATTAATTCACTCACCCACCCACTTATTCATTAATTTAGTAGTTCACTAGTTCAATAACTACTTATTATATATTAAACTATGTAAAAGATACACAGATAAACAACAAACAATACTCACCTTTAAGGAGACTACACTCTAGCAGAAGTCAAAAGGCACGTAACAAATAACTACAATATTTTGGAGTGTATGGAACTTGCTATTGAAAGAGTCTGATAAAAATACAATAGTAGTTAGTAAGAGGGTGTCATCATCCTGGGACTTGGTAATAAGAAATGAGGAAGAGGTAGCTTTTGAGTAGGGCCTTTGAAAATGAGAAGAATCTCCACTGGCTAAGAGCAAAAATGTAAGGAGGGGTATTTCAAGCAGAGAACAAAACATTACAAAAGCATGGACTCAGAAGAGTACAAGGTATGTCTATATATAGAAAATATCCATATTTGGCTGGAGTATGGGGTTGGGAAGCAAGGATAGTGGGTGATAAGAAAGAAGGAGATAAGACTGGAAAGGTATCATCCCAGCTTACTCTCCTCATTCTCTAGCGGATACTTTGTGTGCAATCCTCATTTTACAGTACCTTTTTCCAGTGTCTTCCATACTGTGTAACACAGAACAAAGCACAAGAAGGGACTAAGTATAAGATATGTTGTCTTAGGTTTAATACCTTGATGTAGCTTGTCTCTTGGGAAGAGATGACTGATAGGATCAATGTTTTCAGGAATGGATCATGATTAAATCTAGGCTAGATTTTACTTATAATCTCTCAGTTGTAGCTTAGGGTAAAAGCACTCCCCATACCATGCATCCGATTAGAGTCTTGGAATCCCTTGAAATCCTCTGAGATCAGTCGGGAATCCAACATAGCAGCTGCTTGATTGGCATTGCTGTACCAGCTCTTGTTCTCATCCAACACAGTGAAAAGGAGAAAGAATTCTTTATCCACGCCTTTCTGTAGTCTCAGTGGAAGAAAACAGAGTGGGAATAACCACAGTTTCAGCAGTTGTGGACTGTGCAGCTCCAGAACCCAATGACCCCTGATTATTTTCCATTTCCTTTTCCAAACACAGATCCAAGCCCATATCTCCTGCTTAGAGCTGCAGTTGTTGCTGTAAAGTTTTTCCTCAGGTAACTTCAAATTGCAGGTGGGTGAAGGGTGTTAGAATAAAGTGATAAGACTGGAGGGGTGGGATGTATGAAAGAGGGCAGGGAAGAGGCACAAGATTGTGCACAAGATTGATGAAGAGGTACAGAGTGTGATAGAAGAGAGCCTGGAATCAATTAAGGGAAGGAGTGGGGAAAGACGGCTGGGAGATCGGGGAGGGGGTGACGGAGGATTCTATGGGGATGGAGAAGCTAGAAAATAAAAGAAAAAATAATTATACTAATTACTAACTTACTATTATTTTATTATTAATTTTAGTAATATTATTATTATTACTGCTAACATTTACTGAGTCTTTACTAGGTATCAGACACTGTGCCAAGCACTTTATATGGATTATTTTAATTAGTGTTCACAGAAACCCAAGATACCTTCTTCTATTTTTAACCCTTTACTGTAGATGAGGAAACTGAGACAAAGAGAGGTTAAGTAATTTGCTCAAGGTTAAACAGCTAAGATTTATGGGCTGGTTATGAAAGAAGGCAAGAAAATAGTAGGGCAGAGTAGGAATTAGGAGGAAGGTTTAAGGGCCACTGAGGTTAAAACAATGAGGAGATGTTGGGAGAATATAAAATAGAAAGGAATAGAGACTAAGGAAGATATGTGTTTGTGAACAAAAGAATAGCATGCAAGATAGCATGAAGTCACCAACTATTAATTTCTGATTCAATAACTTTTTTTTTCATTACTTCACTTCTAGAACCCAGTTCCATGCTTAACTCCTATTCAGCAACCCAACCACATCATCTTCCCAGCAGGCTTTCCAGCCAGAAACCATGGCAATACCTGCTTGCCATCTGCACCCAAGGCACCGGCCTTGCACACAAGCAGGGGGCCCACCAGACCAGAATTTGTATCTCTTATGGGATCAGCAGCAGAGAAGTACATCCATGTGAGACAGGCAGGATCCTGATCAGTGGGGCCAGCATTGGGAGGAACTGTCCAGCGGTATGTTACTTTCTCAAAGGGCTTAGCCACCAAGCCAGGGTGGGATGAGCCTATAGGAAAAGACATAGAATTCATTACTCACATTGGCTAGAGTGAGTATCATCATCTCCAAACAGTGAAGTAAAGATCATAATCTACAAAGGCATTTTGGAGTCGCGGTAGGAGAAACAGCAACACAGAATATAGAATATTAAGAAAGATTCTGAGTAGGAGTCAAGAGACTAGAGTTTGGTTTCTGGTTCTGCCACTACTTGTGATATGAACTGGGGAAATTTAAATTTCCCTAGGTTTCAGTTTTCCAAACTCATAGGACCCAAGGATTGAAAGAACTTTTAAAACTTATTTGGAATATCCCTCACTTAAAAACATACATTCATCTCCTCTTGTAGTCCTACCTCTGCTTAAAAGTATCCAGAGATAGAAGATTCACTACCTACCATCATAGCCTGTTTCATCTTTGAATGGTTCTAATTGTTGTACATATTTTCCTCTCTATGTGTATTCATGTATGTATGGATGTGTATATGTTTTGTATATATGTGTGTGCGTGTGTGTGTATATATGATACTAAGGCTGTAATTCCTTAAATAGACACAAGTCATGGTCAGGCAGTGTACAGAAATTTTATTTTATATGTTCAAACCTATTAGTAATCAAATTAATACAAGTGAAAATATAATTTTTTTGCCTGTCAAATTAACAAAATTTTACAAATTATAATAATCAGTTCTGGTGATAAGTGGTTCAAATGGCACTTACTCCTCTCACTCACCTATAAAAAGGGTAAGTGTAAATGAAAATAACCATTTTAGAAAAAATGTTGACAGAATGTATCAAAAGCCTTAAAAAATTATGTCCACAAGAAAAGTAAGATACAAAATAAATACTGAAAAGAATGTTCAACCTAATGTAAATAGAAGTAACAGTGAGTTTTGTTGTTTGCTTACAGGACTGACATTTTGACAATGATTAAAATGGCTGCCCTCTGCTGGTGAGGTTGTAAGAAAATGTGTCCTCCCTCTTGGTAACTGTTGATGGAACTCCAAATTGATGTGACTGCAAATTTTTCCAATTTGGACATAGGTATCAGAAATTTTCATGTGTGTACCCTCTGATATAATTCCACATCTTAAATATATATTCTGATGAAATAATCATAAAAGTAGACAAAGAAGCATACATAAGGATATTTGTAGTATAATTTATCATATGGTGATATAATTTAGGATGGCTTTAACTTATTTTTTCTTATTCATTCATTGTTCCTAACTCTTTAAATTTTCAAACATACAAAAAACCTTAAAGGATAGTGTGATAATTACCCTACCACTTGGAGTTGATTGTTAACATTTGGCCACCTTTTTTCTCTTTTTGTATTTTTTAAAATTTATTTATTTATTTATTTACTTATTTATTTTTACAGTAGGTCCTTGTTGGTTATCTATTTTATCACAGACTTGGCCATCTTTAATTTATCTAAATCTATGTGTATGCTTACTTTTTCTAAATCATTTGGAAGTGAAATGCAAGCATAATGACATTTTACTTCTAAATACACCAGTAAGCATCTGCTATATTACCATAATAACATTACCAGACCTAAGAAAATACCCTAATATCATCTAACATCCAGACAAGGTTTGCACATTGCCCTTGGTGTTGTCTCTTTAATTCTTTTCCCTGTGGCATTGATTTCTTGAAGAGACTAGACCAGTTGCATTGTAGAATGTTCTTTTATTCCAGATTTGTCTGTAAGTTTGTCCTTTATGCTTTCAGTATTTTTTGGTATTTTTGGCTTGAGGTTAGCAGGTGTTAATATTATTCTCAGGGAAAACAAGAAATTAACTACCCAATAATCCCACTTCTAGGATTTTTTCCTAAGGTAGTAGTCCAAACCAAATACATATATTCATTCATTGCAACATGATTTACAATATTAAAAAATAATGAAAGCAACCTACATGTCCAAATAATAAAAAATAAGAAAAAATCTATGGATTAGAGTATTATATAGTCATTAAAATGTTTTTAAGATTATAATGACATAGAAAATGGACACAATATAATGGTAAGTGAAAATAGTAAGACACCAAACTATACAAAATATATCATCACAAATCTTTAAATATATAAATTTGTATAAACACAGAAAAATGTTAAAAGGTATATAAAATATATTGGCCATTTACTTATGAATGAAGTTTATTTATTTTATAATTTTCCATGTTTATCAAAATTCCATAATACATGTATTTCATAATCAGAATATATTTAAATATATTTAAAAGTAGTTGTCTCTTATTGATCCCAGCTCTGTCTCACTAAAATATCATACATTCATTCAACAACATCCGTCCATGGCAGTTAGTTCTGCCTTCTTTTCTTTCCTTCACTCCTTTATTTATTTGTACTCTAGAGGTACCTGTTATTATCTGCAGCCCACATTACTTGAAACCCTGCCTGCTCACCATCATTGTACACAGTTCCCTCGGAGTCTTTCTCATAAAAGACCCCATGAGGCTGTATGCTGAATGGCTGGGAGGCACGGTTGTAGAAGATCACCTGGATGGTGTCACCCACCTCAGCCCGGATCACTGGCCCTGGAAAATGGGAAGGAGAGACAATGGTAATGAAAACAGGATGATCAGGTAGGATGGAAGTAGGAGAGGGAAGAAAAGAAAAAATGAAGTGAAAAAGATAGAGAAGTTTTTCCTCTGCAATAATAAGAATAATCTTTTTCAAGTATATTGCAATTTACAGTTATAAAAAGCACTTTAAATTCCACCATCTCATTTTGATCTTCAATCACCATTATAACGTATAAAAGGCAGATGATATCTTCATTTTTCAGATGAGGAAACTGCAGCTCAGAGAGTTGGACCTGATCTGCCCAAATTCAAATGACTGCTTAGGAAGAGAACCAGATCCTAAAGTCAGGGTTTTCTCCTACTCCACTGTCAGGTCCAATCCCATTTCCCCAGTTTCCACAATTGCATTTCCTGGTAGAACTCAACTAAAAATCTGAGCTTGCCTCAATCCTAAACTGAATTGAAACAGATGAAATTATTATAACTTCTAGTCAGGTCCTGGACTAGGTAGTCTAGCCATCACTTCTACACTTACCTTTCTTCCATTACCTACCACATTTAACCTAGCCTGGAACAACTTTGAGATCAACAAGAAATACCAAGACAATACCTTGAGTACTTATGATGGCTCTAACCCTAGTTCAGGGTTTCTGGCCTAGTTTTTACTCAATTGCTACTCCTAAAGTTGCACTTCTTTTCAAAGACTAGGAACCTCTACCCCACTTACAATAATGGAAAAAACAACTATACAAAAGATAAGCAATGAAATGAAGACAAAACACACAACAGACCAACTAGATATAATATATACAGAACACTCTACCCAACAAGAACAGAATATGTATTCTTCTCAAGTGCACAGAGGACACATTCCAAGATAAACCATAAGTTAGGCCACAGATTAATCTCAATAGACTTAAAAATATATCATACAAAGTATTGTCTCCATCCACAATGGGATAAAGTAAGAAAACAATAACAGAAGGAAAACTGGAAAATTCACAAAGTTGTGGAAATTAAGCAACACACTTTTAAACAACCATAATGTCAGAAAAGAGATCATAAGGAAATTACAAAATATGTAGAGGAAAATGAAAATGAAAATGACCTTACAACATACCAAAAGATGAAAGGTAGTAAAAACAGTGGTAAGCGGGAAACTTATACCTATAAACACATTTAAGAAACAAGAAAGTTCACAAACCAATAACCCAACTTTACAACTTAAGGAACTAGGAAAATAAAAGCTAACAAGACCCAAAGCTAGCAGAAGAAAGGAAATTATAAAGATTAGAGCAGAAATAAATAAAATAGAGAATAGAAAAACAATTTTTAAAATCAATGAAAATGAATATCGAGAACCTTCAAGATGGTGGAGGAGTAAGACGTGGAGATCACCTTCCTTCCCACAAAACATCAAAAATACATCTACATGTAGAAAAACTCCTACAGAACACCTACTGAATGCTGGCAGAAGACCTCAGACCTCCCAAAAGGCAAGAAACTACCCATGTGTCTGGGTAGGGCAAAAGAGAAAACTGGAAAAAAAGACAAAAGAATAGGGATGAGACCTGCACCTCTGGGAGGGAGCTGTGAAGGAGGGAAAGCTTCCACGCACTAGGAAGCCCCTTCACTGGCAGAGATGGTGGGTGGACAGTGGGGAAGATTTGGATCCATGGAGGAGAGCACAGCAACAGGGGCACAGGGGGCAAAGCAGAGAAATTCCCACACAAGGATCAGTGCTGACCAGCACTCACCAGCCAGAGAGGTTTTTTGGCTCACCCACTGGAGCAGGAGGGGGCTGGGAACTGAGGCTCTGGCTTTGGAGATCAGATCCCAGGGAGAGGACTGGGGTTGGCTGCATGAACACAGCCTGAAGGAGGCTAGTGCACCACAGATAGCCAGAAAGGAGTTGGGAAAAAGTCTGGAACTGCCTAAGAGGCAAGAGACCATTGATTTGGGGTGTGCGAGGAGAGGAGATTCAGAGCACTACCTAGATGAACTCCTGAGTTGGGCGTGAGCTGCAGCTATCAGCATGGACAGCAGAGGCGGGCATGAAACGCTAAGGTTGCTGCTGCAGGAGATGAGCTCGGTGCTTTGTGACTGCCTGCAGGGGTGGGATAGGGAGTGTGGGAGGGAGGGAGATGCAAGAGGGAAGAGATATGGGAACATATGTATATGTATAACTGATTCACTTTGTTATAAAGCAGAAACTAACACACCATTGTAAAGCAATTATACCCCAATAAAGATGTTTTTTTTTTAAAAAAAGAAGCATGTGTGCAAGCACAGGTCACTATCCACACACACACACACCTCCCCCCCCAGGAGCCTGTGCAGCCCGCCACTACCAGGGTCCCGAGATCCAGGGACAACTTCCCTGGGAGAACAAACGGTGTGCCTCAGGCTGTTGCAACATCACATCAACCTCTGCCGCCTCAGGCTCACCCTGCATTCCGGACCCCTCCCTCCCCCTGGCCTGAGTGAGCCAGAGCTCCTTAATCAGCCACTCCTTTAACCCCATTCTGTCTGGGTGGGGAACAGACGGCCACAGGAGACTTACATACAGAGACGAGGCCAAAACGAAAGCTGAACCCCAGGAGCTGTGCGAACAACTAAGAGAAAGGGAAATCTCTCCCAGCAGCTTCATGAGCAGTGGATTAAATCTCCAAAATCACCTTAATGTACCCTGCATCTGCGGACTACCTGAATAGACAATTAATCATGCCAAAACTGAGGTGGTGGACTTTGGGAGCAAATGTAGACTTGGGGTTTGCTTTCTGCATCTAATTTGTTTCTGGTTTTATGTTTATTTTAGTTTAGTATTTAGAGCTTATTATCATTGGTAGATTTGTTTATTGATTTGGTTGCTCTCTTCCTTTTTTTAACATATATATTTTTAACTTTTTCTCTTTTTGTGAGTGTGTATGTGTATGCTTTTTTGTGTGTGTTTGTCTGTATAGCTTTGCTTTTACCATTTGTCCAAGGGTTCTTCTCTCTGTCCATTTCTGTTTTTCTTTTTGTATAGTTTTTAGCGGTTGTTATCACTGGTGGATTAGTTTTTGGATTTGGTTGCTCTCTTCTTTCCCTCTTTTTTAAAAATATTTTTTACTTTTTATTTTAATATTTTTTTCTTTTAAATATTTTACTTTATTTTTCTTTCTTTTATTTTTTTCTCCCTTTTTTTTGAGCTGACTGGCTGAGAGGGTCTTAGAGCTCCAGCGTGAGCCTCTGAGGTGGAAGAGCTGAGTTCAGGATATGAGTCTACCAGAGACTTTCCGGCCGCACCTGATATCAAAAGGTGAAAGCTCTCACATAGATCTCCACCTCAATGTTAAGACCCAGCTCCACTCAAAAAACAGCAAGCTGCAGTGCTGGAAACCATAGGCCAAATAATTAACAGGACAGAAACACAACCCCACTCATTAACAGAGAGGTCACCTAAAATCATAATAAGTTCACAGACACCCCAAAACACACCACTGGACGTGGTCTTGCCCAGCAGAAAGACAAGATCCTGTCTAATCCACCAGAACATAGGCACCAGTGCCCTCCACCAGGAATCCTACACAACCCACTGAAACAACCTTACCCACTGAAGGCAGACACCAAAAACAATGGGAACTACGAACCTGCAGCCAGTGAAATGGAGACCCCAAACACAGTAAGTTAAGCAAAATGAGAAGACAGAGAAATACACAGCACATGAAAGAGGAAGATAGAAACCAATCAGACCAAAGAAATGAAGAGGAAATAAGCACTCAGCCTGAAAAACAACTCACAGTAATGATAGTAGATGATCCAAAATCTTGGAAATACAATGGAGAAAATACAACGAACGCTTAACCAGGACCTAGAATACTAAAGAGCAAACAAACAATGATGAACAGGACAATAAATGAAATTAAAAGTTCTGTAGAAGGAATCAATAGCAGAATAACTGAGACAGAAGAATAGATAAGTGGCCTGCAAGATAAAATAGTGGAAATAATTACCACAGAGCAGAATAAAGAAAAAAGAACAAAAAGAATTAAGGACAGTCTCAGAGACTTCTGGGACAATATTAAACACATCAACATTCAAATGATAGGGGTCCCAGAAGAATAAGAGAAAAAGAAAGGCACTGAGAAAATATTTGAAGAATTATAGTTGAAAACTTCCCTAATATGGAAAAGAAAAGAGTCAATAAAGTCCAGGAAGTACAGAGAGTCCCATACAGGATAAATCCAAGGAGAAACACACCAAGACATATATTAATCAAACTATCGAAAATTAAATACACAGAAAAAATATTAAAAGCAGGAAGGGAAAAGCAACAAATAATATACAATAAAATCCCCATAAGGTTAACAGCTGATCTTTCAGCAGCAACTCTGCAGGCCTGAAGGGAGGGACAGGATATATTTAAAGTGATGAAAGGGAAAAAAACTACAACCAAGATTCCTCTACCCAGAAAGGATCTCATTCATGTTCAATGGAGAAATTAAAAGCTTTACAGACAATAAAAAGCTAAGAGAATTCAGCACAACCAACCAGCTTTACAACAAATGCTAAAGAAACTTCTCTAGGCTGGAAACACAGGAAAAGGAAGAAACTTGCAAAAACAAACCCAACACAAATAAGAAAATCATAATAGGGACATACATATCAATAATTACGTTAAATGTAGATGGATTAAATGCTCCAACCAAAAGACATAGACTGGCTACATGAATACAAAAACAAGACCCATATACATGCTGTTTACAAGAAACCCACTTCAGACGTAGGCACACATACAGACTAAAAGGGAGGGGATGGAAAAAGATATTACATGAAAATGGAAATCAAAAGAAAGTTGGAGTAGTGATAGTCATATCAGACAAAATACACTCTAAAATAAAGACTACTACAAGAGACAAGGAAGGACACTATATAATGATCAAGGGATCAATCCAAGAAGAAGATATAACAATTGGAAATATTTATACACCCAACATAGGAACAGCTCAATATATAAGGGAAATGCTAATAACCATAAAAGGGGAAATCGACAGTAACACAATAATAGTAGGGGACTTTAACACCCCACTTCCACCAATGGACAGATCAACCAAAATGAAAATAAATAAGGAATTACAAGCTTTAAATGATACATTGAACAAGATGGACTTCATTGATATTTATAGGACATTCCATCCGAAAACAACAGAATACACTTTCTTCTCAACTGCTCATTGAACATTCTCCAGGATGGATCATATCTTGGGTCACAAATCAAGCTTTGTCAAATTTCAGAAAACTGAACTCATATTAAGTATCTTTTATGACCACAACCCTATGAGACTAGATATAAATTACAGGAAAAATGGGCAAAAATTAAAAACACATGGAGGCTAAACAATACACTACTTAATAACAAAGGGATCACTGAAAAAATCAAAGAGGAAATAAAAGAATACCTAGAAGCAAATTACAATGAAAACAAACCGACCCAAAACCTATGGTATGCAACACAAGCAGTTCAAAGAGGGAATTTTATAGAAATACAATGCTACCTTAAGAAACAAGAAAAACAAACAACCTAACCTTACACCTAAAGCAATTAGAGAAAGGAGAACAAAAAAAAAAAACCCCAAAATTAGCAGAAGGAAAGAAATAATAAAGATCAGATCAGAAATAAATAAAAAAGAAATGAAGGAAACAATAGCAAAAATCAATAAAACTAAAAGCTGGTTCTTTGGGAAGATAAACAAAATTGATAAACCATTAGCCAGACTCATCAAGAAAAAAAGGGAGAGGACTCAAATCAATAGAAGTAGAAAAGAAAAAGGACAAGAAACATCTGACACTGCAGAAATACAAAGGATCATGAAAGATTACGAAAAGCAACTATATGCCAATAAAATGGACAATCTGGAAGAAATGGACAAATTCTTAGAAAAGCACAACCTTAATTAGAATTCTATCAAATATTTAGAGAAGAAATAACACCTATCCTTCTCAAATTCTTCCAAAATATAGCAGAGGTAGGAACACTCCCAAACTAATTCTATGAAGCCACCATCACCCTGATACAAAACCTGACAAAGATGCAACACACACACACACAAACTACAGGCCAATATTGCTGATGAACATAGATGCAAAAATCCTCAACAAAATACTATCAAACAGAATCAAACAGCACATTAAAGAGATCATACACCATGATCAAGTGGGGTTTATCCTGGAAATGCAGGATTCTTCAATATATGCAAATCAATCAATGTGATACACTATATTAACAAACTGAAGGATAAAAATCATATGATCATCTCCATAGATGCAGAAAAATCTTTGACTAAGTTCAACATGCATTTATGATAAAAACCCTCTGGAAAGTAGGCATACAGGGAACTTACCTCACCAAAATAAAGGCCATATATGACATACGCACAGCCAACATCATTCACAATGGTGAAAAACTGAAACAATTTTGAGTAAGATCAGGAACGAGACAAGTTTGCCCACTCTCACCACTATTATTTAACATAGTTTTAGAAGTTTTAGCTACAGTAATCAGAGAGGAAAAATAAATAAAATGAATCCAAATCGGAAAAGAAGAGGTAAAACTGTCACTGTTTGCAGATGACATAATACTGTACATAGAGTATCCGAAAAATGTGACCAGAAAACTACTAGAGCTGATCAATGATTTGGTAAAGTAGCAGGATGTAAAATGGAGAGATACACCATATTCTTGGATTGGAAGAATCAACACTGTGAAAATGACTCTACTGCCCAAAGCAATCTACAGATTCAATGCAATCCCTATCAAACTACCAATGGCATTTTTCACAGAACTAGAATTTTTTCTCACTATTTGTATGGAAACACACAAGACCACGAATAGCCAAAGCAATAATGAGAAAGAAAAACCAAGCTGGAGGAATCTGACTCCCTGACTTCAGACTATATTACAAAGCTACAGTAATCAAGATAGTATGGTACGAGCATAAAAGCAGAAATATAGATCAATGGAAGAGGATAGAAAGCCCAGAGATAAACCAATGGACTATGGTCACCTTATCTTTGACAAAGGAGGCAAGAATATACAATGGAGAAAAGACAGCCTCTTCAATAATTGGTGCTGGGAAAACTGGACAGCTACATGTAAAAGAATCAAATTAGAACACTCCTTATCACCATACACAAAAATAAACTCAAAATGAATTAAAGACCTCAATATAAGGACAGACACTATAAAAGCCTCAGAGGAAAACACAGGCATAACACTCTGTGACATACATTGCAGCAGATCCTTTTTGATCCACTTCCTAGAGAAATGGAAATAAAAATAAATGTAAACAAATGGGACCTAATGAAACTTAAAAGCTTTTGCACAGCAAAGGAAACTAAAAACAAGATGAAAAGACAACCCTCAGAATGGGAGAAAATACTTGCAAATGAAGCAACTGACAAAGGATGAATCTCCAAAATATACAAGCAACTCATGCAGCTCAACAGCAGAAAAACAAGCAACCCAATCTAAAAATGTGTAGAAGACATAAATAGACATTTCTCCAAAGAAGATATACAGATTGCCAACAAACACATGAAAGGATGCTCAACATCACTAATCATTAGAGAAATGCAAATCAAAATTACAGTGAGATATCACCTCACAACAGTCAGAAGGGCCATCATCAAAAATCTACAAACAATAAATGCTGAAGATGGTGTGGAGAAAAGGGAACCCTCTTGCACGGTTGGTGAAAATGTAAGTTGATACAGCCACTATGGTGAACAGTATGGAGGTTCCTTAAAGAAACTAAAACTAGAACTATCATATGACCCAGCCATCCCACTACTGAGCATATACCCTGAGAAAACCATAATTCAAAAATTGTCATATACCACAATGTTCATTGCAGCACTATTTACAAAAGCCAGGACATGGTATCAACCTAAATATCCATTGATAGATAAATAGATAAAGACGATGTGGCACATATATACAATAGAATAATGCTCAGCCATAAAAAGAATCAAAATTGAGATATTTGCAGTGAGGTGGGTGGACATAGAGACTGTCATACAGTGTGAAATAAGTCAGAAAGAGAAAAACAAATACCGTATGCTAACAAATATATATGTAATTAACAAAAATGGTTCTGAACAACTTAGGGGCAGGATAGGAATAAAGACACAGACCTAGATAATTGGCTTGAGGACATGGGGAGGTGGATGGGTAAGCTGAATGAAGTGAGAGAGTAGCATGGACATATATACACTACCAAATGTAAAATATATAGCTAGTGGGAAGCAGCTGCAGAGCACAGGGAGACCAGCTCTGTGCTTTGTGTCACCATAGAGCAGTTGGATAGGGAGGGTGGGAGGGAGATGCAAGAGTGAATGGATATGGGGATATATGTATACATATAGCTGATTCAATTTGTTATACAGCATCAGCTAACACAACATTGTAAGGCAATTATACTCCAATAAACATATTTTAAAAAATCAATGAAACCACAAGTGGTTCTTCAAAATGGTCAACAAAATTGAAAAGTCTTTAGTTAGATGGAGTAAGAAAAAAATATAGGAGATTCAAATGACCAAAATTAGAAATGAAATTGGGGACATTACTACTGATTCTACAGAAGTAAAGAAAAAAATGTTTATAAGAGATTATATAAAAAGATTATAAGAAATATTATTAAAAAGATTATAATTTGTTTGTAAACCAACAAATTGGAAAACCTAGATAAAATAGATAATTCCTAAAACAGAAAACCAACCAAGACTTAATCATAATGTAATAGAAAATCTGAAAGACCTATAAAGAGATTGAATCTGTCATCAAAAATCTGGGAACTAAGAAAAGCCCTGGACCTGATGGCTTTACTCGTGAATTCTTCTAAACATTTAAAGAAGTAATACCAATTCTCAAATATTCCCAAAAAAATTGTAGAGCAGGGAATACTTCCTAAATCATTCTATGAGGTCAGCATTACACTGATATCAAAGCCATGCAAAGATATTACAAGAACACCACACACCAATATTACTTATGAACACTGATGCAAAAATCCTCAATGAAATACTAGCAAAACAAACTCAGCCACATATTAAAAATATTACACTGTAAAGCAATTATACTCCAATAAAGATGTTAAAAAAATAAAAATACATTCAATTCTAAAAAAAGCAAAAAAAAAAAAAAAAACCCATTACACACCATGACTAAGTTGGTTTTATTCCTGGAATGCAGGAATGTTTCAACATACAAAAATTAATCAATGTAATATATTATGTTAACAAAATGAAGGGAAATAATGATCATGTTGATTGATGCAGAAAAAACACTTGAAAAATTCAACACCTTTTAATAATTAAAAAAAAATCCAGAAACTAGGAATAGAAGGAGTCTACTTCTATATAATAAAAGCCATATATGAAAAACCCACAGCAAACATCATACTCGATGTTGAAAGACTGAAAAGTTTTCCTCTGAGATCAGGAAAGAGCAAGAATGCCTGCTTTTACCACTTGTATTCAACATATTACTGGGGCTTCTAGCCAGATCAATTAGTCAAGAAAAAGAAATAAAAGATATCCAAATTGGAAATGAAGAAGTAAAATTATCTGTTTGCAGATGATAAGATCTTTATCATACTTATTTAGAAAATCCTAAAGTGCCCACAAAAAACTGTTAGAATCAATGAATTAAGCAAAGTAGTAGGATACAAAATCAACACAAAAAAGTCAGTTGCACTAACACTGAAAAATCTGAAAAAGAAATTACAAAAGCAATTCCATTTATAATAACATGAAAAGAATAAAATACTTCGAATTTATTTAACCAAGGTTGTGAAAAACTTGTAGAATGAAAACTACAAAACATTGCTGAAATAAAATAGACATAAAAAATGGAAACACATTGCATGTTCATAGATCAAAAGACTTAATATTGTTAAAATGTCAATACTACCTACAGATTCAATGAAATTTCTATCAAAATCTCAATGATGATTTTGAAGAAGTGGAAAAACCCTTTCTAAAATTCATATGTAATCTCAAAGGACTCCAAATAGCAAAATAATCTTGGGGAAAAAAGAACAAACTAGAAGATATCACATTTCCTGATTTTAAAACTTACTACAGAGCTATGGTAATCAAAACAGTGTGATATTGGCATAAGACAGACATATAGACCAAAGGAATAGTATAGAGAGCCCAGAAATAAACCCTTGCAGATATGAGGATAGTCTTTTAAACAAATGGTGCTGGGAAAACTGGATTTCGACATGCAAAATAATGAAGTTGAACCCTTACATAACACCATATGCAAAAATTAAATAAAAGTAGATCAAAGATCTAAATGTACCTAAAACAATAAAACTTTTGTCAGTAAACATAGGGCAAAATATTCAGGACACTGGATTGGGCAATGATTTCTTGGCTATGACACCAAAGACACAGGTAACTAAAAAAAATAAACATATTGTATTTCATGAAAAAAAATTGTAAGTGTTCATCAAAAGACACTACCAGCAGAGTGAAAAGGCAGCCCACAGAATGGAAGAAAATATTTGCAAATCATACATCTGACAGGGGATTAATATCCAGAATATATAGAGAACTCCTAAAACTCAACAACAAAAAAATAATCCAACTAAAGTTGCGCAAAGGACTTGAATAGACATTTTTCCAAAGCAGATATACAAACGGCCAATGGGCACATGGAAAGATGCTCAACGTCACTAATCATCAGGGAAATGCAAATCAAAACTACAATAAGCCAACTCCTCACACCCATTAGGATGGATACTATGAAAAAAATCAGAAAATAAGTGTTGCCAAGGATGTGTAGAAATTGGAACACTTATGCACTGTTGGTGGGATTGTAAAATGGTGCAGTCACTGTGGAAAACAGCATGGTGGTTCCTCAAAAAATTAAAACTAGAATTACCATAAGACCCAGCAATTCCACTTCTGTGTATATACCCAAAGTAATTGAAAGCATGTCTCAAAGAGACATTTGTATACCCATATTCATAGCAACATTATTCTAAACAGCTAAAATGTGGAAGCAAACCAAGTGTCCATTAATAGATGAGTGGATAAGCAAAACTACAATGGAAATTCTGCAATATACTACAACATGGATGGACATCGAGGACATTATTCTAAGTGAAATGTTAGTCACAAAAAGACAAATATTGTAAAATTCCACTTATATGAGGTACTTAAGGTAGTCAAAATCATAGAGACAGAAAGTAGAATGGTGGTTGCCACGTGCTGGGGGGAGGGAAGAATGGGTAATTATTTTTTAATGAGTATAGTGATTCAGTTTTACAAGATGAAAAGAGTTATGGAGATGGATGGTGGTGATGGCTGTGCAATGCTATGAATGCACTTAATACCATTGAACAGTGTACTTTAAAATGGTTAAGATGGTAAATTTTATGTTATGCATATTTTACCACAATAAAATATTAAAGAAAAACAAGGACTGGGGACCAATACTGAATACCAGCTAATGATAGCTCCTTACTACTCGCCACCCACCCTCTTTCCCAAACCCAGGTGGGTTTCTTCTCCTTATATCTCCCTATCCAGCTAATGAAACAGCAATTGTCCATGTTCAGGTCTCCTAAAATCAACTGGCACAAACCTATGCCCAGAATATGGTCCATTACTTTATTTCATTTTCAAAGTTTTTTCCCATCTGATCTATCTTATTTCCTGCTCTACAAAGTGACTAAGCCACACCAAACCTTCCTATAGTAATTCAGTGCTATACTGTGCTTTAGGCCTTCTAGATACCTTCTCTAAGGTCAGGCCCTAAGCTTTGTTCCACATCCCTCACCATAGCAAGCATGTCTGCCTGTCATGCCAATCTGCTCCTGGTCCCATATTGCCAAGAACATGAACTGCCTTATATAGCCCTTCAGAAATACACCTAGAGAATAACGTTTAAAAGTGTGATATGGGGCTTCCCTGGTGGCACAGTGGTTGAGATTCTGCCTGCCGATGCAGGGGACACGGGTTCGTGCCCCAGTCCAGGAAGATCCCACATGCCTCGGAGTGGCTGGGCCCGTGAGCCATGGCCGCTGAGCCTGCGCGTCCGGAGCCTGTGCTCCACAATGGGAGGGGCCAGAGCAGTGAGAGGCCAGCGTACCGCAAAATAAAAAAAATAAAAATAAAAAAGTGTGATATGTACAACACTGCTATCAGAAGATGTTCAATGAAAAAAGGTTTCAGTAGTAAAGTAAATATAAGAAATGCTATATACTCTACTCCCACCTTGGAGATTCATGATGAACAAAAATAAATCCAAGGCTCTGGGAAGCCCTGCATCAAAGAACACTATTTGACTGTTTAACTTAGTGTTTTGCAGACAAATTCAGACCTATAACCCTTTCTCACAAAACACTCATCTCTTGGGACTCACTTTGGGAAATGTTGGTCTAGAGTGTGTTTCTGAGCTGTCATCAGCCTCCAGTTTCTAAGCCCTTCCCAATTCTCTGGCTCTAGTCAATTAAATTCACAAGTTAAGGATTCCTCACCCAGGATTCCAAGATGCTTATCTTCCTCCAGCTGCACCTTTTCCTGGAATGTCTCATCTTGGAAGGCTTCATATCGAACTTTCCAGTAAGTACCCCCGATTCGGCTGGAGCTCTTCTGGAAGAATTTATCTGAGCCACTGGCATATAAGGAGGCAAATTTCAAATTATTTAGCCATGTGTCAAATAGGTTTCCATCTCACCCTTTTTCTCATCAAGTTATGGATCTTTGTGATTAGGAAGGACCTCAGAGATCATCCAGGTTAACTTCCACCCACTGAAGGTATTTCCTCTGGTGACAACACAAATTAGTAATACACAGCTTCTGCTTGAGCCTTTCCAAGATCAGGGAACTTATTTTCAGAGAAAGAATTTCCTTTTACTGTTGTATAGAAATAGGCTGAAATCTTCTTGCTTGTAAGTTATAGACACTGGGATCAGTTTTGTTCTCCAGAGTTAAGTAGTCTTACATCTGTCCTTAATCATCCTCAGGTACTCAAGATCCTTTCTTCCCTTAATCAATAATATCTTTCTTTCAAAAATGAAAACCCACTAACTTAACAAAACCAGCTGCAGATTCTTAGAAGCCATGCTGACACCCAAGTGCCTACTTTCCTATGTTTTCTGCAGATTCATTCCATTGTGTCCTACTGGAAGAATAAACATGATTGGGTGTCCTAGGATATTTCTCCATAAACTCTCTTAGTCATATATCAAGTGCCTCTTTTGAAAAACCTTGAATCACTGATAGACCAGTGAGTCAGTATAACTTAAGGCTTAGCAACTGATTAGGGCACTAACCTTCTACTCTATCTTGCCCACATCTGAGTCATGGGTGAGACATGAGAATTTTGAGAAATTCCTCCAAAAGGGTGAGCATGGAATGGCCACAGGCAGGTTGCTTCCCCTCTTCCTACACTTCTTAGAGTGCATTTTACACTTCAGCTTAAATGTCTCCTTCAGACTATGGTAAAGAAAGGAAGGAGCAAAGAGGTAAATAATTAGTAAATTAGAGTTGGAGAAATGCCATTTTAAATGATCCGGTCCCACCTGGACCTTCTTTTCTGCTTGGACTCTTTGCTGGGAATATGACATAACCATACAAAAAGTTTTATAGCTCCCCAAGAGCAAGAACTTCTGGGGGCTACAAGAATTTGGCTATCAGTTGTGCCATGTAACTTCAGACAAACAATGATTGTGATCCCCAAGTGAAGTGAGAGATTTCTGAGAGGGAGTAATAGGTGTCTGTGGTTGGGCCCAGGAGTAGGGAGAGGGAATACACTACCTCTTACCTGCCTGGCTCCCTCAAATTCTTCCCCGTATTCCCATCATGCCCCATTGGGCCGTAGTCCCATTGAATCTCATGGGCCTCAATGAAGTACTGCCGGACTTTGCCTGTGAGTAGGTTCATGGGAGGTGCCATGGAGCAAGACTTGATCTTGTAGAGTGCTTGCATGCCATCTGCAGGAAGAACATCATGGCTAGCTCCATTCCACCCAAAACATCTTCTACCCAGGTGACTCAGCTTTCTCCTTCTCCTAATGTTTCCCCCTTCCACCTTCCACTAGGCTCTTTACCCCTGCCTCCAAATGGGCTACTTTCTCTCACCCCTAAAGAGCCTAGCTGGGAGAGAGAGAGCCTATGTGGGAATTCAAATATCTCCACCTGCTCACAACCACTGACTCATTTACCAGACCCTTGCTCTTGCCTCTGCAAAATGCTTACATTGTAGCAACATCACAGAGCTTGAAGTCAAAATACCTGAGTTCAAGTCCAAGACTTATCCTTATCTATAGGATCTTAGGCAAGTCACTTCCTAGACCTGAGCTTAACCCCTGATTTGTAAATGGGGAGAATAGGGAAATCTACCACACTAGGCCCATGGGAGCATCAAATTTTAAAAAGTGGAGTAAGTTATTTGTAAAGTGGGAAGCTCCCAAAGTAATGGAACATCATCTACACATGAAGATGAAGCTTCACACTTGAGACTGTTAGGAAAATTTAGATTCTAAGTAGTGTTTCCAAATGTGGAAGATGTTACATTGAGGCATAAGGGTAATGGATGATGCTGTGTTATATTTTCTTGGCTAATTATAGAGGTCGTTCAGGTACATTATCTCATTTGAGTCTCACAACATCCCAAGGAGATTTGAAATTTGAAATCAGAAATCAGAGGTATGAAGAAGGAGTGGGTAAGGATATTCATTTTTGTTGAATGTGTACTATATTCCAGGCCCTGTGTCAGGTGATTTACATGTTATCTCCTTCAATCCTCATAACTAGCCTATGAAGCAGACTTTTAATGTCCCCTTTTGAAGATTAAGAAAATTAAGGGTCAGAGGGGTTAAGTAAATTGCCCAAGATTACATAGCTAGTCAGAGGTAGAGTTGAGATTTAAGTGCCTATATTTTAAGTGCAAATTTGAGCACTCATTTTCTTCTCTTGTATCCAGGATCTTGGTCTCATCATTCCCCCATCTCTAAGATTCAAAATCCCATCATCTCTCTGAAACCTCATTACAACTGTATATGGTAGGAATCATTATTGCAATCCTCATGAGGAAACATAGACTCAAAAAAGTGATATGTCTTATCAAAGGTAACTAACTGGTAGAACCAGGTTTTGAATCCAGGCTTGTCTGGCTCTAAGGCTTATGTTTGTTTCACTATTGCACTGCATCCCTAACTTCCATTCACATTCATACTCTCTTATCCAGGTACATTTGGTACTGAGGGCAGACCCTGGACAATGGCACATGAATACCTTGCTCCTATTGGGTCAAACTTACCATTCCAGAATCAATATTCCACCAGTCTAAAATTCCTCACCTACTCAAATCCACTTTCACATACTCACATATCATTTTAATGACTTTCACTTGATTTACCATACTTCAAATAATTCTAGAAAGTGAGAGCTGAAGATCTTAGAAACTATTTAAACCCAATCCCCCATTATACATATACATACATACATACATACATATATATATATATATATATATATATATATATATATATATATATATATATATATATATACCAAATGAAGCATAGAAGTGGGAAGGGATTTTTCCAAAATCACATAGTGATTTCTTCAGTTTTCCACAGAGCTGAGACAACTTGAACCTTCTAATCACCTACCTAATGCTCTTTCCATTGTCTCATAGGTTCCTCTGCTCCTCTGATGTTCCTCACTGCACAGGGCCATTACCTCAACATTCTTCTTCTAAAATCCAAACCTTCTAAACCTATTGCTGTTGGACTCTAACTAGAGTGTCACTACTTTCCCACAATACTCCATGATCTCCTGAAAAAGCCTTACTCTTCTTTAACTAATTACCCCTTCACTCCCTGTTCAATCAGCAGCAAATACTATCAGGTCTTAATTCCTTAGAATTCTGAGCAAAAAAAAAGGCAGCTTAAAAGCTCACTCATCCATTCCTATACCACCTTATGTTAGAGATGGGGAAGATGAAACTCAGAGTAATGCCCCAGGTCAACTTGCAATTTAATGGCTGAGCCAGGAAAGAATCTGGAATCCCAGAATTCTAGTCTAATATTTCATCATTTATATCCAACTATCTCACCTGAAAGAACAATCTTATGTCTCCAGGTCAGAAACCCAGCCTCCTGATAACTATCACTGCCACCTATGTCCTGTATCTGAAAGATCAGAGATGTTGGATCTCACCTTGCAAGTGACTATTCACTTGACAGCTAATTAACCAGGTGCCAGGTTCCCAGGGTACCATCTCAGCAGTCACAAAAGTGGCTGGAAAGATATGAGCCACATCAGTACGGTGGCCTCGGATGGTCAGCATCTGTCCATGGAAGAAAGCTGTGTGGACATCTACCTCGTTGCCCATGCCAAACAAGTGCCAGGCCACACGCTTCTGTGCACACATGCTCAGATCTGGTAAGTTTCCAAAGACAAAGCCATTGATTGCTGCAAAAGAAAATATCAGAGTTAGGAAAGGACAGCCCAATGAGAGAGGCCTTACCATCTGACAATAATAATAGATAACATTTAGATGAGGATTCAAAGAGTACACTGTATTATCTTATATAAATCTCACAAACATCCCTGGGAAAGAGGCAGAATTAACTGTTATTATGGGAAAAAATGTGAAAATCAAAGCTCAGAGAGCTAAAGTTACTTCTCTCCCAAGACCACAAATCTATTATGTGGTACAGCCAGGATTCCAACCCAGAAATCTGAGGAAGCTTTCTAAGAAATGGAGTTTATTTTACAAAACTTTCTTTCCATCTAAGCCAATTTCCTTCTGAAATTTCCACAGGACAGCTGTCAAGTTAGCTAACTAATGATCATAGTTATTACAAGCAATTGGTTTAAAACTAAGGGAAATTTGAGCTGTCCAAGCCATACTTTGCATCTTCCCTCTGAGTTTTCACCTCCCCTTGGGACTTTCTCATTTTGCGCCCACCTCTGTCACCAAGTAAATCACTCCCCAAAATAAATGAAAGCAAAATCACTTACTTTCATTTCTAAACTCAGTTCTCTGTCCATGCCCCAGGCTTTTGTGCCTTTAGTTTGTTTTAAATTTAATTAAAATGGTCAACTCCCTTATGGGAAGTCATTTTTTTTCTCTACAAAATGTGTAATTTTCAGTTTGCATCCTTTTTAGAACAAAGAAATGTTCACTAATTATATCAGTAGGCAATCCTCACCAAAGTGACTTGAGCATATAGTATATGACTTTGGAGTCCACAACATGGGCTATTCCACTTTAGAAAGCAGGGTACCTAATGGCAAGAGCATAGCCTATGCAGTCAGACATATCAGGGCTGGAATTTTAGCTGTGCCATTTATTTTCTGTGTAATCCTAGAGCCTCGGTTTCCTCATGAGTGAAATGGGAAAACCATCTACTACTCACAGTCTTTGTGAGAATTAAAAGGAACAAGGTATGTGAAAATATCCACCAAATGCTAGGCCCAGTGGAGACCCTCCATCAATGTTCACTGTCATAGAGTGGCCACATACTCCCAGCTTACCATGCATCCTATTGCTCTCCTGAAACGTCTCATCTTCTATGTCAACTGAGGCAGGGTCTGAGCAATAAGTGGCAATGTTCTCATTGATATGCCAACTAAGGTTCTCATCTATCACACTAAAGAGGAGGAAGAAATCATTGTCCACGTCCTGCCGCTGAGGAGGGAAGTTCCCATCCAGGGTTCCTAGGGAAAGTAAGAAAAGAACCTTCTTTCTTGGGAGCAGAGGAAGATGGCAGAAGAGTAAAATGCGGAGATCACCTTCCTCCTTACAGATAAGTCAGAAATACATCTATACATGGAACTGCTCCTATAGAACACCCACTGAACGCTGGCAGAAGACCTCAGACCTACCAAATGGCAAGAAACTCCCCATGTACCTAGGTGGGTTTAAAAAAAAGAAAAAACAGAAACAAAAGAATAGGGATGGGACCTGCACCAGTGGGAGGGAGCTGTGAAGGAGGAAAGGTTTCCACACACTAGGAAGCCCCTTCGTGGGCAGAGACTGCGGGTGGCTGAGGGGGAAAGCTTCGGAGCCACGGAGGAGAGCACAGCAACAGGGGTGTGAAGGGCAAAGTGGAGAGATTCCTGCAGAGATAATCGTTACCAACAGGCACTCACCAGCCCCAGAGGCTTGTCTGCTTACACACCGGGGTGGGCGGAGACTGGGAGCTGAGGATCAGGCTTCGGTCAGATCACAGGGACAGGACTGTGGTTGGCGGCATGAACACAGCCTGAAGGGGTTACTGCACCATGGCTAGCCGGGAGGGAGTCCGGGAAAAATTCTGGACCTGCCGAAGAGGCAAGAGACTTTCTCTTCCCTCTTTGTTTCCTGGTGCGCGAGGAGAGGGGATTAAGAAGGCTGCTTAAAGGAGCTCCAGAGACAGGCGTGAGCCACGGCTATCAGCGCTGACC
>NW_006782643.1:58770-81299 GCF_000442215.2 Lipotes vexillifer | reverse complement strand
TATATATATATATATATATATATATATATATATATATATATATACCAAATGAAGCATAGAAGTGGGAAGGGATTTTTCCAAAATCACATAGTGATTTCTTCAGTTTTCCACAGAGCTGAGACAACTTGAACCTTCTAATCACCTACCTAATGCTCTTTCCATTGTCTCATAGGTTCCTCTGCTCCTCTGATGTTCCTCACTGCACAGGGCCATTACCTCAACATTCTTCTTCTAAAATCCAAACCTTCTAAACCTATTGCTGTTGGACTCTAACTAGAGTGTCACTACTTTCCCACAATACTCCATGATCTCCTGAAAAAGCCTTACTCTTCTTTAACTAATTACCCCTTCACTCCCTGTTCAATCAGCAGCAAATACTATCAGGTCTTAATTCCTTAGAATTCTGAGCAAAAAAAAAGGCAGCTTAAAAGCTCACTCATCCATTCCTATACCACCTTATGTTAGAGATGGGGAAGATGAAACTCAGAGTAATGCCCCAGGTCAACTTGCAATTTAATGGCTGAGCCAGGAAAGAATCTGGAATCCCAGAATTCTAGTCTAATATTTCATCATTTATATCCAACTATCTCACCTGAAAGAACAATCTTATGTCTCCAGGTCAGAAACCCAGCCTCCTGATAACTATCACTGCCACCTATGTCCTGTATCTGAAAGATCAGAGATGTTGGATCTCACCTTGCAAGTGACTATTCACTTGACAGCTAATTAACCAGGTGCCAGGTTCCCAGGGTACCATCTCAGCAGTCACAAAAGTGGCTGGAAAGATATGAGCCACATCAGTACGGTGGCCTCGGATGGTCAGCATCTGTCCATGGAAGAAAGCTGTGTGGACATCTACCTCGTTGCCCATGCCAAACAAGTGCCAGGCCACACGCTTCTGTGCACACATGCTCAGATCTGGTAAGTTTCCAAAGACAAAGCCATTGATTGCTGCAAAAGAAAATATCAGAGTTAGGAAAGGACAGCCCAATGAGAGAGGCCTTACCATCTGACAATAATAATAGATAACATTTAGATGAGGATTCAAAGAGTACACTGTATTATCTTATATAAATCTCACAAACATCCCTGGGAAAGAGGCAGAATTAACTGTTATTATGGGAAAAAATGTGAAAATCAAAGCTCAGAGAGCTAAAGTTACTTCTCTCCCAAGACCACAAATCTATTATGTGGTACAGCCAGGATTCCAACCCAGAAATCTGAGGAAGCTTTCTAAGAAATGGAGTTTATTTTACAAAACTTTCTTTCCATCTAAGCCAATTTCCTTCTGAAATTTCCACAGGACAGCTGTCAAGTTAGCTAACTAATGATCATAGTTATTACAAGCAATTGGTTTAAAACTAAGGGAAATTTGAGCTGTCCAAGCCATACTTTGCATCTTCCCTCTGAGTTTTCACCTCCCCTTGGGACTTTCTCATTTTGCGCCCACCTCTGTCACCAAGTAAATCACTCCCCAAAATAAATGAAAGCAAAATCACTTACTTTCATTTCTAAACTCAGTTCTCTGTCCATGCCCCAGGCTTTTGTGCCTTTAGTTTGTTTTAAATTTAATTAAAATGGTCAACTCCCTTATGGGAAGTCATTTTTTTTCTCTACAAAATGTGTAATTTTCAGTTTGCATCCTTTTTAGAACAAAGAAATGTTCACTAATTATATCAGTAGGCAATCCTCACCAAAGTGACTTGAGCATATAGTATATGACTTTGGAGTCCACAACATGGGCTATTCCACTTTAGAAAGCAGGGTACCTAATGGCAAGAGCATAGCCTATGCAGTCAGACATATCAGGGCTGGAATTTTAGCTGTGCCATTTATTTTCTGTGTAATCCTAGAGCCTCGGTTTCCTCATGAGTGAAATGGGAAAACCATCTACTACTCACAGTCTTTGTGAGAATTAAAAGGAACAAGGTATGTGAAAATATCCACCAAATGCTAGGCCCAGTGGAGACCCTCCATCAATGTTCACTGTCATAGAGTGGCCACATACTCCCAGCTTACCATGCATCCTATTGCTCTCCTGAAACGTCTCATCTTCTATGTCAACTGAGGCAGGGTCTGAGCAATAAGTGGCAATGTTCTCATTGATATGCCAACTAAGGTTCTCATCTATCACACTAAAGAGGAGGAAGAAATCATTGTCCACGTCCTGCCGCTGAGGAGGGAAGTTCCCATCCAGGGTTCCTAGGGAAAGTAAGAAAAGAACCTTCTTTCTTGGGAGCAGAGGAAGATGGCAGAAGAGTAAAATGCGGAGATCACCTTCCTCCTTACAGATAAGTCAGAAATACATCTATACATGGAACTGCTCCTATAGAACACCCACTGAACGCTGGCAGAAGACCTCAGACCTACCAAATGGCAAGAAACTCCCCATGTACCTAGGTGGGTTTAAAAAAAAGAAAAAACAGAAACAAAAGAATAGGGATGGGACCTGCACCAGTGGGAGGGAGCTGTGAAGGAGGAAAGGTTTCCACACACTAGGAAGCCCCTTCGTGGGCAGAGACTGCGGGTGGCTGAGGGGGAAAGCTTCGGAGCCACGGAGGAGAGCACAGCAACAGGGGTGTGAAGGGCAAAGTGGAGAGATTCCTGCAGAGATAATCGTTACCAACAGGCACTCACCAGCCCCAGAGGCTTGTCTGCTTACACACCGGGGTGGGCGGAGACTGGGAGCTGAGGATCAGGCTTCGGTCAGATCACAGGGACAGGACTGTGGTTGGCGGCATGAACACAGCCTGAAGGGGTTACTGCACCATGGCTAGCCGGGAGGGAGTCCGGGAAAAATTCTGGACCTGCCGAAGAGGCAAGAGACTTTCTCTTCCCTCTTTGTTTCCTGGTGCGCGAGGAGAGGGGATTAAGAAGGCTGCTTAAAGGAGCTCCAGAGACAGGCGCGAGCCACGGCTATCAGCGCTGACCCCAGAGACGGGCATGAGACGCTAAGGCTGCTGCTGCCACCACCGAGAAGCCTGTGTGCAAGCACAGGTCACTAACTACACCTCCCCTCCTGGGAGCCTGTGAAGCCTGCCACTGCCAGGGTCTGGTGATCCAGGGACAACTTCCCCGGGAGAATGCACAGAGTGCCTCAGGCTGCTGCAACGTCATGCTGGCCTCTGCCGCTGCAGGCTCGCGCCACAACTGTACCCCTCCCTCCCCTCGGCCTGAGTGAGCCAGAGCCCCCGTATCAGCTGCTCCTTTAACCCCGTCCTGTCTAAGCACAGAACAGACGCCCTCAGGCGACCTACACGCAGAGGCGGGACCAAATCCAAAGCTGAACCCCGGGAGCTGTGCGAACAAAGAAGAGAAAGGGAAATCCCTCTCAGCAGCCTCAGGAGTACCGGATTAAACCTCCACAATCAACTTGATGTACCCTGCATCTGAGGAATATGTGAATAGACAACGAACCATCCCATACTGAGAAAGTGGACTTTCAGAGCAAGATATATTATTTTTTCCCCTTTTCCTCTTTTTGTAAGTGTGTATGCATATGCTTCAGTGTGAGATTTTGTCTGTATAGTTTTGCTTTCACCATTTATCCTAGGGTTCCGTCCTTCCATATGATTTTCTTTTACTTTTTTAAAAAAATTTCCCTTAATAATTAGTTTTTTTTAATAAATTTATTTTATTTTATCTTATTTTATTTTATCCTCTTTCTTTCTGTCTATATTTTCTCCCTTTTATTCTAAGCCATGTGGATGAAAGGCTCTTGGTGCTCCAGCCAGGAGTCAGCGCTGTTCCTTTGAGGTGGGAGAGCCAACTTCAGGACATTGGTCCACAAGACACCTCCCATCTCCACGTAATATCAAATGGTGAAAATCTCCCAGAGATCTCCATCTCAACACCAAGGCCAAGCTTCACTCAAGGACCAGCAAACTACAGAGCTGGACGCCTTATGCCAAACAACTAGCAAGACAGGAACGCTACCTAATCCATTAGCAGAGAGGTTGCCTAAAATCATAATAAGGCCACAGATGTCCCAAAACACACTAACAGACATGGACATGCCCAACAGAAAGAAAAGATCCAGCCTCATGCACCAGAACACAGGGACTATTCCCCTCCACCAGGAAGCCTACACAACCCACTGAACCAATCTTAGCCATGGGGGACAGACACCAAAAACAACGGGAACTACAAGCCTTCAGCCTGTGAAAAGGAGACCCCAAACACAGTAAGATAAGCAAAATGAGAAGACAGAAAAACACATAGCAGATGAAGGAGCAAGGTAAAAACCCACCAGTTGTAACAAATGAAGAGGAAATAAGCAGTCTACCTGAAAAAGAATTCAGAATAATGATAGTAAAGATGATCCAAAATCTTGGAAATAGAATAGACAAAATGCAAGAAACAGTTAACAAGGACCTAGAAGAACTAAAGAGGAAACAAGCAATGAAGAACAATGGAATAAATGAAATTAAAAATACTCTAGAAGGGATCAATAGCAGAATAACTGAGGCAGAAGAACGGATAAGTGACCCGGAAGATAAAATATTGGAAGTGACTACTGCAGAGCAGAATAAAGAAAAAAGAATGAAAAGAACTGAGGACAGTCTCAGAGACCTCTGGGACAACATGAAATGCAACAACATTCGATTTATAGGGGTCCCAGAAGAAGAAGAGAAAAGGAAAGGGACTGAGAAAATGTTTGAAGAGATTATAGTTGAAAATTTCCCTAACATGGGAAAGGAAATAGTTAATCAAGTCCAGGAAGCACAGAGAGTCCCATACAGGATAAATCCAAGGAGAAACATGCCAAGACACATAGTAAACAAACTATCAAAAATTAAATACACAGAAAACATATTAAAATCAGCAAGGGAAAAACAACAAATAACACACAAGGGGATCCCCATAAGGTTAACAACTGATCTTTCAGCAGAAACCCTGCAAGCCAGAAGGAAATGGCAGGACATATTTAGAGTGATGAAGGAGAAAACCTGCAACCAAGATTACTCTACCAAGCAAGGATCTCATTCAGATTTGATGGAGAATTTAAAAGCTTTACAAGCAAGCAAAAGCTGAGAGAGTGCAGCACCACCAAACCAACTTTACAACAAATGCTAAAGGAACTTCTCTAGGCAAGAAACACAGCTTAAGGAAAAGACCTACAATAACAAACCCAAAACAATTAAGAAAATGGGAATAGGAACATACATATTGATAATTACCTTAAATGTAAATAGACTAAATGCTCCCACCAAAAGACACAGATTGGCTGAATGGATACAAAAACAAGACTCATATATATGCTGTCTATAAGACACCAATTTCAGACCTAGGGACACATACATACTGAAAGTGAGGGGATGGAAAAAGATATTCCATGTAAACGGAAATCAAAAGAAAGCTGGAGTAGCATTTCTCATATCAGACAAAATAGAGTTTAAAATAAAGACTATTACAAGAGACAAAGAAAGACAGTACATAATGATCAAGGGATCGATCCAAGAAGAAGATATAACAATTGTAAATATTTATGCACCCAACATAGGTGGACCTCAATACATAATGCAAATACTAACAGCCATATAAGAAGAAATCGACAGTTACACAATCATAGTAGGGGACTTTAACACCACACTGTCACCAATGGACAGATCGTACAAACTGAAAATAAATAAGGAAACACAGGCTTTAAATGATACATTAAAAAGATGGACTTGATCTACACAAGGAACAACTCCTACAGAACAGCTACTGAACGCTGGCAGAAGACCTCAGACCTCCCAAAAGGCAAGAAACCCCCCACATACCTGGGTAGGGCAAAATTAAAAAGAATAAACAGAGACAAAAGGATAGGGACAGGTCCTGCACAAGTGGGAGGGAGGTGTGAAGGAGGAAAAGTGTCCACACACTAGGAAGCTCCTTCGTGGGCAGAGACTGCAGGTGGCGGAGCAGGGGAGCTTCAGAGCCGTGGAGGAGAGCACAGCAACAGGGGTGCAGAGGGCAAAGCGGAGAAATTCTAGCACAGAGGATCAGGGCCGACCGGCGCTCACCAGCCCGAGAGGCTTGTCTGCTCCCCCGCCAGAATGGGCGGGGCTCCGGTCGGAGCGCAGGGAGAGGACTGGGGTTGGCGGCGTGAACACAGCCTGCAGGGGGTTACTGCACCACGGCAAGGCTAGAGGGACTCCAGGGAAATGTCTGGACCTACCGAAGAAACAAGAGACTTTTTCTTCCCTCTTTATTTCCTGGTGCGTGAGGAGAGGGGATTAAGAGCACTGCTTAAAGGAGCTCCAGAGAAGGGTGCGAGCTGCGGCTAAAAGTGCCACACCCCCATTCCGGGGAGTCTGGGCAGCCCACCACTGCCAGGGTCCCGGGATCCAGGGACAACTCCACCGGGAGAACGCAGGGCGCGCCTCAGGCTGGTGCAACGTCACGACGGCCTCTGCCTCCACAGGCTCACCCTGCACTCCGTGACCCTCCCTAACCCTGGCCTGAGTCAGCCAGAGCCTCCGAATCAGCGGCTTCTTTAACCCCGTCCTCTCTGAGCAAAGAACAGACGCCCTCTGGCGATCTACACACACAGGCGGGGCCAAATCCAAAGCTGAGTCCCTGGGAACTGTGAGAACAAAGAAGAGAAAGGGAAATCTCTCCCAGCAGCCTCAGAAGCAGCGGATTAAAGCTCCACAATCAACCTGATGTGCCCTGCATCTGTGGAATACATGAATAGACAACGAATCATCCCAAATTAAGGAGGTGGACTTTGAGAGCAAGATTTATTATTCTTTCCCCTTTTCCTTTTTTTTGTGTGTATGTGTATGCTTCTGTGAGAGATTTTGTCTGTATAGCTTTGCTTCAACCATTTGTCTGAGGATTCTATCTGTCCGTTTTTTTTAAATTTTTTTCTTAATACTTACTCTTTATTTTAATAACCTTATTTATTTTTACTTTATCTTCATTCTTTCTTTCCTTCCTTCCCTCCTTTAAACAAGGAATCACCCCAAATTGAGGAGGTGGACTTTGAGAGCAAGATTTATGATTTTTTCCTCTTTTCCTCTTTTTGTGAGTGTGTATCTGTATGCTTCTGTTTGAGATTTTGTCTGTAGCGCTTTGTTTCCACCATTTGTTCCAGGGTTCTATCCATCCGTTTTTTTGTTTTGGGGGTTTATTTTTCTCTTAATAATAATTTTTTTTAATAACTTTATTATATTTTATCTTACTTTATTTTATTTTACTTTACCTTCTTTCTTTTTTTTCTTCCTTCCCTCTTCCCTTCCTTGCTCCCTCCCTCCTTTCTTTCTGTATTTCTACTTCTACTACTTCTTTCTTTCTACTTTTTCTCCCTTTGCTTCTGAGCTGTGTGGATGAAAGGCTCTTGGTGCTGCATCCAGGAATCAGTGATGTGCCTCTGAAGTGGGAGAGCCAACTTCAGGACACTGGTCCACAAGACACCTCCCAGCTCCACATAATATCAAATGGTGAAAATCTCCCAGAGATCTCCATCTCAACACCAGCACCCAGCTTCACTCAACGACCAGCAAACTACAGTGCTGGACATCCTATGCCAAACAACTAGCAAGACAGGAACAAACACCAACCATTAGCAGAGAGGCTGCCCAAAATCATAATAAGTCGACAAACACCCCAAAACACACCACCAGACGTGGACTTGCCCACCAGAAAGACAAGGTCCAGCCTCATCCACCAGAACACAGGAACTAGTCCCTTCCACCAGGAAGCCTACATAACCCACTGAACCAACCTTAGCCAATGGGGACAGACACCAAAAACAACAGGAACTACGAACCTGCAGCCTGCAAAAAGGAGACCCCAAACACAGTACGATAAGAAAAATGAAAAGACAGAAAACCACACAGCAGATGAAGGAGCAAGATAAAAAGGCACCAGACCTAACAAATGAAGAGTAAATAGGCAGTCTACCTGAAAAAGAATTCAGAATAATGATAGTAAAGATGATCTAAAATCTTGGAAATATAATAGAAAAAAATGCAAGAAACAGTTAACAAGGACCTAGAAAAAATAAAGATGAAGCAAACAATGATGAACAACACAATAAATGAAATTAAAATTCCTCTAGATGGGATCAATAGCAGAATAACTGAGGCAGAAGAACGAATAAGTGACTTGGAAGATAAAATAGTGGAAATAACAAATGCAGAGCAGAATAAAGAAAAAGGAATGAAAAGAACTGAGGACAGTCTCAGAGACCTCTGGGACAATATTAAACGCACCAACATTTGAATTATAGGGGTTCCAGAAGAAGAAGAGAAAAAGAAAGGGACTGAGAAAATATTTGAAGAGATTTTGGTTGAAAACTTCCCTAATATGGGAAAGGAAAGAGTTAATCAAATTCAGGAAGCACAGAGACTCCCATACAGGATAAATCCAAGGAGGAATACGCCAAGACACATTAATCAAACTGTCAAAAATTAAATACAAAGAAAACATATTAAAAGCAGCAAGGGAAAAACAACAAATAACACACAAGGGAATCCCCATAAGGTTAACAGCTGATCTTTCAGCAGAAACTCTGCAAGCCAGAAGGGAGTGGCAGGACATATTAAAAGTGATGAAGGAGAAACACCTGCAACCAAGATTACTCTACCCAGCAAGGATCTCATTCAGATTTGACGGAGAAATTAAAACCTTTACAGACAAGCAAAAGCTGAGAGAGTTCAGCACCACCAAACCAGCTCTACAAAAACTGCTAAAGGAACTGCTCTAGGCAAGAAACACAAGAGAAGGAAAAGACCTACAATAACGAACCCACAACAATTAAGAAAATGGGAATAGGAACATACATATTGATAATTACCTTAAATGTAAATGAACTAAATGCTCCCACCAAAAGACAGAGATTAGCTGAATGGATAAAAAACAATACGCACATATTTGCTATCTACAAGAGACCCACTTCAGACCTAGAGACACATACAGACTGAAAGTAAGGGGATGGAAATAGGTATTTCATGCAAATGGAAACCAAAAGAAAGCTGGAGTAGCAATTCTCATATCAGACAATAAAGACTTTAAAATAAAGACTATTAGAAGAGACAAAGAAGGACACTACATAATGATCAAGGGATTGATTCAAGAAGAAGATATAACAATTGTAAATACTTATGCACCCAGCATAGGAGCACCTCAATACATAAGGCAAATACTAACAGCCATTAAAGAGGAAATCGACAGTAACACATTCATAGTAGGGGACATTAACACCCCACTTTCACCAATGGACAGATCATCCGAAATGAAGATAAATAAGAAAACCCAAGTTTTAAATGATACATTAAACAAGATGGACTTAATTGATATTTATAGGACATTCCATCCAAAAACAACAGAATACACATTTTTCTCTAGTGCTCATGGAACATTCTCTAGGATAGTTCATATCTTGGGTCACAAATCAAGCCTTGGTAAATTTAAGAAAATTGAAATTGAATCAAATATCTTTTCCGACCACAACGCTATGAGACTGGATATCAATTACAGGAAAAGATCTGTAAAAAATACAAACACATGGAGGCTAAACAATACACTATTTAATAACGAAGAGATCACTGAAGAAATCAAAGAGGAAATCAAAAAGTTCCTAGAAACAAATGACAATGGAGGCATGACGACTCAAAATCTATGGGATGCAGCAAAAGCAGTTCTAAGAGGGATGTTTATAGCAATACAATCCTACCTTAAGAAACAGGAAACATCTTGAAACAACAACCTAACCTCGCACCTCAAGCAATTAGAGAAAGAAGAACAAAAAAACCCCAACGTTAGCAGAAGGAAAGAAATCATAAAAATCACATCAGAAATAAATGAAAAGGAAATGAAGGAAACAATAGCAAAGATCAATAAAACTAAAAGCTGGTTCTTTGAGAAACTAAACAAAATTGTTAAACCATTAGGCAGACTCATCAAGAAAAAAAGGGAGAAGACTCAAATCAATAGAATTTGAAATGAAAAAGGAGAAGTAACAACTGACACTGCAGAAATACAAAAGATCATGAGAGATTACTACAAGATACTTTATGCCAATAAAATGAACAACCTGGAAGAAATGGACAAATTCTTAGAAAGGCACAACCTGCCAAGACTGAATCAGGAAGAAATTCAAAATATAAACAGACCAATCACAAGCACTGAAATTGAAACTGTGATTAAAAATCTTCCAACAAACTAAAGTGCAGGACCAGATGACTTCACAGTGGATTCTATCAAACATTTAGAGAAGAGCTAACACCTATCCTTCTCAAACTCTTCCAAAATATAGCAGAGGGAGGAACACTCCCCAACTCATTCTACAAGGCCACTATCATCCTGATTCCAAAACCAGACAAGGATGTCACAAAGAAAGAAAGCAACAGGCCAATATCACTGATGAACAAAGATGCAAAAATCCTCAACAAAATACTAGCAAACAAAATCCAACAGCACATTAAACAGATCATACACCATGATCAAGTGGGGTTTATTCCAGGAATGCAAGGATTCTTCAATATACGCAAATCAATCAACGTGATAAACCATATTAACAAATTGAAGGAGAAAAACCATATGATCATCTCAATAGATGCAGAGAAAGCTTTTGACAAAATTCAACACCCATTTATGATAAAAAACCCTGCAGAAAGTAGGCATAGATGGAACTTTCCTCAACATAATAAAGGCCATATATGACAAACCCACAGACAACATCATCCTCAATGGTGAAAAACTGAAAGCATTTCCACTAAGATCAGGAAGAACACAAGGCTGCGCACTCTCACCACTCTTATTCAATATAGTTTTGGAAGTTTTAGCCACAGCAATCAGAGAAGAAAAGGAAATAAAAGGTATGCAAATCGGAAAAGAAGAAGCAAAGCTGTCACTATTTGCAGATGACATGATACTATACATAGAGAATCCTAAAGATGCTACCAGAAAACTACTAGAGGTAATCAATGAATCTGGTAAAGTAGCAGGATAGAAAATTGATGAACAGAAATCTCTGGCATTCCTATACACTAAGGATGAAAAATCTGAAAGTGAAATCAAGAAAACACTCCCATTTACCATTGCAACAAAAAGAATAAAATATCTAGGAGTAAACCTACCTAAGGAGACAAAAGGCCTATATGCAGAAACTTATAAGACACTGATGAAATAAATTAAAGATGATACAAATAGATGAAGAGATATAGCATGTTCTTGGATTGGAAGAATCAACATTTTGAAAATGACTCTACTACCCAAAGCAATCTACAGATTCAATGCAATCCCTATCCAACTACCACTGGCATTTTTCAGAGAACTAGAACAAAAAATTTCACAATTTGTATGAAACAGAAAAGACCCTGAATAGCCAAAGCAATCTTGAGACGAAAAATGGAGCTGGAGGAATCAGGCTTCCTGACTTCAGAAAAAGCTAGGGTAATCAAGACAGTATGGTACTGGCACAAAAACAGAAATATAGATCAATGGAACAGATAGAACGGATAGGAAATCAAGAAAACACTCCCATTTACCATTGCAACAAAAAGAATAAAATATCTAGGAATAAACCTACCTAAGGAGACAAAAGACCTGTATGCAGAAAATTATAAGACACTGATGAAAGAAATTAAAGATGATACAAACAGATGGAGAGATATACCATGTTCTTGGATTGGAAGAATCAACATTGTGAAAATGACTCTACTACCCAAAGCAATCTATAGATTCAATGCAATCCCTATCAAACTACCACTGGCATTTTTCACAGAACTAGAACAAAAAATTTCACAATTTGTATGGAAACACAAAAGACCCCGAATAGCCAAAGCAATCTTGAGAACAAAAAATGGAGCTGGAGGAATCAGGCTGCCTGACTTCAGACTATACTACAAAGCTACAGTAATCAAGACAGTATGGTACTGGCACAAAAACAGAAAGATAGATCAATGGAATAGGATAGAAAGCCCAGAGATAAACCCATGCACATATGGTCACCTTATCTTTGATAAAGGAGGCAGGAATATACAGTGGAGAAAGGACAGCCTCTTCAAGAAGTGGTGATGGGAAGACTGGACAGGTACATATAAAACTATGAGATTAGATCACTCCCTAACACCATACACAAAAATAAGCTCAAAATGGATTAAAGACCTAAATATAATGCCAGAAACTATCAAACTCTTAGAGGAAAACATAGGCAGCACACTCTATGACATCAATCACAACAAGGTCCTTTTTGACCCGCCTCCTAGAGAAATGGAAATAAAAACAAAAATAAACAAATGGGACCTAATGAAACTTCAAAGTTTTTGCACAGCAAAGGAAACCATAAACAAGACCAAAAGACAACCCTCAGAATGGCAGAAAATATTTGCAAATGAAGCAACTGACAAAGGATTAATCTCCAAAGTTTATAAGCAGCTCATGCAGCTTAATAACAAAAAAACAAACAACCCAATGCAAAAATGGGCAGAAGACCTAAATAGACATTTCTCCAAAGAAGATATACAGACTACCAACAAACACATGAAAGAATGCTCAACATCACTAATCATTAGAGAAATGCAAATGAAAACTACAATGAGATATCATCTCACACCAGTCAGAATGGCCATCATCCAAAAATCTAGAAAAAGTAAATGCTGGAGAGGGTGTGGAGAAAAGGGAACCCTCTTACACTCTTGGTGGGAATGTAAATTGATACAGCCACTGTGGAGAACAGTATGGAGGTTCCTAAAAAAACTACAAATAGAACTAACATATGACCCATCAATCCCACTACTAGGCGTATACCCTGAGAAGAACATAATTCAAAAAGAGTCATGTACCAAAATGTTCATTGCAGCTCTGTTTACAATAGCCCAGAGATGGAAACAACCTAACTGTCCATCATCGGGTGAGTGGATAAAGAAGATGTTGCACATATACACAATGGAATATTACTCAGCCATAAAAAGAAACGAAATTGAGCTCTTTGTAATGAGGTGGATAGACCTAGAGTCTGTCATACAGAGTGAAGTAAGTCAGAAAGAGAGAGACAAATACTGTATGCTAACACATATATATGGAATTTAAGAAAAAAATGTCATGAAGAACCTAGGGGTGAAAGAGGAATAAAGACACAGACTTACTAGAGAATGGACTTGAGGATATGGCGAGGGGGAAGTGTAAACTGTGACAAAGCAAGAGAGTGGCATGCACATATATACACTAACAAACATAAGGTAGATAGCTAGTGGGAAGCAGCCACATAGCACAGGGAGATAAGCTCGGTGCTTTGTGACCGCCTGGAGAGGTGGGATATGTAGGGTGGGAGGGAGGGAGATACAAGGGGGAAGAGATATGGGAACATATGTATATATATAACTGATTCATTTTGTTGTGAAGCTGAAACTAGCACACCATTGTAAAGCAATTATACTCCAATAAAGATGTTAAAATAAAATTAAAAAAAAAGATGGACTTAATTGATATTTATAGGACATTCATTCCAAAAGCAACAGAATACACATTTTTCTCAAGTGATCATGGAACATACTCCAGCATAGATCATATCTTGGGTCACAAATCAAGCCTTGGTAAATTTAAGAAAATTGAAATCATATGAAGAATCTTTTCTGATCCCAATGCTATGAGACTAGATATCAATTACTGGAAAAGATCTGTAAAATATAAAAGTACATGGAGGCTAAATGAAACACTACTTAATAACCAAGAGATCACTGAAGAAATCAAAGAGGAAATCAAAAACAAATAATGGAGACACAACAACCCAAAACCTATGTGATACAGCAAAAGCAATTCTAAGAGGGAAGTTTATAGCAATACAATCCTACCTTAAGAAACAGGAAACATCTCAAAGAAACAATCTAACCTTACACCTAAAGTAATTAGAGAAAGAAGAACAACAACAAAAAAAAAAACAAAAAGCAAAATTAGCAGAAGGAAAGAAATCATAAAGATCAGATCAGAAATAAATGAAAAAGAGATAAAGGAAATGATAGCAAAGATCAATAAAACTAAAAGCTGGGTCTTTGAGAAGATAAACAAAATTGATAAACCATTAGCCAGACTCATCAAGAAAAACAGGGAGAAGACTCAGATAAATAGAAATAGAAATTAAAAAGGAGAAGTAACAACTGACACTGCAGAAATACAAAGGATCATGAGAGATTACTACAAGCAACTGTATGCCAATAAACTGGACGACCTGGAAGAAATGGACAAATTATTAGAAATGCACAACCTACTGAGACTGAACCAGGAAGAAATATACAATATGAACATATCAATCACAAGCACTGAAATTGAAACTGTGATTAAAAACCTTCCAACAAAAAAAAGCCCAGTACCAGATGGCTTCATAGGCGAATTCTATCAAACATTTATAGAAGAGCTAACACTATCCTTCTTAAATTCTTCCAAAATATTGCAGATGGAGGAATATTCCCAAACCCATTCTATGAGGCCACCATCACACTGATACCAAAACCAGACAAAGATGTCACAAACAAAAAAACTACAGGCCAGTATCACTGATGAACATATATGCAAAAATCTTCAACAAAATACTAGCAAACAGAATCCAAGAGCACATTAAAAGGATCATACACTATGATCAAGTGGGGTTTATTCCAGGAATCCAAGGATTTTTCAATATACACATATCAATCAACGTGATACACCATATTAAAAAGGTGAAGGAAAACAACCATATGTTCATCTCAATAGATGCAGAGAAAGCTTTTGACAAAATTCAACACCAATTTATGATAAAAAACCCTGCAAAAATTAGGCATAGAGAAAACTTTCCTCAACATAATAAAGGCCATATATGACAAACCCACAGCCAACTTCGTCCTCAATGTTGAAAAACTGAAAATATTTCCACTAAGATCAGGAACAAGAAAAGACTTCCCACTCTCACCACTCTTATTCAACATAGTTTTGGAAATTTTAGCTACAGCAATCAGAGAAGAAAAAGAAATATAAGGAATCCAAATTAGAAAAGAAGTAAAGCTGTCACTGTTTGCAGGTGACATGATACTCTACATACAGAATCCTCAAGATGCTACCAGAAAACTACTAGAGCTAATCAATGAATTTGGTAAAGTAGCAGGATACAAAATTAATGCACAGAAATCTCTTGCATTCCTATACACTAATGATGATGTATCTGAAAGTGAAATTAAGAAAACACTCCTATTTGCCACTGCAACAAATAGAATAAAATATCTAGGAATAAACCTATGTAAGGAGACAAAAGATCTTTATGCAGAAAATTATAAGACACTGGTGAAAGAAATTAAAGATGATACAAAGAGATGGAGAGATATACCATGTTCTTGGATTGGAAGAATCAACATTGTGAAAATGACTGTACTACCCAAAGCAATCTATAGATTCAATGCAATCCCTATTAAACTACCACTGGCATTTTTCAAAGTAGTAGAACAAAAAATTTCACAATTTGTATGGAAACAGAAAGGACCACGAATAGCCACAGCAATCTTGAGAATGAAAAATGGAGCTGGAGGAATCAGGCTCCCTGACTTCATACTATACTACAAAGCTAAAGTAATCAAAACAGCATGGTACTGGCACATAAACAGAAATACAGATCAATGGAACAGGATAGATAACCCAGAGATAAATCCATGCACATATGGTCACCTTATCTTTGATAAAGGAGGCAAGAATATACAGTGGATAAAAGGCAGCCTTTTCAATAAGTGGTGCTTGGAAAACTGGTCAGGTACATGTAAAAGTATGAAATTAGAACACTTCCTAATACCATACACAAAAATTAACTCAAAATGGATTCAAGACCTAAATGTAAGGCCAGAAACTATCAAACTCTTAGAGGAAAACATAGGCAGAACACTCTATGACATAAATCACAGCAAGATCCTTTTTGACCCACCTCCTAAAGAAATGGAAATAAAAACAAAAATAAACAAATGGGACCTAATGAAACTTCAAAGCTTTTGCACAGCAAAGGAAACCATAAACAAGACCAAAAGACAACCCTCAGAATGGCAGAAAATATTTGCAAATGAAGCAACTGACAAAGGATTAATCTCCAAAATTTACAAGCAGCTCATGCAGCTCAATAACAACAACAACAAAAAAAACCCAATACAAAAATGCGCAGAGGACTTAAATAGACATTTCTTCAAAGAAGATATACAGATTGCCAACAAACACATGAAAGCATGCTCAACATCATTAATCATTAGAGAAATGCAAATCTAAACTACCATGAGATATCATCTCACAACGGTCAGAATGGCCATCATCAAAAAATCTAGAAACAGTAAATGCTGGAGAGGGTGTGGAGAGAAAGGAACCCTCTTGCACTGTTGGTGGGGATGTAAATTGATACAACCACTATGGAGAACAGTATGGAGGTTCCTTAAAAAGCTAAAAATAGAAGTACCACACAACCCAACAATCCCACTACTGGGAATATACCTTCCGAAAACCATAGTTCGAAAAGAGTCATGTACCAAAATGTTCATTGCATCTCTATTTAAAATAGCCAGGACATGGAAGCAGCCTAAGTGTCCATCATCGGATGAATGGATAAAGAAGACGTGGCACATATATACAATGTAATATTACTCAGCCATAAAAAGAAACGAAATTGAGTTATTTGTAGTGAGGTGGATGGACCTGGAGTCTCTCATACTGAGTGAAGTAAGTCAGAAAGAGAAAAACAAATATCATATGCTAACACATATATATGGAATCTAAGAAAAAAAATAAAGATCATGAAGAGCCTAGGGGTAAGTTGGGAATAAAGACACAGATCTACTAGAGAATGTACTTGAGGATATGGGGAAGGGGTAGAGTAAGCTGTGACAAAGTAAGGGAGTGGCATGGAAATATATACACTACCAGACGTAAAATAGATAGCTAGTGGGAAGCCGCCGCATAGCTCAGGGAGATCAGCTCGGTGGTTTGTGACCACCTAGAGGGGTAGTATAGGGAGGGTTGGAGGGAGGGAGATGCAAGAGGGAAGAGATATGGGAACATATGTATACGTATAACTGATTCACTTTGTTATGAAGCAGAAACTAACACACCACTGTTAAGCAGTTTTCTCCAATAAAGATGTTAAAAAAAAAAAACTTCTTTCTTTAGCAACAGTTAGCTGTAAGGGGTACTCATAAGCAAAGTATAGAAAGAGAGGGGCCTTAAGAGTCTATCAGCAACAGAAAAGTAGGTAGAGAATTCTGCTGCTAATTTGTATTTCTAAATTCTCCACATGAAACCACCAATTCAGTTGAGCCTATGACTTGAAGGTGCAGTACATAGGATCTAGAATAATTCCTTCCCACCATCACTGCCTATGTCTTCAACTCAGGGCCTTGATCTTGCCACACTCCTGTAACACACAGGTCTTCAGGCCTGACTGCACCTTAAACATACCATATTTCAAAGGAAACCCACAATCCTCCCCAAATTCTGATGACTACACTTTCAATCCTATCCAACAGGCTATTAACACATACCTTAGTCTTATGTAACTTGATGTCCATCATCACTAATTCGAGTTTTTTAAGTAAAATAAGAGAAAAAGAAAGTAGCAAAGTGTTTTTAAGTATTTTGTTTCTGTTTTTTGTTTGTTTTTAGAAAAAAAGTAGTGAAACAGAAAAAACAGTGAAAAAGGGAGTTTGGCAGGATTTATTCCTGTTAATAAACTAGGGTGCTAGATTAACCCTCCCCAGCCTGCTGCTTAGTATGTAGGTGAGTCAGCAATATCAGTGCTTCCCCTATATATCCCAAACTGTATCTCACAGCTCACATTTGAGGATTATACCTCTTTTACAGGTTATAAGGGGTCCAATGAGGCCAGTAGCAATGTCTCGTGGAGCATCTACATGAGAATGATAGATCCAGGTGAGGCATGCTGGGTCAGCATCAGTGGGTGCATGGCCTTCTGGAATGGTCCAGTTGTAGATGTGACTGCTTCCTGGGGGAACAGAGTCATCAGCTTTCAGCCAACCAGAGGAACCATCTGGATATAAGGATCCTAGAAAATGAAATTGCATATGTTTAGTCCCAGGGTGAGTGAGAAAGAGTCTGGCAGATGTAGAAGCCAGGAGAGGGACGTATGGAATACCTAGTTCCAGTCTTGTGGAAGGTAGAGTTCTAAAGTTCAGCACAGTGTTCCTCACAACCTAAGGAAGGCACAGATTCAGGTAATATCTATCCAAGAACCCTAGACCTCAAATCAACAGTGGGTAGAATGGTAGCAGCCCTTGGGGAAGGAGCTATGACCATAGAAAGTGCTATAAAGCCTAACCTAGTAAGGCTCTAGTGCAAAGCCGATAACATGGAGGCAAGAGAGAAGAAAATATTCCCTTCCTTCAAGCACTCACTTTGAAAAACAGAAAGCAGACAATCACAGAATTTCCATCTAAAGGCAACTTAATGATCAATTGATCTATTCCCATGTTATGAAAGAGAAAAACAGAGGAAAAATAACTTGCCCACATGGAGTTAATGGTCAAGTCAAGACCTTCTGAGTTTGCTTTCTATTCCCCTCACTTACCGTTGTGTCAGTACTATAAACCATTGGGCCTGGGATAGTAGGAGATACAGATGAGAAAACTGATCTCCCTCTTAAGAAAAACAATGGGCCTTTTGGAAGACTGTGGCACAAGAACAATGCTCCCTTAAATTCACAGAACACTCCTCTCTTTTCAAAACACAGTCAAATATTTTACGGAAATGCCATTCAAGTAATTCTTTGTGATAAAAGGTAAATTGAATCTCTACATTCTTAATGAAGAATTTGAGGTTCAGAGAGGGACAGTGACTTGCCCAAAGTGACACAGTGTGTGAATAGCAGAACTGATAACAGTACCCAGCCATATTTTCTCTGAGGAGAGTCCTTGCCACTTCAGATAAAAAAAGGAACACTATCTTCATTCCCAGCTCCTCTCTCTCAGATGGCAGTAAAGAAAAAGCGATATTTGTTGCAGGTAGGAGAAAAAGGATGGGCTGATTTACCTTCTGAGTCTTTCTCATAGAAAACGCCATGGGGGTGGATTGTGTAGGGACGAGTGGCAAAATTCTTCAGGTGGATAAGAATGACATCTCCCACCTCAGCCTTCAACACTGGCCCCAGGAAGCCCAGCCAGGCTGGCTGAACAATTTCATCCATGTATGAACCATCCCTGTATTCCTTGTATATGGTCTTCTTGTAGCTGCTCCCTATTCGGTTCTTGTCAGACTTCAGGAAGTTAGAAGCTACTCTGGGAAGGAAGGAAAGAGAAAGCCACAATTTTGCCTTTTTCCAGAGATGGCTGACCAAAAAGTGTCCATCTTTGTTTAGGGCAAAACAAGAGGAAATGGGATTGTACTGGTCAAAACATGAAATCTTTACGTTAGAATCTAATTGTTAGACAATGAGAAGTATTAAGTTAAACCATATGAATTTGCTGATATTTGAGCAATTTTAACCTACAAAATAGACAAATTCACTCAGTAAATCCTAATATATAATAATGTGGAGGCAACCAACTATGGACAGACTGTTTTTAAGTGATCAACTCCCTATCCAGGTGGCCTAACTTAGTGTTGCCCTTCTGTATATGGGAAGTCTTATAGCATAGTGGTTAAGTTCACAAACTCTGGAGCCAGGGAGTTTCAATTAAATGCCAATATTGCCATTTTCAAATCTGTAGGACTTTGAGCAGGTTACTTAACTTCTCTGTGCATAATTTCTCCATCTGTAAAATGGAGATAACCATGGTACCACTTATTACTGGTGACTAAAATAATTAAAATACATAAAGAGTTTAGAAAAGTGCCTGGAAAATAGTAAAAACTTAATAAATGTTAACTATTACTTCAAGGTATTGGAGAAGGGGATAACAAAGTTATCCCTCAAAGATACTTTTAATACAGACTCTGTGACTCCAAAACTAGATGAGTAGAAAAATGGTTTGTTAAAAAAGAGAGATGTTTTTCTTACTCTAATTCTTCCTAGAGAGCTCTGAGATGTTACAGTCAACTTTGGAAAGCTTTGAGGCTTTGGAGAGAAAAATCAATTCATGATCACAAAAGATTTTTTAATACATAAATTCGATTTTTTTCAATGGGCATTTGTGGAACACCTGCAAAGCTCTAAGATCAAGAAAGGTTAATCCTGGGCTTCCCTGGTGGTGCAGTGGTTGAGAGTCCGCCTGCCGATGCAGGGGATACGGGTTCATGCCCCGGTCCGGGAAGATCCCACATGCCGCGGAGCAGCTGGGCCCGTGAGCCATGGCCGCTGAGCCTGCGCGTCCGGAGCCTGTGCTCCGCAATGGGAGAGGCCACAACAGTGAGAGGCCCGCGTACCGCAAAAAAAAATAAAATAAAAAGAAAGGTTAATCCTGTGGGATCTGTGAGAGGCAGAATGGTGAGAAGAGTACCAGCTTTGCATCCACATTACCCAGGTTCAAATCCTAGCTCTCAGTTTACTAGCTGTTGGACTCGAGCAAGTCATTTGATCTCCCTGAGCCTCAGTTTTTTCATCTATAAGATGAGAATATTCATACTCATTTCCTAAAGTTTCTGTAAGAATTAGGTGGGACAAAGTATATAAATTTCTACTACAGTACCTGTCACAAAGTGTTACATAAGTGATAGCTATTGCTGTTATTTCCTTGATTGTAAGGCTGATCTTATTTTTCTCATTTTTACATATCTTAAATAAGTATAGTTCTACTGAACTATGGCAGCATACATATACTACACACATCTTACAAACACTGGATATATATCATGTTTTTTCTTGTTTAAAAGCTAAATACCTATTATTAAAAGAGCATTGTGGATATTACCTTAGAATCAAGGCAATATGGAATGACCTTTAGGACCCTAAAAATACTTAGGCACCTCACTGTGGAAAAGCAAACTCTATATGAGATACTGGCTCCTGAGTCAACTAGTCGTCTTCTCAGGAAATGTATCACTGGGCTTATGGCCCAGAGAGATCAGGAGCTGGCTGCAACCACACCCTGGGGAAAGGTCTTCAAGAGCTACCTATTGACCTCAAGAGTGCCCCTCCCTAACTCCATCTCTAATTCCACAAGAGATTAAACCTACGTGTCACTGTCCAGAGGCTGGTTCGTGATGACATTCCTTCCCTTAGGAGCATAGTTCCACTGCACGTCCTGGATGCCCAGATAGTAGACTCTAGTGGCCCCATCAGTCAATCGGGGCCACAAGGGTTGCACGAACAGCAGAGCCCATAGAAGATGGCCTGGCTCCATGGCCCACATTACTCTGGGAAACAGGCAAATGAATAGCTGCCGGTATAGAAGAAAGAGAACAAAGGGGCTTTGCATGTGTCTGGAAAAGTAAAAAGGCAAGAGCCAGACTGAGCGACTGAGAAAACAAAAACTGATTAGCCTAGAATCTCTGCCTTACCTGTTTCCTTTCAACAAGTGTTCAAGGATCTCTACACATTGGACTTTGGAGGGCAAAGTTAAAAATCACTTGTACTGACAATTGTGTATCACTTTCTTCAGAAGAGAAATCTGGATCCATTTTCTTCAACAATGTAGAAAGAAGAATATACTCTGGCCCAAAAATTAGGAAACAGGCATCAGTAGCCCGATTGAGCCACTGACTCACTCGGTACCCAAATCAGGTCACTAATTCTCCCTGTGTCTCTGTTTTCACCACTATCACTTTCCGTCCTCTATGAACTGTGTTTAAAAACAAATGAGAATTCACCAAAATACATTTATTAGAATGTTCATAGACCCAAACTGGAAACAGTCAATATGTCCATGAACACTATAATGGATGAGTAGATGATATTTTATTCATATAATGGAATTCTATATAGCAATGGTAATGAGCAAACTAACACTATACATGAAATATGGATGCCTCTCACAAATACAATGGTGCAGAAAGAAATGAGACACAAAGGGTATACATTGTATGATTTCATTTATATAAAGTACAAAATCAGGCAAAACTAATCTATGCTGTTAGAAGCCAGGATGATGTTTTCTCTTAAGGTAGGGATCAGTGACTAGTAAGGCAGAGGAGGAAGGCTTCTAGGAAATGTTCTGTTTCTTGATTTACTTACTGGTTACATGGGTATGTTCAGTTTGTGAAAATACACTGAGCTGTGAACTTAGCACATTTATCAGAAGAAATGTTCTCTGCTGGTTCTCTGCCATGCACAAATCCATTTAATGTGTCCAATCTTGAGTCAGAGTTAGAACTAAGCTTCTAACCTTTCATTCTGATACATCAGCCAGGCAGTTAGACTTTTGGGGGCTGATATGAAGCACTCAGTCATAGTCAATCCCAGAAACACAGGCGACATAACATAAACACAAATATACATACACTTGCATGCATATACATAGACACATGCAGTCTTATCTAAAAGCAGAGATGCAGACACTTTCATCCACACTAGAACCACAGTGTCACACAGAACCTTAGTCACTTTCAAAATAATAATAATAATAACCTACAATGGAAAAGAATCTGAAAAAGTATATATATATATATATATATATATATATATATATATATATATATATCTATCTCTCTTC
>NW_006782643.1:38729-58713 GCF_000442215.2 Lipotes vexillifer | reverse complement strand
TAATAACCTATAATGGAAAAGAATCTGAAAAAATATATATATATATATATATATATATATATATATATATATATATAACTGAATCTCTTTACTGTACACCAGAAACAAACACAACATTGTAAATCAACTATGCTTCAATTAAAAAATAATAAAAATCAATATTTATAGTGTGTGCATGACATGTCAGACATTGTTCTAAGTGCTTTACAGATTAAATCATTCAATCCTCACAGCAACACTATGAATCAGATGCCATTATTATCCCCATATTATAGAAGGAGAAACCACAGAACAGCAGTATACGATAATTTGTCCAAGTTTACCTAGTTAACAATCAGTAGAGTTGGGTTGTGAGCTCAAGGAAGTATGGGTCCAGTGTCTATGCTTTTTTTTTTTTAATTGAAGTATACGTGACTTACTATATTATGTTAGTTTCAGGTATACATGTTCTTAATTACCATACTATACTACTTTTCACAAAATATACTTGCACACACGGAAAACATGTACAGACATATCTTGCTTTATTGTGCTTCACTTTATTTCACTTCACAGACATTGTGTTTTTTACAAATTGAAGGTTTGTGGCAATTCTGTATTGTCAGATGATGTTTAGCATGTTTCAGCAATAAAATATTTTAAAATTCAGGTATGTACATTTTAAAATATGTAATACTATTACACACTTAATAGGCTACATTATAATATAAAGATAACTTTTACATACACTAGGAAACCAAAAAATTGTGTGAAGATTTATTATGATATTAACTTTATTGCTGTAGTTTGGAACCAAACCCACAATATCTCCAAGATATGCTTGTATATGCCTATAGCTATAGTTATATCTGAGAAAACCCCATACACTCTGAAACATGCAATCATATGTAGTTATGATCACTTCCAGAAACAGACACATATATTCATATGGGCAGAGATACATCTAATCAATATAATTCATGATGATGATAATAATGATGGTAACTATCATTCATGCAGAAATTACTACACACTAAACGTGATGCTCACTTTTTTATATATAAATTATTTCACTAAATCCTCAACCTAAGCACATGATATTAGGGACAATTAATCAAAAATAGAAAATCAAAAATATGCACAGACTCACACGTGGATAGGAAATCCCCAGATATTTACCCTGATTGATAAACAGAACTATAGAATTCCCTACATATTCTCAGACCCCTCCATACAAAGTAGTGGCCCAAGTGTGTAATCCCCAGTCTTCATATGACATTTGGAAGAAAGCCCTTGATATGTGGGAGGATCTGTTCTTGGATTCCTCTTCCTAAAACCTGGCTTTCCTACTGACCAATTGTGTAGCCTTGGGTGATATTTAGCCACTCTGGACCTGTTTTCTTATCTATAAAATATATCTAATAATATAAGCCTTGGAGAAGTAAATTAGAAAACTTACATGTAAAGTCCCCAGTACAATTAGTGCTTAGAACATAACAGACAGTAAATGTTGGTTTTCTTCCTCTTCCTTCTCTCTCCTGGTGACAGTTTGTTAATTTATCCTTACTGTCTCCCACACATCTTATGTTCTATATTTCAACTCTAAGGGCTAACTTAAATCCTAACTGCTCCAGAAGGCCCACTCTAGCCTCTCCATATCACTGTTCTCTGAAGAACTATTTACTCTCTATAACACCCAAATACATGAAGTCAAACTTTGTATTATTATTTTCTTTGTCTCATAAGCTGCCTCATGAACTGTCTTTATTTACCAGATTGGACTATAAACTCCTTGAGCGTGGATGTCACATCTTAGAGGTCTTTGTGTATCTACTAGCAGATATGGTGATGGGGGCCCTGTAGGTGTAATGTAAACAGCTACTGCTAAAGTGACATAAAACAACATAGACATACATTTTCCCACCAGTTGACTTTAGTCAAGTTTGCCACTGGTTCAAAGAGTAACCTTAGTGAGCCCCAGTTTTCTCATCTATAATATAATAAAGCTGGACTATAACTTACTTTTGGGGGGTCATGGATCTTCGGGAATATAATGAAATGCAAAAACACAGAACTACAAAAATATTTTATATAAACAGCTCTCAAAGAGTCTTTCTAGCTCTCACATTCACTGATGAAATACAGGTGCATTCACATGCACCAATATATAGTACCACATATGGATACACAAATAGCATGTCCTCAGCAAGGAGGGAGTGTCCTTGATTCAATGAGAATCTGAATGCAACATGCACCTCCTTCAAGCTTCCTTATGAAAGAGGTGCCAGCAAGGCTGTTGTGCCTTAAACTAACGTAGAGAGAAAACTGTCCCAGGTAAGAGTTCCACAATTGAAGAAGCACATGGTTAACTTGAAAATATTCCCAGAAAAGACTGGTATAGAACTTCAGCAATAAATGAAAAATCATTCAAAGGGTGACTAATGACCAAAAGGACTAGACAATAGAACCTGGGAAAAAATGCAACTTAGCATTTGCCTAGCACTTTCCACTGTACAGTATGTTTTTCATATCTTCCATATTATTTAATTCTCACATTCTTGTGAGATAAGGATTTTCTTCCCCATTTTGCATTGAGGACACAGGCTTTGGAATCAGATTGCCTAAACAAATCCTGGCTTCGCTTTTCCTAGCTCTGTGACTTGATAAACTGCTTCACTTCTCAAGCCATAGTGTCTTGATCTTTGAAATAGAATTTATATTATTTGCTACATCTCAGAGTAGTTGTGAGGATTAAATGAATTAAGATCTGTAAATGAATAGAACACAAATAAGTACTCAAGTGCACAAGAGATCAAAAATTATTAGTGGCTATGATTATTACAGACAAGGAAATAGCTTTAGAAATGAAAATTGCCAGAATCACAAAGCTTTAACATTTTATGGATAGCCATAACACATACACACTCATAAGTTCCTATATACAATAGCACATTGTAAGCATATAGGCACATGTATACGGCTGAGATTAATTTCTTTGGAAGGAAAATGATATATGAAAAGAACCAGAACTTTTGAGTCAGATAAACTTAGGTTTGAGTGCTGTTTTCAGCTGCGTTTGAAAAAAATATCACCAAGGACTTAGTAGGTATCTGATAAGTATAAGTTTTCATTTCTTCTAGTCACTAACTTCCCTTTTTATTCCAAAAGCTGCATTTGTTGTTGCTACTTTTATTGTTGTTTTTTTAAACTTGGTTTATCATTATAAAACAGAAGAAAGGGAAAGCCCATAACATTCTTTTAGAATCACTTGGATATTTCATGGTAAAATTGAAAGTCTTTAGACTCTAGGAAAATAGATTCTAGTTATGAATTCATCAGTTATTAGTTGTATGACATGGAACAAGTCACCTAGTTTCTTGAGCCTTGATTTCCTCATCTCTTAAAAGGAGATAATCTCTGCTTTGGACTCCCTATTAGTTTGCTATGAAGATAAAATGAGATGAAGGATTTGAAAACCCTATATAAACTTTTCACTTAGGCAGGGCTATTTTTTTTCAGCTGAGCCCGCAGGAGGAGGTCTTATAGAAAGGCCAGACTGAGGAGGAAAAATAAAAGGGAAAGGTAAAAGGAGAAATGAAATAAAGTGAGCAAGAATCCTGGAGGAAAGTGAAAAAGGAGGGCAAAAGGAAGAGGTGCTCAAAAAAGGAGAGAGAAAGAGAGAGAGAGAGAGAGAGAGAGAGAGAGAGAGAGAGAGAGAGAAGAGATTTCTGTGATACTTCTAATTAGACATAGTTTAGTCAGTGTACACTGAGACTAGTCAAAACTTCCTTTCCTGGCATCCCAATGTTACCTGGGCCTGGTCTCCATCATCCATGATAGTTTGCATCACTGTTTTCCCTAGAATTTGCAAGTTGATCCTTTAATGAGACAATGCTTTTCACTCTGAGTATGAATAGACTGGTCTGGACACTCTCATCCTAGACAGAGGATCACTTAGCTGGACACAGAAATGCTGAGCTATCCTTGAGGTTTCATCTCTAATTTCAGAAGTCTTACTAATAGAACGCTCCATCAAGATTGACCTTTTGGTCCTCCACTTTCTTAATGCTGTGTGGCTTTTTATTTACCTTGTGACTCAAAATAGGGGATTTTCTCACCTTCAGAGGGTATGGGACTTTACTGGAAGGGAAAATGGGGAGAGTGTTTAAAGTCTCAAAAGAGTAGTATAAGTACAATTTGTATTATTTTTTAATCATTATCACTATATCTTAGTATGTCAGAGATGGGAAAATAGAGGCCCACAGAGGAAGAGACTCACCTGAAGTCCTGAGAGCTAGTACTAGAACCTAAGATCCTCTAGCCTGGCAATCATGTCCAGTATATTATCACCATACTGTTCCTGGGGCAATATGATTTCACTACATATTTGCATTTGTATTAAGGAGGTTTCTTTATTTCCTCACACCCCAGTTGTGGTATAATAGAAAGTATACTAATTTGAAACTAGAAGAGCTGGATTCAAATTCTCTTTCTTGCCTGTAATAGCTATGTGACCTTTCAACAAGTCACTTTCACCTATTTGAGCCTCAGTTTTCTCATCCAGTTGGGGATAATATTTATTTCACAAGATTGTTTTGAGGCTTAAACAAAATAATGGATATATGAGCCCCTAGCAAAGGGCTTAGAATACAGTAGATACTCAGTAAAAATCTGAATGTATTTTAGATACATACATCCATAAAGGCCTTTAGAAACTATATTTTTTCAATCCCTGATGTGACATAGAAAACTGAGACCAGAGAGATGAAGGGGCTTGCTCAAAGTCAAGCAGCCAGTTACTGGCAAAGCCAGAATTTGAACCCATATTTTCTAAAATATTTCTTCTACTTAGGCACTAAGTGTGAGAAATAATTCAGATTTTAAGCTGATAGCTTAGTTCAGCTATAATTTACTGCCTTACTCTGTGCCAATCTGGACCTCAAAGTATGAAACTAAATGATCATTTTTAAGTGCTTGAGCTTCCCATTTATGTAGTCCTCAGATCCATTACTTCAATAAACCCCACAAACTGTGAGAAAGAAAATGAGCACACTGTTTCAACAGGAAAATTAACTACTCTCTACAACTCCAGGATCGTCTCTGAAACAGCTGAGCCAGTGTGGTCCTGGCCATTTTGGTGAGAGGAACAAAGAGAGTGTATTGTCCACTTTAACTTTACTGCACACCAAGGCATGCTTCCTCCAACTTCTCAGTCACTGACTTTCTCTTCTAGTGGCCCAGGATTCCCCTAAACCAAGCTGAATAAAGGTTTTCTTCAAAGAAAGGGAAGCAAGGTAGGGTTTGGAAAGAGAAGGGAAAAAGCTTACCTTTGCTGCAGAAAACACTTCCATATTCATGTCAGTGGCCTAGTGATGCTAAGCTGCAGACCCCAGCATGAGTCTGCCAGCCCTGCTCAGTCTGTATCCTAGGTTACAGAGCCTTTCTCATAAATAAAGTCCGGGGCTCCAATTTGGCTGGTATTACTGGGGAGGGGTGAATGGAGGCTGGGGCATTTCTGGGTGCCCTCTTTTCCAGAAACTAAACTGCTGGAATGTCTTGTTCTGGGCCTGGTTTGGTACAAAACCCGGGATGGTTCTTTGACCATATCCGGTGTTTTCCAAATCCCGGTTAGGATCTCCAGAGGAATTACAAGAGGGTGGGCTGCACTTCTCTTATCTCAGCTTGCTGGTTGGTATTTGCTGAGAGGGGAAAGAAATGCACTGTCACTGTAGCCAGTCAAAGCTCACAGGAGGATTCCAACAGCCTCATTTAAGAAATAGGGCCCTCTGCAAGGGTTACAAGATGTGAAAAGAGCCCCCATCCCCATCAACATTTTCCCTTGTTGTGAAGTACAGTTATCAGCCCTCCTAATATTCTGAGGCCATGGTTACTTGGCAATAGAGAAAAATAAAACTGGTAATAAAACAAAGAGCTTTCTACATGCCAGTCCCTATGTTAACCACTTTTCATGCATTCTCTCATTTAAGTTTCACAATTATTCTGTGAAATGAATATGCTAATTCTCCTTATTTTACAGCTGAAGAAAAGCAGGCTCCGAGAGAGAAAGTAACAGTTCAAAGTCAAACAATCAAGAAGTAAAAGGCGGGGGGCGGGGGTGAATTTTACTGGGTCTGTCTAGACTCTTAGCTACCACACGACCACACTGTGCTACTTCAGGGAGAATCACAGAGAGCCCTTTTGCAAGGAAGGAAGTGACTTCACAGTTATTGAGTGCCTGCAGTCCACCAGTCACTGCTAGATTTTTAAAAAATGTACATTAACTCTGCCTCTGCCCTTTTTAGCAGCTCCTAGAGTGAAACCCCAGGGCTGTATTACTCACATTTTCCATTGAGAAGACCGGATGTAGCTACAAGATAACCTGGATTAACATAGGTCAACATCCTAAAAACTAAGAAGACCCAGAAGAATTGGAAATATTAAATTTAATAAAAAAGGAACTAATAAAAATAGCAAAATGGGGCCCAAAATTTCTGGGTGAAGCTGGAGTCTGGATTTGTTTAAAACCAGAGTCCATCTTTGTTCCTGTTAGAAAGAGACAGTAATGAAAAATCACTGGTCTGAGTCAAGTGACCTAGGTTCCAACCCCAGCTTGCTCTTGCAGTAATCAGCTATGTGGCATTGGCACAGGCCCTTCTCTTCTTTGGGCCTCAGTCTTTTCATTTGTACAATGAGGACCTTAAACTAGATAAGGACCCTCTCAGCTCTATAAATTTACATATCTAGGATTCCATGAAGAAGGCACATTCTTGATATTAAGAGCAGAAGAAAAAGAGGTTTTAAAGATGCAAAGTGTAAGAAAAGAATGGGTGCAGAGTAATTCCTGGAGAAAAGGTAGAGAACTCCATGCCTCTTTAGAAAGGACTGCATCTACCCACCAGAACAAGGTATAGGAAGGAGAAAGGTATGATGGCAGTTCCACCACCTAGTATCCTTACTTTGTGATGGGGTAATCTTGGCTAGAAGCAGATGTTGTTCCCCAGGCAGTCTCAACACATTTTTCTCTCCTGGATTTAAAGTGTCTGGAGCAGGGTCCAGGGAGGAGGAGTTTCAAAGACTGAGCCAGTGGGGCAAAGTCTGGGTCATAAACCAATGAAGGTGCTTAAAGGTGCCTAGACATTTAGGAGCTGCCCCCACAGACTGCACCCCAGGCTAACCCAAGTAGAAGCACCAATAGGGAGAAGGCAGGAATCACATTTCTTCAGCTCCTTCAGAAATTATCAGTGATCAAGGGAAGCTGGATCAGGCCACAGCAGTCCCTGGGACGATCTGTCTCTCCCCCAACTTAACACAGATGTAGACCTTGAAGCTAGAGTGGGAATGTGGAGACCAAACCCATTAAGCTGGGATCCAAGTCCAGGCTTAAAGGTATTTATGACAGGGAGGGGTAGGGATAAGGCCTGTGTTCTGACTCACAAAAGACAACAATAAACAGGTCTTATGGACACACTTGAGTCAACACAGTGAAGACTGCAGGAGGCCAGCTAGGCTAGGTTTCTGAGCCTGTATTATTCATACAGCAATTCACTGAAAGGGCACAGAGTACCTACCTCTGTGAATCCTGGGCATATTTCTAGTGCATTTCCTCAAGGATCTCCTAAAAATGGTTTAAGTTGATACCTATAGACTAGGATGGTAAACTATTTCAGTCAAAGGCCAGTTAGTAAATATTTTACGTGCAGAACATACAGTCTCTGTCTGTCATAACTAGGCCATTAAAATAGGCCATTGTAGCATGCAGGGTATATCTATATTCCAATAAAAGCTAATTTACCAAAACAAGCAGCAGACCAGATTTGGCCCATGAGTTGTAGTTTGAAAACCCCTGTAATATAGACATTTACAATAAGACAACACTATTAAGAGTGTGGAAACTAGAATCAGACATCCTAGATTGAAATCCCAATTCTGACACTTCCTGATTCTGTGACCTTGGAAAATTCATCTAATTCTTCTAAACTTCAGTTTTACATCTGTAAAATAGGGATAATAGTACCTATTTTCTAGGGCTGTTATAAGGACTGAAATAAAAGTTTACATGTGAACAATTTAACAGAGTGACTGGTACAAAGTAAATGCTCAAAAATGAATTACAATTTTAAAATGTTTAATAAAGAAATCTAAATTCTTCTGTCCTGATTCTTAGAAAATAAGTTGTACTAATTCAGGGAGAAAAGGAAGAGTGTTTCAAGAATCCTAGTTTTAAGTTTTAGTTATGCTACAAAAGAAAACACAGTGATCTTGGATAAGTCACTTTGCCTTTATGGGACTCAGTTCCATCACCTGTAAAATGGAGAAGATAGTCTAGACTTGTCATTTTTCAAAATTATTTTTGGTGGCAAAACTATTTCCCCAAAGAGAATCTTATAGTAAACCTCCACTATCTATGGAAGTCTCATCTTTCCTGTGGAGCACTACAGGCAAGTTAGGAGGGAGAAAGGAAATGGGCAGGGATGAGGATACCCAGGGACCTACTTATCTGTATGCCTGCCCATGCAGACAATGTGGTTAACCCTGGAGCACCAGTAAGGACCTTCATTAACACTAAAAGCATATTTGAGTAGCACAAGACCAGAATGTGCTTAAGCATTCTTCAAGTCTTAAATTCTGTCACTAACCCATCCCTTCATTTTTTCATTTACTCAGTCAATATTTCTAATGTTATCTGTGTATGGACAATCACAAGGGCATGACCCTGGGATGTCTACAAAGATGAGACGATCACAGGGAACTTCATGCTAGGGAAAGGCTATCCAGTGTGAGAAGCATGGGGTTTGGAGTCAAAAACACCAGGGTTTGTATCCTGGCTGGTTCCTTCTGAGTTGTGTGACATTGGGCAAGTCACTTAACCTTTCTGGCTCTCTGATACCTCATCTGTAAAACTGGAACAATAACACTTCCATGACTGAAACATTGTGAGGGTTAAATAAGCTGCAATTTGCATGAACCCTTGGAACAGTGCTCAATACCTTAGGGACTGTCAATAGATATTCCTTTTCTTCCCATCCTCCCCACAGTGAAATTTAGTGGCAGCATTAGTTGCCTTGTGAAAATAAAAAGCCCTGAGCACTGCCCTGGCATAGCCAGTCTACCACTTTATCTCAGGACTCTGATGAGCTTGCCCTTAGCAGATTTTAAAAAGAGGGCCTCTGGGAAAAGACTGAGGGATGCAGGGAGGAAGAGAGGAAGGGGTTGTCCCCTAGAGACCACACCTCTGAAGACACCGTTCTCCCTTTTCATTACCCACCACCACTTCTCACCAGCAGGCTCTATCATGCTTTGAAAGGACTGATCTACACTGCTGTGATGTGTTTCCTTGGCTCCCTCAGGGGACACTGTCTGGTTCTTGAGCTCTGGTTCTTGAATTCGACTTGTTGCTTTCTTAAGTCTTCTAAGGCAGTGGGTCTCACACTTGGGCATGCACAAGAATCCCTTGCAGTGTTTGTTATGACACTGAATTTCTGCTTCAGTATATCTGGGGTGAGGACCAATAATTTGCATTTCTAACAAGTTCCCAGGTGATTCTGATGCTGTTCATCTGAAGACCACACTTTAAGAACCACTGCTCAGGGCTAAGGGACTCTGGCTCTGAAGCTCACCCCCCTGCCAGATAACTTGCACTTGTAGACTGATTTTGACAGCTCTCAACAGCCTTGGTCTTCAGGTATCCAATATTTGGCTCTAGGTCAAAAAGTATATTTCCTTTAGCTTCCTGGTACCTCATTCATCTGAAGTCTCCCTGAGTGCCCTTCCAACACCTATTTGCCCACTCCCTTTACCTCAGACCCTTCTTGCCTGCCTGAGTAAACCTCCCTTTCTCCTCCACACTCAGTTAATATGTCTTGTTTTCTGGCTGCCATCTTTGAACAGCTCTATAAATGGCATCAGCTTCTCCTTCCATCTCTCCTCTATATTCTCATGTGGCTTCCTGATTGTGGGCTATGGGCACAGACAGTGAATCTCTGAATCTTGACTCTGCCTCTCCCTGAAGTATGTGATCTTGGGAAAGATACCTGGATTCCACAAGCCTCATTTTGTCATCTGTAAAATCAGGCTGTGAAAATAAAATGTAAAAATGTCTATAAAAAGGCCTAGTGCAGCACCTGTCACATAGTAAGATATCAGTAAATGTTAGTCTCTTTTTCCTTACTGTCTCTACTTTTCTCACTCCAGCCTACCCCCACCTCTGCTACTAAGGAGCTGGCAACAAGTAAGAAGGATAAAACAATGAAGGAATAAAAAGCCTTTAATTAGTATAAAATAACATAGTAATTGAGAGAAAGGGGGCCTATACAAAGTGTTACAACCATTCAGAGAAGGAAGAAGTCTTTTTTTTTTTTTTCGGTACGCGGGCCTCTCACTGTTGTGGCCTCTCCCGTTGCGGAGCACAGGCTCCGGACTCGCAGGCTCAGCGGCCATGGCTCATGGGCCCAGCCGCTCCACGGCATGTGGGATCTTCCTGGACCAGGGCACGAACCCGTGTCCCCTGCATCGGCAGGTGGACTCTCAACCACTGTGCCACCAGGGAAGCCCAGGAAGAAGTCATTTTCAATAGGTGTGTAACAGGATAAGCTTCATAAATGACTGAAGGATATCATTTTCCCTTCCACTATCATTTCTCAAGCCAGAAATCTGAATGTCATCCAAGATTCTTGCCTTCTCCATCACTATCCACACCCATTTCATTGACAAATATTGAAATATTTATATTTTAAATATCTTTTGAATCCACCCACTTTTCTCCATCTCCACTGCCATAGCCGTGATCTGAGCCATGCTCATCTCTTAATTGGATCACTGTAATGACCTCCTCATTGTTCTTTTTGGCTTCATTCTTGCCTCCCAAAATCTGCTCTTCAAATAACAACCAAAGCTATTTTATCCAAAACACAAATGTATATTTTCCCCTTACTTAAAATCCTCCAAAGTGCTTGCCTTATTGATTGAAGTTAGAGTAATATGGAGATTAACAGGGCTCTTGGGTAAGGATAACATTCAAACTGGTGAAATGTTCCTCGTGTGTGTGTGTGTGTGTGTGTGTGTGTGTGTGTGTGTGTGAGTGTGTGTATGCACACATATGGAAATATCTCCAAGATATATCATTAAGTAAAAGATAAGGTACAGAACAATGAACATTTTGTGTTTCCTTCATTCACACACACACATACTTCTATGTATATACTTATATAGGAGAATAAGGAATTTTTCTTCTGGAAATCATCACAAAAATATTTTTAACAGTGGTTTTCCTTCAGGGAGAGTGACCTAGCTGGGGAGGAGCATGAATTTCATTTTTTACTTTGAACTGTTTGAATTTTCAAACCTCATACATTAATTGTTTTTTTAAAGGTTATCTAGAAAGTGAATATATACTGACTTTTGTTTCTTTCTTTGTATTCCTATGCATAAGAAAATTATAACTGTTATATTGAGAAAATTCATGACTTCTCATTTTCTCTAGGATAAAGGTCAAACTCTTTAGCATGGTTTATATGGCCCTTTGTGATTTAGCTCCTCCTACCTAATCTTTCTAGCTCACTGTTTGTCGTTCCTCACCTCATACTCTATGTTCCACTCATACCAGAGTTCTATCAGTTTGCCCATTTTCCAAGGTACTACGTGCTTTCTCTTACCTCCAGACTTTATATGTTGTTCTATCTGGCTCAAACACTCTTCACTCTATTATTCTTACCACTCACCTTTTGGGTCTCAGTTTAGAATTCCCTTCCTCCAAGTGGTCTTCTCTGACTTCCTGTGTTTCTCAGTTAGGTGGTCCTTCCATGTGCTACCAAAACACAATGTGTATTTAACCAGAGTTTATTGAAATTGCTTGTTTAACTGTCTGTCTTCACAGCTTATAATGGAAACACTCTGAGTTCAGGGATCACATCTTTCTTGCTTCCCATTGTAGCCTCAGAGCCTAGCACAACACTTCATATAGACTTGGTGCTCAATAAACATTTGCTAGATGAATGAATTATGAACAAAGTAATCAATAAGACACTCTTTGGGCATGGTCAGCAAAATCTTAAGAGAAAACAGCTGCATTTATAACCTTCATTTGGGAATATGACTTAGGTGGGACTTTTCCAGCTTTAAGGTTGGCTTAGTTGTACTTGATAGTTTCACTATTTGACCAACAAGTCTGTTACCAAAACGTCCTGTGTGTCTGACCCTGCCAGTCCCTATGCTTTTCTAATTGACCCATTGTAATGAGCCTGGCCCAGTTCCTCTAAGCACCTAACCCCCAAATCCACCTGGGGTACCTCGGATTAGAAGAATAGAGAGCAAAAAAGGCCTCAGAAGGTATGGATGGTGCTTACTTCCATATTAGGTTTTCTTCCCAGGGCTCTTAAAGGAGCTGCATTTACCTGTTTTATATTCTGGGTTAAGCAGCCATGTAGACCTTCATTCAAAGAAACTGTTCTTAGCAAAATAAATCAGAAAACTCCCAATACAACAATCTTTCCTTATGACTATACAAACTCTGTTTGGATGCCTCCAATAATTGAGAGCTCACGATCTCCCAAGACAACTCATTCAACTTCTGTTATTTTCCTTATATTAAATAGCTAAATATTTGCCTTCTTCTACTTTCTGTTTATTGGTTCATTTTTCTACTGAATTTAGGACTCCTGAGCAAAAAATCTAGTCAATGCCATCTGACTGCTTTTTAACAGCAAAAAACTAGCTGCCTTGTGGACAATATTTCCTCTCTTGGGCATGTACAATGCAGTGCTGGCTCCCAGGTCTCATCTTTTCTTTGTTCTTATGTCAATATTTTCTTCCTTCCCAGAGAACTGTGGTAGGAAATGCCACATTCAGGAGACCTTCAAGATGGCGAAGTAGTAAGACATGGTGATCATCTTCCTCCTGACAAATATATCAGAAATACATCTACATGTGGAACAACTCCTACAGAACACATACTGAAGGCTGGCAGAAAACCTCAGATTTCCCAAAAGGCAAAAAGCTCCCCCCATACCTGGGTAGGGCAGAAGAAAAAAGGAAAAACAGAGACATAAGAATAGGGACAGGACCTGCACCTAATGGAGGGAGCTGTGAAAGAGGAGAAGTTTCCACACACTAGGAAGTCCCTTCAGTGGCAGAGACAAGAAGGGGGGGAAGCTTCAGAGCCACAGAGGAGAGCAAAAGAGCAAGGGTACATAGGGAAAAATGGAGAGATTCCCGCACAGAGGATCTGTGCCGACCAGCACTCACCAGGTTGAGACGCTTGTCTCTCACCCGCCAGGGCGGGTGGGATTGGAAGCTGAGGCTCAGGCTTCAGCGGTCAGATCCCAAGGAGAGGACTGGGGTTGGCTGCGTGAACACAGCCTGAAGGGGGCTAGTGTGTCACAGCTAGCCAGGAGGTTGTCCAGGAAAATGCCTGGAGATTCCTAAGAGGCAAGAGACCATTGTTTTGGGGTGTATGAAGAGAGGGGATTCAGAGAACCGCCTAAACGAGCTCCAGAGACCAGCTTGAGCCGCGGCTATCAGTGAGGAACAGAGAGACAGACATTAAATGTTAAGGTTGCTGCTGCAGCCACCAAGAAGCGTGTGTGCAAGCACAGGTCTCTATCCACACTTCCCTGCCCAGGAGCCTGTGCAGCCTGCCACTGCCAGGGTCCCGTGATACAGGGACAATTTCCCTGGAAGAACACATGGCACGCTTCAGTCTGTTGCAACGTCTTGATGGGCTCTGCCACCGCAGGCTTGCCCTGCCTTCTGTACCCTTCCCTCCCCCAGTCCTGAGTGAGCCAGAGCCCCCTAATCAGCTGCTACTTTAACACTGTCCTGTCTGAGCAAAGAACAGATGCTCTCAGGCGACCTACATGCAGAGGCAGGGCCAAATCCAAAGCTGAACACCAGGAGCTGTGCAAACAAAGAAGAGAAAGGGAAATTTCTCCCAGCAGCCTCAGGAGCAGTGGATTAAATCTCCACAGTCAACTTGATGTACCCTGCATCTCTGGAATACCTGGAAAGCAAACGAATCATCCCAAAAATGATTCGGTCAATTTTGGGAGCTACTGTAGGCTTAGGGTTTGCTTTCTGCCTTTAATTTTTTTCTGGTTTTAGTTTATCTTAGTTTAGTATTTAGAGTTCATTGTCATTGGTAGATTTGTTTATTGATTTCATTGCTCTCTTCCTTTTTTTTTACACATAGATATGCATATATTTTTTTCCTTTTTCTCTTTTTGTGTGTATGTGTATGCTTCTTTGTGTGAGTTTGTCTGTATAGCATTACTTTTACCATTTGTCCTAGGGTTTCCTCTGTCCGTACTTTTTGTTTGTTTGTTTGGTTTTAGTGCTTGTTATCAGTGGTGGATTTGTTTTTTGGTTTTGTTGCTCTCTTCTTTCTTTCTTTTTTTATTACTTTTAATTTTATGTTTTAATATTTTTTAATTTTTTATTTTAATAGTTTTATTTTATTTTATTTTTCTTCTTCCTTTCTTTCTTTTTTTTCTCCCTTTTCTTCTGAGCCATGTGGCTGACAGGGTCCTGGTTCTCCAGCTGTGTGTCAGGCCTGTGCCTCTGAAGAGGGAGAGCAAAGTTCAGGAAATTGGTCCACCAGAGAAATCCCAGCTCCAAGTAATATCAAATGGCAAAAGCTCTCACAGAGATCTGCATCTCAATGCTAGGACAAAGCTCGATTCAACAACCATCAAGCTACACTGCTGGAAACCCTATGCCAAACAACTAGCAAGACAGGAACACAATGCCACCCATTAGCACAGAGGCTGCCTAAAATCATTATAAGGTCACAGACACCCCAAAACACACCACCAGACATGGTCCTGCCCACCAGAAAGAAAAGATCTAGCCTCATCCTCCAGAATACATGTACCAGTGCCCACCACCAGGAAGGCTAGACAACCCACTGAACCAACAATAGCCACTGGGAGCAGACACCAAAAATAATTGGAACTACGAACCTGCAGACTGAAAAATGGAGAACCCAAACACAGTAACTTAAGCAAAACGAGAATACAGACAAACACACAGCAGATTAAGGAGAAAGGCTAAAACCCACCAGGCCAAACAAGTGAAGAGGAAATAGGCAGTCTACCTGGAAAAAAATTCATAATAATGATAGTAAAGATGATCCAAACTCTTAGAAATAGAATGGAGAAAATACAAAAAGGTTCAACAAGGACCTAGAAGAAATAAGAGCAAACAAAAAATGATGAAGAATACAATAAATGAAATTTAAAATTCTCTAGAAGGAATCAATAGCAGAATAACTGAGGTAGAAGAACTGATAAGTAATCTGGAAGATAAAATAGTGGAAATAACTACTTCAGAGCAGAATAAAGAAAAAAAGAATGAAAAGAATTGAGGACAGTATCAGAGACTTCTAGAACAAAATTAAACACACCAACATTCGAATTATAGAGATCCCAGAAGAGGAAGAGAAAAGAAAGAGTCTGAGAAAATATTTGAAGATCATAGATGAAAACTTCCTTAATATGGGCAAGACAATAGTCAATCAAGTCCAGGAAGCACAGAGAGTCCCATACAAGAGAGAAACAAGGAGAAACAAACCAAGACAAATATTAATCAAACTATCAAACATTAAATACAAAGAAAAAAATTTAAAAGCAGCTAGGGGAAAGCAAGAAATAGCACACAAGGGAATCCCCAAAAGGTTAACAGCTGATCTTTCAGCAGAAATTCTGAAAGCCAGAAGGGAGTGGCAGGACATATTTAAGGTGATGAAAAGGAAAACCCTACAAGATTACTCTAACCAGCAAGGATCTCATTCAGATTCATCAGAGAAATTAAAACCTATACAGACAAGGAAAAGCTAAGAGAATTCAGCACCACCAAACCAGCTTTACAACAAAAGCTAAAGGAACTTCTCTAGGCAGGAAACAGAAGAGAAGGAAAAGACCTACAATAACAAACCCAAAACAATTAAGAATGGTAATAGGAAAATACATATTGATAATTACTTTAAATGTAAATGGATTAACTGCTCCAACGAAAAGACATAGACTGGCTGAATGGATACAACAACTAAACCCGTATATATATATGCAGCTTACAATAGACCCACATCAGACCTAGGGACACATACAGACTGAAAGTCAGGGGATGGAAAACGATATTCCATGCAAATGGAAATCAAAAGAAAGCTGGAGTAGCAATTATCATACCAGACAAAATAGACTTTAAAATAAAGACTATTAAAAGAGACAAAGAAGGACACTACATAATGATCAAGGGATCAATCCAAGAAGAAGATAGAACAATTGTAAATATTTATACACCCAACATAGGACCACCACAATACAAAGGCAAATGATAACAGCCATAAAAGGGGAACTCGACAGTAACACAATCATAGTAGGGAATTTTAACACCTCACTTTAACCAAAGGGCAGATCATCCAAAATTAAAATAAATAAGGAAACACAAGCTTTAAATGATACATTTAACAAGATAGACAATTGATATTTACAGGACATTCCATCCAAAAAAAGCAGAATAAAATTTCTTCTCAAGTGCTCATGGAACCTTCTCCAGGATAGGTCATATCGTGGGTCACATATCAGGCCTTAGTAAATTTAAGAAAATTGAAATCATATCAAGTATCTTTTCTGACCACACACTATGAGAGTAGATATCAATTACAGGAAAAACTCTGTAAAAATTAAAAATACATGGAGGCTAAAAAATACACTGCTAAATAACCAACAGGTCACTGAAGAAATCAAAGAGGAAATCAAATCATTGTGTAAACACAATGACCCAAAACATATGGGATGCAACAAAAGCAGTTCAAAGAAGGAAGTTTATAGCAATACAATCCTACCTCAATAAACAAGAAACATCTCAAATAAAAAACTTAACCTTGTAACTAAAGCAGTTAGAGAAAGAACAAAAAAAAGCAAAAGTAAACAGAAGGAAAGAAATCATAATAATCAGAGCAGAAATAACTGAAAAGGAAATTAAGGAAGCAATAGCAAAGAACAATAAAACTAAAAGCTGGTTACTTGAGAAGATAAACAAAATTGATAAACCATTAGTCAGACTCCTCAAGAAAAAAAGGGAGAGGACTGAAATCAATAGAATTTGAAATGAAAAAGGAGAAGTAACAACTGGCACTGAAGAAATACAAAGGATCATGAGAGATTACTAAAAGCAACTATATGCCAATAAAATGGACAACCTGGAAGAAATGGACACATTCTTATAAAAGCACAACCTTCTGAGACTGAACCAGGAAGAAAGATAAAATATAAACAGACCAATCACAAGCACTGAATTTGAGACTGTGATTAAAAATCTTCCAACAAACAAAAGCCCAGGACCAGATGGCTTCACAGGTGAATTCTATCAAACATTTAGAGAAGAGATAAAACCAATCCTACTCAAACTCCTACAAAATATAGCAGAGGGAGTTGACACTCGCAAACACATTCTACAAGGTCACCATCACCCTGATACCAAAACCAGACAAAGATATCACAAAAAAAGAAAACTACAGGCCAGTATCACTGATAAACATAGATGCAAAATTCCACAATAAAATACTATTAAACAGAATCCAACAGCACAGTAAAAGGATCATACAATATGGTCAAGTGAGGTTTATCTTAGGAATGCAAGGATTCTTCAATATATGCAAATCAATCAATGTGATACACCATATTAACAAACTGAAGGACAAAATCCATATGATCATCTCAATAGATGCAGAAAAAGCTTTCAACAAAATTTAACACCCATTTATGTTAAAAACCATACAGAAAGTAGGCATAGGGGAACATATCTTATCATGATAAAGGTCGTATATAACTAACCCACAGCCAATATCGTTTTCAAAGGTGAAAAATTGAAACCATTTCCACTAAGATAAGGAGCAAGACAAGGTTGCCCACTTTCACCACTATTATTCAACATAAGTTTTGGAAGTTTTAGCCACAGCAGTCAGAGAAGAAAAAGAAATAAAAGGAATCCAAATCTGAAAAGAAGAAATAAAGCTGTCACTGCTAACTGATGACATGATACTATACACAGAGAATCCTAAAAATGCTACCAGAAAACTACTAGAGCTAATCATTGAATTTGGTAAAGTAGCAGGATACAAAATTAATGCACAGAAATCTCTGGCATTCCTATACACTAGTAATAAAAAACCTGAAAGAGAAATTAAGGAAACACTCCCGTTTACCACTGCATCAAAAAGAATAAAATACCTAGGAATAAACCTACCTAAGGAGACAAAAGATTTGTATGCTGAAAACTGTAAGAAACTGATGAAAGAAATGAAAGATGATACAAATGGATGGAGAGATATACCATGTTCTTGGATTGGAAGACTCAACATTGTGAAAATAACTATACTACACAAAGCAATCTACAGGTTCAATGCAAACCTTATCAAAGTACCAATGGCGTTTTTCACAGAACTAGAACAAAATATTTCACAATTTGTATGGGAATGGAAAAGACCCCTATTATCCAAAGCAATCTTGACAAAGAAAAATGGGGTTGGAGGAATCAGGCTCCCTGAGTTCAACTATACAACAAAGCTACAGTAATCAAGAAAGTATGGTATTGGCACAAAATCAGAAATATAGATCAATGGAACAGGATAGAAAACCCAGAGGTTAACCCACGCACATATGGTCACATTATCTTTGAATAAGTAGGCAAAATATACAATGGAGAAAAGACAGACTCTTCAATATGTGGCGCTGGGAAAACTGGACAGCTACTGTAATAGAATGAAATTAGAACACTCCCTTACACCATACACAAAAATAAACTCAAAATTGATTAAAGAGCTAAATGTAAGGCTAGACACTATAAAACGCTTAGAGGAAAACATAGGCAGAACACTCTATGACATAAAACACAAGATCCTTTTTGACCCACCTCCTATAGAAATGGAAATTAAAAACAAAAATAAACAAACGGGACCTAATGAAACCTAAAAGCTTTTGCACAGCAAAGGAGATGATAAACAAGGCAAAAAGACAACCCTCAGAATGGAAGAAAATATTTGCAAATGAAGCAACTGACAAAGGATTAATCTCTAAAATTTACAAGTAGCTCATGCAGTTCAATAGCAAAAAACAAACAACCCAATCAAAAAATGGGCAGAAGACCTAAATAGACATTTCTCCAAAGAAGGCATACAGATAGCCAGGAAACACATGAAAGGATGCTCAACAGCACTAATCGTTAGAGAATTGCAAATCAAAGCTACAGTGAGGTATCACCTCACACCAGTCAGAATGGCCATCATTAAAATATCTTCAAACAATAAAGGCTGGAGAGGGTATGGAGAAAATGGATCCCTCTTGTACTGTTGGTGGGACTGTAAATTGGTATAGCCTCTATGGAGAACACTATGGAGGTTTCTTCAAAAACTAAAAATACAACTACTATACGACCCAGCAATCCCACTCCTGGGATATATCTGAGAAACCATAATTCAAAAAGAGTCATGTACCACAATGTTCATTGCAGCTCTATTTACAATATCCAGGACATGGAAGCAACCTAAGTGTCCATCGGCAAATGAATGGATAAAGAAGATGTGACACATATACACAATCTAATATTACTCGACCATAAAAAAGATGAAATTGAATTATTTTTAGTGAGGTTGATGGACCTAGCATCTGTCACACAGATTGAAGTAAGTCAGAAGATAAAAACAAATACTGTATTCTAATACATATATATCAATCTAAAATAAGGTTTTGAAGAACTTAGGTGCAGGACAAGAATAAAGACCCAGACTTAGAAATTGGACTTGAGGATATGGGGAGGGGGAATGATAAGCTGGGATGAAGAGAGAGAGTGGCATCGACATGTATATACTACCAAATTTAAAATAGATAGCTAGTCATAAGAAGCTGCAAAGCACAGGGAGATCAGCTACATGCTTTTTGACCACCTAGAGGGGTGGGATAAGGAGGGTGGGAGGGAGATGCAAGAGGGAGGAGATATTGGGATATATATATATATA
>NW_006782643.1:0-38673 GCF_000442215.2 Lipotes vexillifer | reverse complement strand
ATATATATATATATATATATATATATATATATATATATATTTATGGCTGATTCACTTCGTTAAAAAGCCAAAACTAACACACCATTGTAGAGCAATTATACTCCAATAAAACTGTTAAATATATATATATAGTAACTTCTGAATGTACTGATTTTAGCAGTATTGCATTAATAATTAATTTCCAATATTTTTTCTTTTAATTATTATTTATTCAAATTTGAAATACAAAAAAAAAGAAAAGAAAAAGAAAAGAAAATGCCACATTTGTGGCTGGCTTAACCACTGACTAAAGGAAGCAGTCATCTCCATGATATCATTTAAGGGACTCAAAAGCACTTGCACTGCCTCTAAACATGACATCTTTGTTCTGAGTAACTGGACCTAGTAGTGAGAAATATATTCTAGTACTCTCTATGCCACAATCTTATGTATTACCTGGGGTGGCCTATTTTCCTTCTTTGGTCTTAGTCTTGTCACTTGTACAAGGAGAGCCTTGTATTAGCTTGTCTTTGAGGTCCCTTTCAGTTCTCACATCCTATATTTCCATGATTCAGTCTTTTGAATTAGAGCCCACCAGCATCCAGAAAGCTTATGCAGATGTCTGAATACTATTTATATGCCCTCTGTGTTTGCCTGAGTAAATTTATGGGAAGTTCACTATTTGGGGAAATGAATCATGTACAGTTTCAAACCCTGAATCTCTATTCACATTCATAAAATGCAGGCATTCTCATAATCCAGCATCTCTTCCAGGAAATGTGAACACAATCTAATCTCAGGATATAACCCAGGTTATAGTAGATGGGTACCTTCTCAGCCTTATTTTCCAAAACATTTGATCTATTCCTTTGGCTACCTGTTACTCTTTTGCAGTGTATTAGGGAGTGAGGTAGGCAAAATAATGCCTCTCCCAAAGATGTTCATATCTTAATCCCCAGAACCTATGAATATGTTACATGAACAAGAGGAATTAAGGTTGCAGATGGCATTATGGTTGCTTAACAGCTGACAACCCACCTGCAACTGAATCTTTTAATTCCACTTTAATTCTCTGCCACTTCCTTACTGTGAAATTTAGGCAACTTTCTTAAACCTCATTGTGCTTCAGTTCTCTCATCTATAAGATGGAGATAGTAATACCTCACAAGATTGTTTTGATGAATACCTCACAAGATTGTTTTGACAATTACATGAATAAATACATGGTAAGTATATAAATAGCTCCTAGCACATACAAGATACTCAATAAATATTAGTATTGCTCATGAAATCTTCATAAATTTTACAAATAGTTTTGACTGCTATGTTTTAGTCAAAGGAATCCATAATTTCTGCTTCTCTGATTCACTTAAATTTTATAAGAAATATAAGGAGACTTTTCTTTCTGAGGCAGTGCTTAGATATAAAAATAGTGTGAGTCAAAAAAATTATAGATGCCAAAAGGAAATAGCAGTTTATAAACAGAGCCTAATTTTGGAGTGTAAACATGTTCCATCTCTCCCCCCCCCCCCACATTACTTGAAATGTTCTTCCTTTCACTAATCCAAATCCTTCCTGTCCTTGAAGGATGAGTTTAAATCCCATCTTCTCCAGAAATTCTTCTCTGACTCTAGTCTTCATGAATTGCTTTCACTTCTTAGGTTCTAGACCAGTTTTATTTGGTACCAAGTAACATTGTTTTTAGTTCAATATCCCCCTCCCCCCCCCCCCCCACATTACTTGAAATGTTCTTCCTTTCACTAATCCAAATCCTTCCTGTCCTTGAAGGATGAGTTTAAATCCCATCTTCTCCAGAAATTCTTCTCTGACTCTAGTCTTCATGAATTGCTTTCACTTCTTAGGTTCTAGACCAGTTTTATTTGGTACCAAGTAACATTGTTTTTAGTTCAATAATGTCTCATATCACGTTCTAGTAACTCAGTGTAGGAATTTTGTCTTATAAAGAGGGCAAGATATCTATCATCTCCCTAATCACAAGGACTGATTCACGTGACTCACATGGTTACATTTTCTTCCTTAGTACACTCCTCGTGATGAAAGAAGTGCAATGGGCATTGCAGACACATAGTAGTCTGACTGCCGAGCCCAATGTGAAAGAAAATGTGTGAGCATTGTTTAAAAGCGGGTTTACTGGGTTCATTATTTGGATCTCTTAGATTCAGGCATACTGTTCTGCACATAATATCTGTTGGATGGATGCATAAAGGAATACAATGCTGGCACATACTAACAAAGTAGATTCACCAAAATCTAATGAGCTAATGAATACTTAGATTAAAATGGTTATTCTGGCAAAAAGTATGGTTTTGGGGAAGGCAAATACTTTCCTTCAATATTTTTAAAAACAAAAATTTTTTAATTGGGGTAGAGTTGTTTTACAATGTTGTGTTAGTTTCTACTATACAGTGAAGTGGAATTCCCTGTGCTATAGAGGAGGCTCTCATGAGTTATCTGTTTTATACATATTAGTGTGTATATGTTAATCCCAATCTCCCAATTCATATCACCCTGCCTATCAACCCTTGGTGTCCATACGTTTGTTCTCTACATCTGTGTCTCTATTTCTTCCTTGAAAACCAGCTCATCTGTACCATTTTTCTATATTCTACAAATATGCATTAAGGTACGATATTTGTTTTTCTCTTTCTGACTTACTTCACTCTGTATTACAGTCTCTAGGTCCATCCAGGTCTCTACAAATGACCCAGTTTTGTTCCTTTATATGGCTGAGGAATATTCCATTGTATAAAGTACCACATCTTTATTCGTCTGTTGATGGACATTTAGGTTGCTTCCATGACCTGGCTATTGTAAATAGTGCGGCAATGAACATTGGAGTGCATGTGTTTTTTTGAATTATGGTTTCTCTGGGTACATGCCCAGTAGTGGGATTGCTGGGTTATATGATAGTTCTATTTTTAGTTTTATAAGGAACCTCCATACTGTTCTCCATAGTGGCTGTATCAGTTTACATTGCCAATAGTGCAGGAAGGTTCTCTGCTCTCAACCCCCTCTCCAGAATTTATTGTTTGTAGATTTTCTGATGATGCCTATTCTAACTGTGTGAGGTGATACATCATTGTAGTTTTGATTTGTGTTTCTCCAATAATTAGTGATGTTGAAAATCGTTTCATGTGCTGCTTGGATATCTGTATGTTTTCTTTGGAGAAATGCCTATTTAGGTCTTCCACCCATTTTTGCATTGGGCTGTTTGTTTTTTTGATATTGAGCTAGCTGCACGAGCAGTTTGTATAATTTGGAGATTAATGTTTTGTCCATTGATACATTGCAAATATTTTCTCCCATTCTGAGGGTTGTCTTTTCATCTTTTTTATGTTTTCCTTTCCTGGGCAAAAACTTTTAAGTTTCATTAGGTCCCATTTTTTTTGTTTTTATTCCCATTACACTAGTAGGTGCATCAAAAATATCTTGTTGTGATTTATGTCCATGAGTGTTCTTCCTATGTTTTCCTCTAAGAGTTTTAGAGTGTCCTCTGGTCTTACATTTAGGTCTTTATTCCATTTTGAGTTTATTTTTGTGTACAGTGTTAGGGAGTGTCCTAATTTTATTCTTTTACATGTAGCTGTCCAATTTTCCCAGAACCACTTACTGAAGAGACTCTCTTTTCTCCATTGTATATCCTTGCCTAGTTTGTCATAGATTAGTTGACCATAGGTGCTTGGGTTTATCTCTGGGCTTTCTATCCTGTTCCATTGTTTTTGTGCCAGTACCACACTGTCTTGATTACTGTAGCTTTGTAGTATACTCTGAAGACAGAGAGCCTGATACCTCCAGCTCCGTTTGTCTTTCTCAAGATTGCTTTAGGTATTCAGGGTCTTTCGTGTTTCCATACAAATTGTGAAATTCTTTTGTTCTAATTCTGTGAAAAATGCCATTGGCAATTTGATAGGGATTGTATTTGATCTGTAGATTGCTTCAGGTAGCACAGTCATTTTCACAATATTGATTTTTCCAATCCAAGAACATGGTATATCTCTATATCCGTTTGTGTTGTCTTTGATTTCTTTCATCACTGTCTTATAGTTTTCTGCATACAGGTCTTTTGTCTCCTTAGATAGGTTTATTACTAGGTATTTTATTCTTTTTGTTGCAATGGTGCATGGGATGGCTTCCTTAATTTCTCTTTCTGATCTTTTGTTGTTAGTGTATAGGAATGCAAGAGATTTCTGTGCATTAATTTTGTATCTTGCATCTTTACCAAATTCACTGATTAGCTCTAGTAGTTTTCTGGTGGCATCCTTAGGATTTTGTATATATAGTATCATGTCATCTGCAAATAGTGACAGTTTTAATTCTTCTTTTCCAGTTTGAATTACTTTTATTTCTTTTTCTTCTCTGATTGCTGTGGCTAGGACTTCCAAAACTATGTTGAATAATAGTGGCAAGTTCCTGATCTTACAGGAAATGTTTTCGGGTTTTCACCATTGAGAATGATGTTTGTTGTGGGTTTGTCGCATATGGCCTTTATTATGTTGAGGAAGGTTCCCTCTATGCCAACTTTCTGGAGTGCTTTTATCATAAATGGGTGTTGAATTTTGTCAAAATCTTTTTCTGTATCTATTGAGATTATCATATGGTTTTTATCCTTCAACTTTTTAATATGGTGTATCACACTGATTGATTTGCATATATTAAAGAATCCTTGAATCCCTGGGATAAATCCCAATTGATCATGGTGTACAATCCTTTTAATGTGTTGTTGGATTCTGTTTGCTAGTATTTTGTTGAGGATTTTTGCACCTATATTCATCAGTGATTTTGGTCTGTAATTTTCTTTTTTTGTAATATCTTTGTTTGGTTTTGGTATCAGGGTGATGGTGGCCTTCTAGGATGAGTTCTGGAGTGTTCCTTCCTCTACAATTTTTTAGAAGAGTTTGAGGAAGATGGGTGTTAGCTTTTCTCTTAATATGTAATAGAATTCATGTGTGAAGCCATCTGGTCTTGGGCTTTATATGTTGGAAAATATTTAATCACAATTTCAATTTCGTTACTTGTGATTTGTCTGTTCATATTTTCTATTTCTTCCTGGTTCAGCCTTGGAAAGTTATACCTTTCTAAGAATTTTTCCATTTCTTCGAGGTTGTCCATTTTATTGGCATGGAGTTGCTTGTAGTAGTCTCCTATCATGTTTTGTATTTCTGTGGTGTCCATTGTAACTTTTCCTTTTCCATCTCTAATTTTATTGATTTAAGCCCTCTCCCTCATTTTCTAGATAAATCTGGTTTAAAATGATTGATTTTGTTTACCTTCTCAGAGAATCAGCTTTTAGTTTGATTGATATTTGCTATTGTTTTAATTGTTTCTATTTCATTTATTTCTGGTCTGATTCTTACGATTTCTTTCATTCTATTAACTTTGGGTTTTCTTTGTTCTTCTTTCTCTTGTTTATTTAGGTGAAAGCTTTGATTGTTTATTTGAGATTTTACTTGTTTCTTGAGGTAGGATATTATTGCTATAAACTTCCCTCTCAGAATTGCTTTTGCTGCAACCCATAGGTTTTGGGTTCTCATGTTTTTGCTGCCATTTGTCTATAGGTATTTTTTGATTTCCTCTTTGATTTCTTCAGTGTCTTTGGTTATTTAGTATCGTATTTTTTAGCCCCTGTGTGTTTGTGTTTTTTACAGTTTTCTTTTCCTGTAATTGATTTGTAATCTCATAGCATTGTGCTCAGAAAAGAGGTTGGATATGGTTTCAATTTTCTTAAATTTACTGAGGCTTGAATTGTGACCAAAGATATAATCTATCCTGCAGAATGTTCTGTTTGCACTTGAGAAGAAAGTGTAGTCTGCTGGTTTCAGTTGGAATGTCCTATAAATATTGATTAAATCTATCTGGTCTATTGTGTCATTTAAAGCAGCTGTCCCCAACATTTTTGGCACCAGGGACCAGTTTCGTGGAAGACAATTTTTCCACGGATGCAGGGGGGATGGTTCATCCGGTAATGCAAGTGATGGGGAGTGATGAGGAATGGTAGATGGAGCTTTGCTCACTCTCCCACTGCTCACCTCCTGATGTGTGGCCTGATTCCTAACAGGCCAGGGACTGGTACTTGTCCACAGCCTGGGTGTTGGGGACACCTCATTTAAAGCTTGTGTTTCGTTATTAATTTTCTGTCCATTGGTTTAAGTGAGGTGTTGAAGTCCCCCACTATTATTTTGTTACTGTTGATTTCCACTTTTACAGTTGTTAGCAATTGCCTTATGTACTTTGGTGTTCTTATGTTTTGGGTGCATACATATTTATAATTATTATATCTTCTTCTCAGATTTAACGCTTGATCATTTTGTAGTGTCCTTCCTTATCTCTTGTAACAATCTTTATTTTAAAGTCTGTTTTGTCTAATATGTGTATTTCTACTCCAGCTTTCTTTTGATTTCCATTTGCATGAAATATCTTTTTCCATCCCCTCACTTTCAGTCTGTATGTGTCTCTAGGTCTGAAATTGGTCTCTTGTAGACAACATATATATGGATCTTGTTTTTGCATGCATTCATCAAGTCCCTATTTTAGTTGGCACATTTAATCCATTCACATTTAAGGTAATTATCAATATGAATATTCCTATTACCATTTTCTTAATTGTTTGGATTTGTTTCTGTAGGTCCTTTTCTTCTCCTGTGTTTCTCAGTTAGAGAAGTTCCTTTAGCATTTGTTGCAGAGCTGGTTTTGTGCTGCTGAATTCTCTTAACTTTTGCTTGTCCGTAAATCTTTTGATATTTCTGTTCAATGTGAATTAGATCCTTGCTGGGCAGAGTAATCTTGGTTGTAAGTTTTTCCCTTTCATCACTTTAAATATATCCTGCCACTCCCTTCTGGCCTCCAGAATTTCTGCTGAAAAATAATCTGATATCCTTATGTGGATTCCCTTGTGTGTTAATTGTTGCTTTTCTCTTGATGCTTTTTAATATTTTTTCTTTGTATTTAATTTTTGTTAGTTTGATTAATTGTGTCTCAACATGTTTCTCCTTGGGTTTATCCTGTGTGGGACTCTCTGGGCTTCCTGGAATTGATTAGCTATTTCCTTTCCCATGTTCGGGAAGTTTTCAACTATTGTGTCTCCAAATACTTTCTCAGACCCTTTCTCTTTCTCTTCTTCTTCTGGGACCTCAATAATTCGAATGTTGGTGCATTTATTGTCGTCCCAGAAATCTCTGAGACTGTCCTCAAATCTTTTCATTCTTGTTTCTTTATTCTGATCCACAGCAGTTATTTCTACCATTCTATCTTCTGGTTCACTTATCTGTTCTGCCTCAGTTATTCTGGTATCTATTCCTTCTTGAATATTTTTAATTTCACTTATTGTGTTGTTCATCACTGTTTGCCCTTTAATTTTTCTAAGTACTTGTTAAACATTTCTTGTATTCTCTTTCCTCTATTTATGAGTTTTTACATCATTTTTACTATCATTACCCTGAATTCTTTTTCAGGTAGACTTCCTATTTTCTCTTCATTTGTTTGGCCTTGTGGATTTTTACCTTGCTCCTTCATCTGCTGCATATATCTCTGCCTTCTTATTTTGTTTGACTTACTGCCTTTGGATTCCCCTTTCCACAGACTGCAGTATCATAGTTCTTCTTACTTCTGGTGTCTGTCCCCAGTGGGTGAGGTTGGTACAGTAGCTTGTGTAGACTTCTTGGTGGGTAGACTGCTACCTGTGTTCTGGTGGTTGGAGCTGAATCTTGTCCCTCTGATGGGGAGGGTCACATCTGGTGGAGTGTTTTGGGGTTTCTGTGAGATTATTATGACTTTAGGCAGCCTGTCTGCTAAGGTGTGGGGTTGTGTTCCTTTCTTGTTATTTGTTTGACATGAGGCGTCCCACACTGGAGCTTGCAGGACTTTGGGTGGAGTCATGTTGTAGTGTTGAGATGGAGACTTCTGGGAGAACACTCACTAATTAATATTCCATGGGACCAAGAGTTCTCAGGTGGTCTAATGTCCTGGATTTAGCTCTCCCACCTCGGAGGCTTAGACCCAATCCCTGGCTGGGACACCAGGAGCCCAGAAGCCACATAGCATGGAAGAAAAGTTAAAAAAAAGAAAGCAAACAGACAAATACCTGAGAAAAATGGTAAAAGTAAAACTGAACAGACAAAAACAGGAAAAGAAACACACACACACTCACAAAAAGAAGAAAAAAAAGAGAGCAAGCAAACCAATAAACAAACCCAAAAATGAAAACAAAGACTAAAAACTAAACTGACAAAAACAAAATATCAAAAATGGATCAAACACAGAAAGCAAACTAAAAAATGGCAAAGAGAGTTGAGGAAGATGGTGGAAGAGTGAAACACGGAGATCCACTTCTTCCACACAGATACATTAGAAATACCTCTACACGTGGAACTGCTCTGATAGAACACTGACTGAACACTGGAAGAAGATCTCAGACCTCCAAAAAGGCAAGAAACTCCCCAAGTACCTGGATAGGGCAAAGAAAAAAGAAAAAACAGACAAAAGAATAGGGACGAGACCTGCACCAGTGGGGGGGATCTGTGAAGGAGCAAAGGTTTCAACACACTAGGAAGCGATTTCATAGGCGAAGACTGTGCGTGGCAGTGGGGGGAAACTTTGGAGCCGTGGAGGAGAGTGCATCAACAGGGGTGTGGAGGGAAAAGGGGAGAGATTCCTGCACGGAGTATCAGTGCCGACCAGCACTCACCAGCCCGAGAGGCTTGTCTGCTCACCCACTGGGGTGGGAGGGGGCTGGGAGCTGAGGCTCGTGCTTCACTCAGATCGCAGGGAGAGGACTGGGGTTGGCAGCGAGAACACAGCCGGAAGAGGTTAGTGCACCATGGCTAGCTGGGAGGGAGTCCGGGAAAAAGTCTGGAACTGCCAAAGAGGCAAGAGACTTTTGCTTCCCTCTTTGTTTCCTGGTGCACGAGGAGAGGGGATTAACAGTGCCCCTTAAAGGAGTTCCAGAGATGGGTGCGAGCCGCAGTTAAGAGCGTGGACCCCAGAGATGGGCATGAGATGCTAAGACTGCTGCTGCTGCTACCAAGAAGGCTGTGTGCAAGCACAGGTCACTACCCACACCTCCCATTCTGGGAGCCTGTGCAGCCCGTCACTGCCAGGATCCTGGGATCCAAGGACAACTTCCCCGGGAGAATGCATGGCATCCCTCAGGCTGCTGCAATGTCATGCTGGCCTCTGCTGCCACAGTCTAGCCTCACATTCGTTCCCCTCCCTGCCCCCGGCCTGAGTGAACCAGAGCCCACGATTCAGGTGCTCATTGAACACTGTCCTGTCTGAGTGAAGAACAGATTCCGTCAGGTGAGCTACAGGCAGAGGCGGGGCTAAATCCAAAGCTGAATCCTGGGAGCAGTGCGAACAAAGAAGAGAAAGGGAAATATCTCTCAGCAGCCTCAGGAGCAGCAGATTAAATCTCCACAGTCAACTTGATGTACCCTGCATCTGAGGAATAACCTGAATAGACAACGAATCATCCGAAATTGAGGAGGTGAACTTGGGGAGCAAGATATATAATTTTTTCCCCTTTTTCACTTTTTGTGAGTCTGTATGTGTATGCTTCTGTGTGAGATTTTGTCTGTATAGCTTTGCTTTCACCTTTTGTCCTAGGGTTCTGTCTGTCCGTTTTTGTGTTTTTTTACCTTTGGAAAAAATTTTCTTAATGATTATTTTTATTTTAATAACTTTGTTTTATTTTATGTTACTTTATTTTATTTATCCTCTTTCTTTCTATCTTTCTTTCTTTCTTTCTTTCTTTCTTTCTTTCTTTCTTTCTTTCTTTTTTCTATGTTGTATCCCTTTACACTGAGCCGTGTGGATGAAAGGTTTTTGGTGCTCCAGCCAGGAAGCAGTACTGTGCCTCTGAGGAGGGAGAGCCAACTTCAGGACCCTGGTCCAAAAGAGACCTCACAGACCCACGTGATATCAAATGGTGAAAATCTCCCACAGATCTCCATCTCAACACCAAGACCCAGCTACACTCAGTGACCTGCAAGCTACAGTGCCTGACACCTTATACCAAACAACTAGCAAGACAGGAACACTGTCCCATTCATTAGCAGAGAGGCTGCCTAAAATCATAATAAGTCCACAGACACCACAAAACATACACCAGACATGGACCTGCCCACCAGAAACACAAGATCAATCCTCATCCACCAGAACACAGGCACTAGTCCCCTCCACCAGGAAGCCTATGCAACCCACTGAACCAACTTAGCCACTGGGTACAGACACAAAAAACAACGGGAACTACGAACCAGCAGACTGCAAAAAGGAGATGCTAAACACAATATAATAAGCAAAATGAGAAGACAGAAAAACACACAGCAGATGAAGGAGCAAGGTAAAAACCCACCAGACCTAAAAAATGAAGAGGAAATAGGCAGTCTACCTGAAAAACAATTCAGAATAATGATAGTAAAGATGATCCAAAATCTTGGAAATAGAATACACAAAATGCAAGAAACATTTAACAAGGACCTAGAAGAACTAAAGAGGAAACAAGCAATGATGAACAACAGAATAAATGAAATTAAAAATACTCTAGAAGGAGTAAATACCAGAAGCAGAAGAACAGATAAGTGACCTGAAAGATAAAATAGTGGAAATAACTACTGCAGAGCAGAATAAAGAAAAAAGAATGAAAAGAACTGAGGACAGTCTCAACGACAACTGGGACCACATTAAACACACCAGAATTCGAATTATAGGGGTCCCAGAAGAAGAAAAGAAAAAGAAAGGGACTGAGAAAATATTTGAAGAGATTATAGTTGAAAACTTCCCTAATATGGGAAAGGAAATTGTTAATCAAGTCCAGGAATCACAGAGAGTCCCATGCAGGATAAATCCAAGGAGAAACATGCCAAGACTCATATTAATCAAACTGTCAAAAATTAAATACAAAGAAAACATATTAAAAGCAGCAAGGGAAAAACAACAAATAACACACAAGGGAATCCCCATATGGTTAATAGCTGATCTTTCAGCAGAAACTCTGAACGCCAGAAGGGAATGGCAGGACATATTTAAAATGATGAAGGAGCAAAATCTACAACCAAGATTACTCTACTCAGCAAGGATCTCACTCAGATTTGATGGAGAAATTAAAATCCTCACAGATAAGCAAAAGATGACAGATCAGCACCACCAAACCAGCTTTACAACAAATGCTAAAGGAAGTTCTTTAGGCAAGAAACACAAGAGAAGGAAAAGACCTACAATAACAAACCCAAAACAATTAAGAAAATGGGAATAGGAACATACATATCGATAATTACTTTAAATGTAAATGGATTAAATATTCCCACCAAAAGGCACAGACTTTCTGAATGGATAAAAAAACAGGACTCATATATATACTGACTACAAGAGACACACTTCTGACCTAGGAATACATACATACTGAACGTAAGGGGATGGAAAAAGATATTCCATGCAAATGGAAATCAAAAGAAAGCTGGAATAGCAGTTCTCATATCAGAAAAAATAGACTTTAATATAAAGACTATTACAAGAGATAAAGAAGGATACTACATAATGATCAAGGGATCGATCAAAGAAGATGATATAACAATTGTAAATATTTATGCACCCAACATAGGAACACCTCAATAATTAAGGCAAAAGCTAACAGCATTTGGGGAAATCAACAGTAACACATTCATAGTAAGGGACTTTAACACCCACTTTCACCAATTAGCAAATCATCCAAAATGAAAATAAATAATGAAACACAAGCTTTAAATGATACATTGAACAAGATGGACTTAATTGATATTTATAGGACTTTCCATCCAAAAACAACAGAATACACATTTTTCTCAAGTGCTCATGGAACATTCTCCAGGATAGATCATATCTTGGGTAACAAATCAAGCCTTGGTAAATTTAAAAAAATTGAAATTGTATCAAGTATCTTTTCTGACCACAAAGCAATGAGACTAGATACCAATTACAGGAAATGGTCTGTAGAAAATACAAACCCATGGAGGCTAAACAATACAGTAGTTAATAACCAAGTGATCACAGAAGAAATCAAGGAGGAAATAAAAAAATAACTACAAAAAATGACAATGGAGACACAACGACCCAAAACCTATGGGATGCAGCAAAAGCAATTCTAAGGGGAAGTTTATAGCAATAAAATCCTACGTGAAGAAAAAAGAAACATCTGAAATAAACAACCTAACCTTGCACCTAAAGCAATTAGAGAAAGAAGAAAAAAAGGCCCAAAATTAGCAGAAGAAAAGAAATCATAAAGAACAGATCAGAAATAAATGAAAACGAAGTGAAGGAACAATAGCAAAATTCAATAAAACTAAACGCTTGTTCTTTGAGAAGATAGAGAAAATTGAAAAACCATTAGCCATAATCATGATGAAAAAAGGGAGAAGACTCAAATCAATAGAATTAAAAATGAAAAAGGAAAAGTGACAACTGATACTGCAGAAAAAGAAAGGATCATGAGATTACTACAAGCAACTATATGCCAATAAAATGGACAATCTGGAAGAAATGGACAAATTCTTAGAAATGTACAACCTGCAGAGACTGAACCAGGAAGAAATAGAATATATGAACAGACCAAACACAATAACTGAAATTGAAACTGGGATTAAAAATCTTCCAACAAATGAAAGCCCAGGATCAGATGGCTTCACAGAAGAATTCTATCAAGCATTTAGAGAAGAGCTAACACCTATCCTTCGCAAGCTGTTCCAAAATATAGCAGAGGGAGGAACACTCCCAAACTCATTCTACAAGGCCAGCATCACCCTGATACCAATACCAGACACAGACGTCACAAAGAAAGAAAACTACAGGCCAAGATCACTGATGAACAGGGACGCAAAAATCCTCAACAAAATACTAGCAAACAGAACACAACAGCAAATAAAATGGATCATACAACATGATCAAGTGGGGTTTATTCCAGGAATGCAAGAATTCTTCAATATACGAAAATCAATCAACATGATACACCATATTAACAAAGTGAAGGAGAAAAAACACATGATCATCTCAATAGATGCAGAGAAAGCCTTAGACAAAAATCAACAACCATTTATGACAAAAACCCTGCAGAAAGTAGGCATAAAGGGAACGTTCCTCAACCTAATAAAGGCCATATATGACAAACCCACAGCCAACATCTACCTCAATGGTGAAAAACTGAAACCATTTCCTCTACGTTCAGGGATAGGACAAGGTTGCCCACTCTCACCAGTTATTCAACATAGTTTTGGAAGTTTTAGCCACAGCAATCAGAGAAGAAAAAGAAATACAAGGAATCCAAATCAGGATAGAAGAAGTAAAGCTGTCACTCTTTGCAGATGATACTCTACATAGAGAATCCTAAAGATGCTACCAGAAATTTGCTAGAGCTAATCAATGAATTTGGTAATGTAGCAGGATACAAAATTAATGCACAGAAATCCCTGGGATACCTATACACTAATGATGATAAATCTGAAAGTGAATTTAAGAAAACACTCCCATTTACCATTGCAACAAAAGGAATAAAATATCTAGGAATAAACCTACCTAAGGAGACAAAAGACCTGTATGCAGAAAATTATAACACACTACTGAAAGAAATTAAAGATGATACAAAGAGATGGAGAGATATACCATGTTCTTGGATTGGAAGAATCAACATTGTGAAAATGACTATTCTACCCAAAGCAATCTACAGATTCAATGCAATCCCTATCAAACTACCAATGGCATTTTTCACAGAACTAGAACAAAACATTTCACAATTTGTATGGAAAAACAAAGACCCCGAATAGCCAAACAATCCTCAGAACGAAAAATGCAGCTGGAGATATCAGGCTCCCTGCCTTCAGATTATGCTACAAAGCTACAGTAATCACGACAGCATGGTACTGGCACAAAAACAGAAAGATAGATCAATGGAACAGGATAGAAACCCAGAGATAAACCCATGCACATACGGTCACCTTACCTTTAGATAAAGGAGTCAAGAATATACAGTGGATAAAGACAGCCTCTTCAATAAGTGGTTCTGGGAAAACTGGACAGGTACATGTACAAGTATGAAATTAGAACACTACCTAACACCATATACAAAAATAAAATCAAAGTGGATTAAAGAGCTAAATATAAGGCCAGACACTATCAACCTCTTAGAGGAAAACAGGCTGAACACTCTATGACATAAATCACAGCAAGATCCTTTTGACCCGCCTCCTAGAGAAATGGAAATAAAAACAAAAATAAACAAATGGGACCTAAAGAAACTTAAATGCTTTTGCACAGCAGAGAAAACCATAAACAAGATGAAAAGACAACCCTCATAATGGGAGAGAATATTTGCAAATGAAACAACTGACAAAGGTTTAATCTCCATAATATACAAGAAGCTCATGCAGCTCAGTAACAGAAAAAGAAAGAACCTAATCCAAACATGGGCAGAAGACCTAAATAGACATTTCTCCAAAGAAGATATACAGATTGCCAACAAACACATGAAAGAATGCTCAACATCACTAATCATTAGAGAAATGCAATCAAAACTACACTGAGGTATCACCTCACACCAGGCAGAATGTCCATCATTAGAAAATCTGCAAACAATAAATTCTGGAGAGGGTGTGGAGAAAAGGCAAGCCTCTTGCACTGTTGGTTGGAATGTAAATTGACACAGCCACTATGGAGAACAGTATGGAGGTTCCTTAAAAAATAAAAATAGAACTCCCATAGGAGCCAGCAACCCCACTACTGGACATATACCCTGAGAAAACCATAATTTAAAAAGAGAGGCATGGACATATATACACTACCAAATGTAATGTAGATAGCTAGTGCGAAGAAGACGCATAGCACAGGGAGATCAGCTCGGTGCTTTGTGACCACCTAGAGGGGTGGGATAGGGAGGGTGTGAGGGAGGGATATGCAAGATGGAAGAGATATGGGAGCATATGTGTATGTATAAATGATTCACATTGTTATAAAGCAGAAACTAACACACCATTGTAAAGCAATTATTCTCCAATAAAGATGTTAAAATATTCATTTATTCCTGCTCTAATCTTTACTATTTCTTTCCTTCTGCTAAGTGAAATAAGCCAGACAGAAAATGAAAAGTATTGTATGGTATTACTTATATGCAGAATATGAAAACGAAGAAAAGGTAAATTTTATAGAAACAGAGAACTAGAATGGTGGTTGTTACCAGGAACTGAGGGAAGAGGGAAATGAGATTATGTAAGTCAAATATTTTCAGTTAAAAGAATAAGTTCTGAGTGTCTACTGTACAGCACATTGACTATAGCTAATAATACAGTATTGTATACTTGAAAGCTGTTGAGAGTAGATCTTAAGCATTGTTACCAGCAGAGAAAAAAAAAGAGTTAACGATGTTAACTATGTGAGGTGATGACTGGATGTGATAATTACCTCGATCTTTGGTAATGTTGTAATTCTCCAATGTATATGTATATCAAATCACATACATTATAAACTTCATACACTTTAAATATATACAATTATATTTGTCAACTATTCATTAATAAAGTTTAAAAACAACAATCTGTAAAACAAAAAGATAAATATATATTTTTTTATCAATAGAGGGAAGTTTCTGGAAATAAGGCTGAGCCCCTGTTATGTGATAGTTTAGAATAACAAAAAAAAAATTTATGGAAAGAAACTCCTGTCCTGTGATCAGAAATAGGAAGAGTTATCAGTGTATCCAAATTCCCATAAATCACAGAAATGATTTAGTACTAAACAAAACACTTTATTCCATTTGGAGACTTGAGAGAAAAACAGTGATGTAGTATTTAAATACATGTAACTATGAATTGCATTTTAAAACCAGTTTCCTTACAAGAACCCTGTAAGTTCACTTTTTATTTTCAGAGTCTCAGCCGGAAAAGAAAAAGGGAAAGGGTTATAAATTCTGGGTACCCTAAGTGAGTCATTTCTATGAGACATGTGTTTGAGGGGCTTTGTAAATTTAAAAGTGATAAATAAACAAGGGAATTTTGTTAGTATTCCTCCACTGTTCACCACTCCCAGTCACCTATATGCCATGATTATGACTACAATTCAGTGCCTGATTACACAGCTCTAAGTCTGAAATACATTTTAAAAATGAAAATAAAAAAGAGCAAGATGATCTCTCTTCTTATGTCTAATAGATCTCTTACATTTTTGTTTGTTTGTTGTTTTGTTTTTTGCGGTATGTGGGCCTCTCACTGCTGTGGCCTCTTCTGTTGTGGAGCACAGGCTCTGGACGCACAGGCTCAGCGGCCATTGCTCACAGACCCAGCCACTCCGTGGCATGTGGGATCTTCCCGGACCTGGGTATGAACCCGTGTCCCCTGCATCAGCAGGCGGACTCTCAACCACTGCGTCACCAGTGGAGCCCACATCTCTTACTTTTGAAAAATATTTTCCTCCTCCTTCTCCATCTTTCCTATTTCTTACTTACTCCTTTTCCCCATTAGTTCCACTTCCTTGCACCCCTTTCTTCCAACATTTTTTCTCACCATCTCTTTTTCTTCCTCTTCACTCATTCTTATTTTCTCTCTGTTCTTCAGCATTGTTTGCTGTCTTAATTACTCCTTTCTTTGACATATTTCACAACTCTCTCCTTTTTCTGTCCCTAGCTTCTGTATGTGTCTCTGCCTTTGTTTCTCTATATCTCTGTTGGTCTCTCAGTCTCTGTCTCTCTTTATCTTTTGCTGACCTTTTCTTTAATACACCCCAACTGAGCTCAAATCCCTCAAGTGCTAGATTACTCGTTACTAGGAATTGTAATCTAAAATTTTTGATGTGAACTTTTCACCAGTTGGTAGTGTTTCATGGCAGTCTCTACCCTCAAAGAGCGACTTGCTGTTATCTATAGTAATTTTAAAGAGTATCTTTGTTAAAATATTAACTAGTTTTTTGCAATGTTGATGACACTTCAAATGGATTTGCTCTAGGTGTCACAACAGCAAGACAGGAAATAATTGCCCCGGCTGAACCAAGTCATTCAGAAAGACTGTTTCAGAAGATTAGGTAAACACTAAGAAATTAAGATTCTGGGCATGTCTGCTTCACTTTCTTTTTTTTTTTGCGGGATGTGGGCCTCTCACTATTGTGGCCTCTCCCGTTGCAGAGCACAGGCTCCGGACGCGCAGGATCAGCGGCCATGGCTCACGGGCCCAGCCGCTCCACAGCATGTAGGATCTTCCTGGACCGGGGCATGAACCTGTGTCCCCTGCATCAGCAGGTGGACCCTCAACCACTGTGCCACCAGGTAAGCCCCACTTTCTCTTTTATATGACATCAAACTACAGTGAAAAGTCAGGTGGCTAAAATTTAGTTCCAGCTTTGACACTAACATTTTTCTTCTCTTTATGACCTCAGAACTTTCACTTAATAGAAATAACCTTACAATCCCCATCTGATATATAAAAAATAAAAGTCCCTCGCCACCAGACTCACATCCAGTCTCTCAAGATCAAGTGAGGTAATGAATATGAAAATATTATGGGAAAGCATAAAGACTTTTATGTAAGAGTTCAAGATTCTTATGATCTCTAAGAAAGGGTCTCATCTCTGATCTCATCTTAGAAAGGGTCTAGGATCCTCACCTAAAAAAATAAAGCTCACCATCATAAAGACTAAATGAAAGGATTCTGAAATGTGGACAGTGTGAACTCTGAGCTGAACATACACAAGGCTGGAATGCTGGAATTCTCCCTGATGACTTTGGTTTTGATGAATCGCCTGATGATTAGTAAATGGCTTTCTTAAACTGATATTGGAAAGGAAATAAGCCTTTGTACTTCTTTCTTCCTTTCTCCTGAATGTGTCTCTTTCATCATCATCAAAATAGCAATGATTATGCACATTCTTCTTCCTGGTGCTATGTCAAGCCTGATTCAAGTATAAGTGCCCTCTGATCACTTACAACCTAAGGCAAACAACACAAATGAGGGTTTTTTTATTGACATTCAAAGGTAATAAGGAACTTAGATGAGAGTGGCAATGTGGCTTAATGAAAAGGGCTTAGATGCCTAGTTTCTACTATTCTGGTACAATAGTTCTAGTTTCAATAGTTCTGGTACAATTTCTGATTTTCTGTGTGATTTAGAGCCATCCTTATCAAATTTATGAGCCTTGGTTTTCCCACTCTGAAATGAGGCTAGATTATCTAAGAACCCCTTCAGTCCTGAAGTTCTATGAGTTAACAGTCAGATGAGGCATTTTAGTAAAAAAATATTTTCCCCCTTTCTGGTCCTGATGCCTACCAATTGTGAAGTTGTAATTAAATGCTTTTTCCTAGAAAATGGAAGAGATAACTTCCTATTCCACCAATATGGAGTCATTCCATTCCCCTAGGTTCTCCCACTTACAACAAAAAGTCCTGAACACAACTATAAGCACAAGAAGACTCTGGGAAGTGTAAAGAAAGCAGGCTTCCTAAGGACCATGAGACTTGAGGAACACCACAGGACATGGTAGTGTATTCCTTGAGTTTGCTGATTGCCCCCATATATCCTACACAAGACTCTCCAGAATTCTTCAACCTAGAACCAGCAACAATAGAAAAAAAACCCTCCATGAAAAGTCTGTTTCTCATAGCCAAAGGATGTGGAAAAGGGTGGACTAACCTTACTCTAGCTAAACAACAATGGAAAGAAAACACAGCCATATACCCAGATTATATTCAAACCCACCTCACTCCCTCCACCCCCATCCCAAAAAAGCAAGTGAAACTATCTTGCAGTGGGTGAAGTCAGCAGGGCCAAGCAGGGAGCTAATCTTTCATTTATCATGAGGCAGAGGTAGAGGGGATGAGATTCTCTCACTTTGTGGTGCCAGTGGGACCCAGCAGGAAACTTAACTTCCACCCCTGTCTGAAGAAATTAAGCAGGCAGTGCTCTGACTCCTCCATGAGGATACTGTCCATGGGTCCATCCAGAAACTGAGTCAGCTAAGCAGAAGCATGCAGACGTGAAGTAAACCTCCACCTCTACCCAGCAGCAATAAGGATTAAAGAGGCCATCATTAGCCTTTACCCTCAACCCCACCCCAGAGGTGGAGAGCTGAGCCTCCACACCCACTCAATGTCAACAAGGCAGAACAAAGTGTACAAACTAGAGCTAGTAAGCACTCCTCTTTCTACCTAATCTGATGTCAGTGAAGCCCCATGAAGAGCTGAATCTCCACTGCCACATAACACCAAGGAGGCAGAATGAGGTGGAGGAAGATTGGGTGGTAATAAACAAGTAAAAAATGAAAATTTAAAATAATTCCATTTATAATATAATCAAAAAGAAAAATACCCAAGAATGAATTTAACAAAAAAAAAGCAAAACTTATATTCTAAAACAAAATTTATTGAAAAAAGTTAAAAGACTGAAATAAATAGAAATACAGCTCATACTCATTGATCACAATATTTAATATTATAAGATGGCAATACTTGTCCCAAATAGATCTATAGGTTCAACATAATCCCTTTTAAAATCTGAGCTTGCTTCTCTGCAGTAACTGAAAGCTGATTATAAAACTTATATGGAAATTGAAGGGACACAGAAAAAAACAAAACAGTCTTGAAAGAAAAGAACAAAGTTGATAAACTTATACTTCACGTTTCAAAATTTACTACAAAGCTACAATAATCAAGAGGTACTGGTCTAAGGATAGATATATAGATCAATAAAATAGAATTAAGAGTCCCACATACCTATGGCCAGTTGATTTTCAACTGGGTGCCAAGAAGATTCAATGGGGAAAGATTAATTTTTATAATGAAAGCAGAAACAAATGGATATTAAAATGCAAAATAATAAATTTGGACCCCTACCTTGCACCATATACAAAAATTTACCCAAAATGAATCAAAGACTTAAATGTAACAGCTAACATCATTAAACTCTTGGAAGAAAATATGGGCTGAAATCTTGGATTAGTCAATAATTTCTTACATATGACACCAAAATCACAAGAGCCAAAAGAAAAGAAAGTAGATAAATTTGACTTCATTGAAATAAAAACATTTTGTGTTTTTCAAAGGACATCATCAAGAAAGTGAAAAGATAACCTACAGAATGAAAGAAAATATTTTGCAGCTTATGTATCTGATAAAGAATTTTTATCTAGAATATACAAAGAACTTTTACAACTCAATCATAAACATACAAAAAGACAATGAAATAAAATATGGTCAAGAAATATGGATAGACCTTTCTCCAAAGAAGATATACAAATGGCCAATAAGCACATGAAAAACTCTTAGCATTGTTAATCATCAGGGAAATGAAATTTAATACCTCAGTACACTGAGATACTACTTCACACTTTCTAGAATGACTATAAATTTTAAAAGTCACATAAGTGTTGGCAAGGAGGTGGAGAAATTTGAATACTAATGGTGCAGCCATTGTGGAAAACAGTTTGGGAGTTACCAAATGTTTAGACTGAGTTACCAATGACCCCAAAATTCCACTCCTAGGTATATATCCAAGAGAAAAGAAAACATATGTCCACAAAAAAATTGTACATAAATGTTTATAGTAGCATTATTATTATTAATAGTAAAAAATATAAATAACCTAAATATATATCAACTGATGAATGAGTAAAAAAATATGGTATATACACAAAACGAAATATTTGTCAGCTATAATGAAGTACTGGTACATGTTACCACATGGATGAACTTTAAAAGCATTATGTAAAGTGAAAGAAACAAAAGTCAAAGTATCACATATTGTATGATTCCATTTATGTGAAATGTCCAGAAAAGCAAATTCATAGAAATAGCAAGTAGATTAGTAGTTTCTTAGGCCTTGTGGGTTGGGGGTAAGCACAGAGTGACTGTTAATGGGTACAGGGTTTATTTTTATGGTAATGGAAATGTTCTAAAATTGATTGTGTTGATATTCAGATATTCTATAATATACTAAGAAACGTTAAATTGTACACTTTAAATAGGTGAATTATATGGTATTTAAATTATATCTCAATAAAGCTATTATTTAAATTTTAAAAAATGCCTTGAGCAAAATGAAAATAAAAATCACCATATCAAAATATGTGGAATATAGCTAAGGGAGTGATAAAGATAAATTTATAGCAATAATGCTAACATTAGAAAAGAGGAAAGGTTAGGAGTGTGGTCAAGATGGCAGAGGAGGAAGACCCTGAGCTCACCTCCTCCCATGGGCACACTAAAATTACAACTATTTACAGAGTGACTATTTATGAGAAACACTGGAAAACTAGCAGAAAAGTTCTTCTGAAATGAAAATATAAAGAGGGAACCACAATGAGATATGTAGGAGGGGCAGGAACACAGTATAGTCAAGACCCATATGCCCAGATTGGTGACTCACAAATGGGATGATAATTACAATTGCAGAGGTTTTCCCCAAGGATAGAAAGGTCTAAGCCCCACATCAGGCTTCATAGCCCAGGTGTTCTGTACTGGGAAGACAAACCCCCAGAACATTTTTCTTTGAAGGCCAGTGGGGCTTACTTTTGAGAGAGCCAGGGGGCTCTGGGAAATAGACTCCACTCAAAATGCACACACAAAATTTCACATGCTCTGGGACCCAGGGAAGAAACAGTCATTTCAAAGGAGCTTGGGTCAGAACCACCTACTGATCTTGGAGAGCCTTCCAGAGAGGCAGGAAGCAAGAGTTCACCCGGGGGACATAGAGCCTAGTGGCAGGGAGCATTTTCTATCATGAAGATACTTGTGCTGACAAGCACCATTTCAGAATCCTCCCTCTAGGTTATCAGTCTCGGGACCCAGCCCCAAACACCAGTGTGTAGGCACCAGAACTGGGATTCCTCAGGCCATTCCAAGCAACTAGGTGGGTGAGGCCACAGCTTCACCCACCAGCAGGCCAGCTTCCTTAAGGAACCTGGGCCCACAGCCTCCCTATGACATGACTGTCCACCAGAGGGCCCAGGATCCAGCCCCACACACCAGTGTGTTAGCACTACCTTGAAGACCTCAAGGGACCTGCAACCAGAGACCCCAAGATGTGGATCTGCCCAACAATGGGCCAGCACTGGCTGTGGGACCAGCTTCACCCACCAGTGGGCAGACACCAGGGACAGGACCACATGTCCCTGGCCCTGCTTATAGTAGGCCAACACACAAACTCTTTGACTTCCAGAGCCCTGCAGCCAGAGACCCTGAGATGCAGCTCCACCTACCAATGAGACTGCACTAGCACCAGGACTTGACCTCACCCACCAGTGGGGAGGCACCCAACCCAGGTCGACCACAGCTACTCATCCTGCTGTTTTAACAACCAGACCACCTACGATCATGTCTGCAACAGCCCAAGAAAACACTGGACCACAGCCCCACCCACTAGCAGAGCAACACCAACTCTGGGACAACATGGGCCCCTCAGTCAGCTGCCCTGTGATTTGGAACACACCTACCAGTGAGCCAACATGAGCTTCAGTACACCCCAGACAACAAAGTCAGCTGTGTCAGGATATGGCACCACCCACCAGTAGGTCAACACTAGACTTGGAACCATCAGCCCCAAAACCACACATCCCAGAATCCAGTTCCAACCACCATTGGGCCAGCAATAGCCCTGGGAATCCTGGGGCTTTGAAGTCAACTGCCTTCTGATGAGGCCTCACCCACCAATGGCCAGCAACCTCTGCACAAGTTAGGGCCTGGCAACCAACCAGTCTAGGGAACAGCCACACCTACCAGACCACCCATGGTAGTCAACCCACCACAACAGAGAAAACCATGCAGACCATATAAGGGAACCCCTAACACACATAGCTCTGGTGACCAAATGGGTCCACACCCCTGAGATGCATAGGACAGCTACAAAAAGTCACTTCTCCAAGGTCAAGAAAGGTAAACAGGTTACAAAATACATAGAAATTAAAACAACAAAGTAAGCAAAATGAGATGACAGAGAAATATGTTCCAAAAGAAAGAACAAGATAAAACCTCAGAAGAACTAAATAATGGGGAGGTAATCTACCCAATAAAGAGTTCAAAGTAATAACTATAAAGATGCTCAAAGAATTCAAAGAAGATTGGATGAATGGAGTGAGGAGTTAGAAGTTTTTAATAAGGTTAGAAAATATAAAGGAGAAACAAACAGAGTGGAAGAATACAATAAATGAAATAAAAAATATACCAGAAGAAATCAACAGTAGGGTAGATGATACAGGGGAATGAATCAGTGACCTGGAAGATAGAATAGTGAAAGTCACTGAAGTTGAACAGAAAAAATAAATAAATAAATAAATAAATAAATAAATAAAAAGATTTGAGGACAGTTGGTGAGATCGCATCAAGCATACTAACATTATTGGGTCCTAGAAGGTGAAGACACATAGAAAGGGGCAGAGAACATTTTGAAGATGTAATAGATGAAAACTTCCCTAACCTGAGAAAGAAAACAGACATCTAGGTCTTAATAGATATAAATATAGCGTTCCATCCAAAAGCAGCAGAATACATGTTCTTTTCAAGTGCACATGGAACATTCTCCAGGATAGATCACATGCTAGGCCACAAAACAAGTCTGAGAAAATTTATGCAAATTGAAATCATACCAAGCACCTTTTCCAACCACAAAGCTGTGAGACTAGAAATCAATCACAAGAAAAAAACTGCAAGTGCCACAAAAACATGGACGCTAAACAATATAATACTGACCAAACAATGAATCACTGAAGAAATCAAAGAGGGAATCAAAAAAACCTATAGATAAATGAAAACAAAAACATGACAATCCAAAACCTATGGGATGCAGCAAAAGCAGTTCTAAGAGGGAAGTTTATCAAGATATAAGCTCACTGGGCTTCCCTGGTGGCACAGTGGTTAAGAATCTGCCTGCCAATGCAAGGGACACGGGTTCGAGCCTGGACCCAGGGAGATCCCATATGCAGTGGAGCAACTAAGCCCGTTTGCCACAACTACTGAAGCCTGTGTGCCTAGAGCCCATGCCCTACAACAAGAGAAGCCACAACAATGAGAAACCCACACACCGCAACAAAGAATAGCCCCCACTCACTGCAACTACAGAAAGCCTGTGCACAGCAACGAAGACCCAACACAGCCAAAAATAAATAAATTAATTAATTGTAAAAAAAAGAGATATAAGCTCACCTCAGGCAACAAGAAAAATCACAAATAAACAACCTAACCTTACACCTAACTGAATGAGAAGAAGGACAGACAAAACCCAAAGTTAGTAGAAAGAATGTAATCATAAAGATCAGAGCACCTTCTCTACCACTGAGCTATACCCACTCATCATAAATTTGGTAAAGTTGCAGGATACAAAATTAGTATACAGAAATCTGCTGCATTTCTATACACTAACAATAAACTATCAGGAAGAGAAATTAATGAAACAATCTCATTTACTATCATATCCAAGAGAATAAAATATCTAGGAATAAATCTACCTAAGAAGCTAAAAGACCTGTACTCAGAAAACTGTAAGACATTGATGAAAGAAACTGAAGAGGACACAAACAGATGGAAAGATACACCATGTTCTTAGATTGGAAGGATTAATATTGTTAAAATGACCATACTACCCAAGGCAATCATATCCTACTGATAAACTTTTAGCTAGACTCCTCAAGAAAAAAAAAAGAGAGGGAGCAAATAAATAAAATCAAAAATGAAAACGGAGGGCTTCCCTGGTGGCGCAGTGGTTGAGAGTCTGCCTGCTGATGCAGGGGACACAGGTTTGTGCCCCGGTCCACGAAGATCCCACATGCTGCAGAGTGGCTGGGCCGGTGAGCAATGGCCTCTGAGCCTGCGCGTCCGGAGCCTGTGCTCCGCAACGGGAGAGGCCACAACAGTGAGAGTCCCGCATACCACAAAAATAAATAAATAAATAAATACATACATATTTATGAAAGACAATCCGTGAAAGGAGGTGAAGACATGCGTATTACACATTTGTCAAATCATCTAATATCAGACATCAAACAAAAAAAAAAAAAAAAAAAAGAAAATGGAGAATTTATAACAGGAACCACAGAAATATAATGGGTCAGAAGAGATGCCTACAAATGACGATAAGCCAATAAGGTGGACAATGTAGAAGAAATGGACAAATTCCTAGCAAATGTATAATCTCCCAAAAGTGAACCAGAAGAAATAGAAAACATTAACAGGCCAATTATCAATAATAAAATTGAATCTGTAATAATAAAAAATTATTCCCAACAAACAAAAGTCCAGGACCATCTGGCTTTAGAGGTGAATTCTACCAAATATTTAGAGTAAACACCTTTCATTCTCAAACTATTCCAAAAACTTGCCTAGGAAGGAAAATTTATGAAGTCATTCTATGAGGGTAGCATCACCTTGATACCCAAACCAGACAAAGATATCACACACAAAAAAGAAAATCATTTATAATACCTTTTTAACGGTTTTGTTATGTTAATTAGTGTCAATTTACTTCTATTCAAACAACTCCTTTTAGCATTTCTCAAAAAGCAGGTCTAGTGGTAAGAATTCCCTCAGGTTTTCTTCTTTTTTAAATTGAAATATAGCTGACTTATAATATCATATTAGTTTCAGATGTTCAGATGAACAAAATAATGATTAAGTATTTTTACAGATTATACTCCATTAAAAGCTATTACAAGATAATGGCTACACTTCCCTGTTCTATACAATTAATCCTTGTTTCTTATCATTTTATACATAATAGTTTGCATCCCTTAATCCCATACCCCTAATTTGCCCCTTCCCCTTCCCTTTCCTCTCTGGTACCACTAATTTTTTTTCTATATCTGTCAGTCTCTTTCTGTTTTGCATATACACTCACTGGTATTTTTTTTTTTTTTTAGATTCCACAAGTGATATCATACAGTATTTGTCTTTGTCTGACTTATTTCACTAAGCATAATATTTTCTAGGTCCACCCACATTGCTGCAAAGAGCAGAATATCATTCTTTTATTTTTTTTATTTAAAATTTTTATTTTATTCTTTATTTTTTTATGGCTAGATTGCCTGGTCAAGCTTACTAAATGGTTGGGACTTGGTACTCTATTTAGTAGTAGATGGAGCTGAATTAGATTCTCTGCCTTGGCAGGGCATCAGGGTGGGACCCAGGCCTTGAAGGACTCATTGTTTGGGGAGCTGAATCAGGTAAGAATGTGCACTGAAATTTCTGGTCACGTGAGGCCACACATTTTACTCTCCAGATGGGAATAGCCAAGCGTTGTTCTCTCTGTTCAAGCGTCATTATAGGTTTTGCTGTTGGATGAACTAAGCTGCATCCAGTGTGCTCTGTTTAGGTTCCCTGGTCAGGCAAGCTGAAAGTTATATTCAGCAATGAACAGGCTACAGATTAGTTTTCCTGATGGGGTGCAATGGGAAAAGCAGCTCTAACACCAACTATTTGTTGTCTCAACTCAAGCCACCTTGTGCCCCAAGTTCCCTGGCTAAACAGATCCACTGGTTTTGCTCTGCAACTATTATCTCTCTCTACCCTTCTCTTGCCTCAAGCACCATTTGATGGCACAGCTTCCACGTGTTATCAGCCCTTCTGGTCAGATGAGGTTGGAGCCACAAGTGGGTGGGGCTATATTTCAACCCTTTTACATGGGCAGGGAGGGGTGGGACCACTCCAGGTATCTCTTAATTTTCCAAACAGGCTCTCTGGTTGGGAGGTTCTGGAAACCATCTTCAGCCTTTGGTATGAATTAATCCCCTTGCCTGTCTGTAGCACAGGGACCCAGTATGCCTAGTATTGGCTTTGCTCTGGCTGGAGCACTGCTAGGACATACAGCTTCTAGGTGTTCTTCCCAAGCACTCCTGATCAGATAGGGGTGGGAAACAGAGCCAGTGGTGCTATGTCTCAGCACCCTTTCCTGGGCAGGAATGGAAGAGGCCACTCCAGGGTACCCTCCATTTCCCAAAAAATCTTCCTGGCTGGGTGGGAGCTAACCTCAGCCTTGGCTATAATTTAATTCCCCTGTCTATTCGTAGCAGGAGAACTCTTCACATCTGACATTGGTTTTGCTCTGGGGGCAATCTGCTGTGCCGACCCAACTCTTGGCTCAAATGTTACTGGACTACACAACTTCCAGCTATTCTTGCTAGCCTCTCTGTTCAGATGTGGCTGGGAGACACTCTCCACAGTGATTGGGGCTGTGACTCAGCTCCTGGCCTTGACATGGGGAAACTAGACTCTAGGGCAGTCAAAACTTCCTCATTTGAGGTTCTGAATCAAGGCAATCTGCACCCTGCTAAGTTCTATGGTCATATTGTACCACAAACTTTGTTCAGCAAATAAGTAAAGCCACTGATTAGGATTACTACTTGGGCACTTCAGGTATGGCTCAGTCTGCCAAGATCCATGTTCTTGGTTGTTTCAAGCCTCTATTCCTTTCTCCAACAGAGATTTCTCAGATTCCCCTGCAATCCTGATGTGGCAAGATCACTCTCACAAAGTGACCAAAATGCTGGAGGGTGCTAGTTGTTCCACTAGGTTCTCTTTTTCCACTAGAGGAACAGTAGTCTCAGAGGAGACCTCTTAGTGTGATGCTGCAGTGGTCTGAGGGAGGGGCAATGCAGTTAGCGTGTAGTTCTTCCTCTTACCCTTCTAATGTGATCTGTCTCAGTCTCTGTTGTGAAAGGGGGATGTTTCAGCTTCATCCCTGTGTTCTAGGATTTTCTCAATAGTTTCTTGCCCATGAAGAGTTGTCAGCTGTTCTTCTTGTGGGGGTGCATGAAATAGGGAATTAATTATGTTGTCATCTTGATGACATCACTCTCACAATCAGTCTTTCACTGTTAAGTATGATGCTAACTGTAGCCTTTTTGTAGATACACTTTATCAAGTTGAGAACATGCTCTGAAACTATTCCAAATTTTCTCAGAGGTTTTATCAGAAATGGAGATTCGATTTTCTTGAATGATTTTTCAATGTTGATTGAGTTGATCATATGATTTTTATATTTAATCTATTGATATGGTGGATTACACTGATTGATTTTCTAATGTTAAATCAGCTTTGAATACCTGAAATGGATCCCACATGATCATGCTGTAAATTTTTTCTTATATATTGCTGGACCCAATGTGCTAATATTTTGAGTATAAGAACATGAGAAATTGCTCTGTAGTTTTTTTTTTCCTTCCTTTCTTCCTTCCTTCCTTCCTCCCTCCCTTCCTTCCATTCTTCCATTCTTTCATTCTCTCTTTCTGTACTGTTTTCTTCTGGCTAAGTATCAAGGTAATACTAGGATCATAAAATGAGTTGGGAAATGTCCCTATTTTCAATTTTTTGGAAGAGATTTTGCATCATTTGTGCTAATTATTCTTTAAGTATTTGTAAGAATTCTCCAGTTAAATAATCTGGATGGGGAGCTTTGATTCCAGGAGACTTTTATTAGAAATTCAGCTTTCTTAATGATTACAAGACTATTCAGGTGTTCTATTTCATCTTGAGTTTTAGTAGTTCGTATTTATCAATAAATTCATCCATTTAATCTAAGTGGTCAAATTTACACGTGTAGAGTTGTTTTTAATATTCCCTTATTATCATATTTATGTCTGTAGAATCTGTAGAATATCCCGTTTCATGCCTTATGCTGCTTATTTCTTCTCTTTTAAAATTTCTGTCAGTCTTGCTAAAGGTATAAAATTTCATTAATATGTTGAACAACCAGCTCTTTGCTTAACTGTTTTTCTCTATTATTTTTTTTTTCTTTTTTTTTTTTTTTTTTTTTTTTTCTTGCGTTATGCGGGCCTCTCACTGTTGTGGCCTCTCCCATTTGTGGAGCACAGGCTCCGGACGCGCAGGCTCAGTGGCCATGGCTCACGGGCCCAGCCGCTCCGCGGCATGTGGGATCTTCCCGAAACGGGGCACGAACCCGCGTCTCCTGCATCGGCAGGCGGACTCTCAAGCACTGCGCCACCAGGGAAGCCCTCTATTATTTTTATTTAAATTGCATTTATTTGGCCCTTATCTTTATGATTTCCTTCCTTCTGCTTCTGTTGGGTTTATTTTGCATTTCTTCTAGTGTTATGAGGTAGGAACTTAGATTATTAACTAGAGACCTTTCCTCTTTTCTTTTTTATTCTCCCAGTTTTATTGAGATATAACTGACATACAGCACTGTATAAGTTTAAGGTATACAGCATAACGATTTGACTTACATACATCATTAAAAGAATATCACAAAAGTTTAATGAACATCAATCATCTCATATACATACAACATTAAAGAAATAGAAAAAAAGTCCTTGTGATGAGAACTCTTGGGATTTAATCCTTAACAACTTTCATATATAACATACAACAGCGTTAATTATATCTATAATGTGGAACATTATATCCAGAGTACTTATTCATTTTATAACTGTAAGTTGGTACCTTTTCACTACCTTCCTCCAGTTCCACCTCCCACAAACACCCCCACCTCTGGTAACCACATATCTGATCTCTTTTCTCTAAGTTTGTTTTATAATTTTTGAAGTATAATTGACCTGCAAAACTGTTAGTTCCTGTGACACAATATATTGATTCAATATTTCTCTAGATTACAAAATTATCACCACAATAAATATAGTCATGATATGTCACCATACAAAAATGTTACATAGTTGTTGACTATATTACACACACTGTATATTTCCTCCCCTTAACTCATTTATTTTGTAACTGAAAGTTGTTACCTCTTAATCTCCCTCACCTATTTATTATCTCTCACACACTCCTCCCCTCTGGCAACCACCCGTTTCTTCTCTATATCTATAAATCTATTTATGTTTGTTATGTTTGTTCATTTGTTTTGTTCTGTTTGACTCCAAATATAAGTGAAATCAAACAGTATTTATCTTTAACTTATTTCACTTAACATAATACCCTCTAGGATCATCTATTTTGTTGCAAAAGACAATATTTCATTCTTTATAGGAATGAGTAATGTTCCATATATACCACATCTTATTTATCCATTCATCTGTTGATGGTCACTCAAGTTGATTCCATATATTGGCTATTGAAAATAATGTTGCAATGAACATAGTGAGCATGTATCTTTTCTAAATAGTGTTTTCATGTTCTTTGGATAAACACCCAGATGGAAGTGATGAGTCATATGGTACTCCTATTTTTAACTCTCTGAGGAATCTCCATAGTGTTTTCAGTAGTGGCTGCATAAATTTACATTCCCACCAACAGTGCACGAGGGTACATTTTACTCCACAAATTCACCAACCATATTTATTTGTTGCCATTTTGATCATAGCCATTTTGACAGGTGTGAGGTTGACATCACATTGTGGTTTATTTTTATTTTTATTTTTGTATTGAAGTTGATTTACAATATTGCATTATTTACAGGTGCAAAACTCAGTGACTAAAATTTTTTATAGCTTATAATCCATTTATAATTACTATAAAATACTGGCTTTATTCCCAATATTTTTACTTTAGCAAGAATGAGCTCTTACTTTCATTGATCTTTTCTAGTATTACTTTAATCTCTATTTTTTTAAACAACTTTATTGGGGTATAACTGCTTTACAATGGTGTGTTAGTTTCTGCTTTATAACAAAGTGAATCAGTTATACATATACATATGTTCCCAAATCTCTTCCCTCTTGCATCTCCCTCCCTCCCACCCTCCCTATCTCACCACACCAGGCGGTCACAAAGCACCGAGCTGATATCCCTGTGTTAGGTAGCTGCCTCCCACTAGTTATCTACCTTATGTTTGGTAGTGTATATATGTCCATGCCTCTCTCTCGCTTTGTCACAGCTCACCCTTCCCCCTCCCCATATCCTCAAGTCCGTTCTCCAGTAGGTCTGTATCTTTATTCCTGTCTTACCCCTAGGTTCTTGATGACATTTCTTTTTCCTTAATTCCATATATATGTGTTAGCATATGGTATTTGTCTTTCTCTTTCTGGCTTACTTCACTCTGTATGACAGACTCTAGGTCTATACACCTCATTACAAATAGCTCAATTTCGTTTCTTTTTATAGCTGAGTAATATTCAATTGTATATAGGAGCCACAACTTCTTTATCCATTCATCCAATGATGGGCACTAAGGTTGTTTCCAACTCCAGGCTATTGTAAATAGAGCTGCAATGAACATTTTGGTACATGACTCTATTTGAATTATGGTTTTCTCAGGGATATGCCCAGTAGTGGGATTGCTGGGTCATATGGTAGTTCTATTTGTAGTTTTTTAAGGAACCTCCATACTGTTCTCCATAGTGGCTGAACCAATTCACATTCCCACCAGCAGTGCAAGAGTGTTCCCTTTTCTCCACACCCTCTCCAGCATTTATTGTTTCTAGATTTTTTGATGATGGCCATTCTGACTGGTGTGAGATGATATCTCATTGTAGTTTTGATTTGCATTTCTCTAATGATTAATGATGTTGAGCATTCTTTCATGTGTTTGCTGGCAGTCTGTACATCTTCTTTGGAGAAATGTCTATTTAGGTCTTCTGCTCATTTTTGGACTGGGTTGTTTGTTTTTTTTGTTATTGAGCTGCATGAGCTGCTTGTAAATTTTAGAAATTAATCCTTTGTCAGTTGCTTCATTTGCAAATCTAATCTCCCATTCTGAAGGATGTCTTTTGGTCTTGTTTATGGTTTCCTTTGCTGCACAAAAGCTTTGAAGTTTCATTAGGTCCCATTTGTTTATTTTTGTTTTTATCTCCATTTCTCTAGGAGGTGGGCCAAAAAGGATCTTGCTGTGATTTATGTCATAGAGTGTTCTGCCTATGTTTTCCTCTAAGATTTTGATAGTTTCTAGCCTTATATTTAGGTCTTTAAGCCATTTTGAGCTTATTTTTGTGTATGGTGTTAGGGAGTGATCTACTCTCATACTTTTACATGTACCTGTCCAGTTTTCCCAGCACCACTTATTGAAGAGGCTGTCCTTTCTCCACTGTACATTTCTGCCTCCTTTATCAATGATAAGGGACCATATGTGCGTGGGTTTATATCTGGGCTTTCTATCCTGTTCCATTGATCTATCTTTCTGTTTTTGTGCCAGTACCATACTGTTTTGATTACTGTAGCTTTGTAGTATAGTCTGAAATCAGGCAGCCTGATTCCTCCAGATCCATTTTTCGTTTTCAAGATTGCTTTGGCTATTCATTACATTTTGTGTTTCGATACAAATTGTGAAATTTTTTGTTCTAGTTCTGTGAAAAATGCCAGTGGTAGTTTGATAGGGATTGCATTGAATCTGTAGATTGCTTTAGATAGTAGAGACATTTTCACAATGTTGATTCTTCCAATCCAAGAACATGTTATATCTCTCCATCTATTTGTATCATCTTTAATTTCTTTCATCAGTGTCTTATAATTTTCTGGCATACAGGCCTTTTGTCCCCTTAGGTAGGTTTATTCCTAGGTATTTTATTCTTTTTTGTTGCAATGGTAAATGGGAGTGTTTTATTGATTTTACTTTCAGATTTTTCATCATGAGTGTATAGGAATGCAAGAGATTTCTGTGCATTAATTTTGTATCCTGCAACTTTACCAAATTCATTGATTAGCTCTAGTATTTATCTGGTATTATCTTTAGGATTCTCTATGTATAGTATCATGTCGTCTGCAAACAGTGACAGCTTTACTTCTTCTTTTCCAATGTGGATTCCTATTATTTCCTTTTCTTCTCTGATTGCTGTGGCTAAAACTTCCAAAACTATATTGAATAAGAGTGGTGAGAGTGCGCAACCTGGTCTTCTACCTGATCTTAGTGGAAAAGCTTTCAGTTTTTCACCATTGAGGATGATGTTAGCTGTGTGTTTTTCATATATGGCCTTTATTATGTTGAGGAAAGTTCCATCTATGCCTACTTTTTGCAGGGTTTTTATCATAAATGGCTGTTGAATTTTGTCAAAAGCTTTCTCTGTATCTATTGAGATGATCATACGGTTTTTCTCCTTCAGTTTGTTAATATGGTTTATCACACTGATTGATTTGAGCATATTGAAGAATCCTTGCATTCCTGGAATAATCCCTACTTGATCATGCTGCATGACCCTTTAAATGTGCTGTTAGATCCTGTTTGCAAGAATATTGTTGAGGATTTTTGCATCTTTGTTCATCAGTGATATTGGCCTGTAGTTTTCTTTCTATGTGACATCCTTTTCCGGTTTTGGTATCAAGGTGATGGTGGCCTCGTAGAAGTAGTTTGGGAGTGTTCCTCCCTCTGCTATATTTTGGAAGAGTTTGAGAAGGACAGGTGTTAGCACCTCTCTAAATGTTTGATAGAATTCACCTGTGAAGCCATCTGGTCCTGCGTTTTTGTTTGTTGTAATATTTTTAGTGACAGTTTCAATTTCAGTGCTTTTGATTGGTCTGTTCATATTTTCTATTTCTTCCAGATTCAGTCTTGGTAGGTTGTGCATTTCTAAGAATTTGTCCATTTCTTCCAGGTTGTCCATTTTATTGGCCTAGAGTTGCTTGTAGTAATCTCTCATGATCTTTTGTATTTCTGCAGTGTCCTTTGTTTCTTCTCCTTTTTCATTTCTAATTCTATTGATTTGAGTCTTCTCGCTTTTCTTCTTGATGAGTCTGGCTAATGGTTTATCTATTTTGTTTATCTTCTCAAAGAACCAGCTTTTAGTTTTATTTATCTTTGCTATTGTTTCCTTCATAACTTTTTCATTTATTTCTATCTGATTTTTATGATTTCTTTCCTTCTGCTAACTTTGGGGTATTTTTGCTCTTTCTCTAATTGCTTTAGGTGCAAGGTTAGGTTGTTTATTCGAGATGTTTCCTGTTTCTTAAGGTGGGCTTGTATTGCTATAAACTTCCCTCTTAGAACTGCTTTTGCTCCATTCCATAGGTTTTGTGTCATCGTGTCTGTATTGTCATTTTTTCTGGGTATGCTTTTATTTCCTCTTTGATTTCTTCAGTGATCACTTCCTTATTCAGTACTGTATTGTTTAGCCTCCATATGTTTGTATTGTTTACAGATCTTTTCCCATAATTGATATCTAGTCTCACGGCCCTGTGGTCAGAAAAGATACTTGATACAATTTCAGTTTTCTTAAATTTACCAAGGTTTGATTTGTGAACCAAGATATGGTCTGTCCTGGAGAATGTTCCATTATCACTTGAGAAAAATGGGTATTCTGTTGTTTTTGGATGGAGTGTCCAATAAATATCAATTAAGTCCATCTTGTTTAATATATCATTTAAAGCTTGTGTTTCCTTATTTATTTTCATTTTGGATGATCTTTCCACTGGTGAAAGTGGGGTGTTAAAGTCTCCTACTATGAATATGTTACTGTCAATTTCCTCTTTTATGGCTGTTAGTATCTGCCTTATGTATTGAGGTGCTCCTATGTTGGATGCATAAATAAGTACAATTGTTATATCTTCTTGGATTGATCCTTTGCTCATTATGTAGTGTCCTTTATTGTCTCTTGTAATAGTCTTAATTTTAAAGTCTATTTTGTCTGATATGAGAATTGCTACCCCAGCTTTCTTTTGGTTTCCATTTGCATGGAATATCTTTTTCCATCCCTTTACTTTCAGTCTGTATTTGTCTCTAGGTCTGAAGTGGGTCTCTTGTAGATAGCATATATATTGGTCTTGTTTTTGTATCCATTAAGCCAATCTGTGTCTTTTGGTGGGAGCATTTAGTCCATTTACATTTGAGGTAATTATCAATATGTATTTTCCTATTCCCATTTTTTAAATTGTCTTGGGTTCGTTATGGTAGGTCTTTTCCTTCTCTTGTTTTTCTTGCCTAGAGAAGTTCCTTTAGCATTTGTTGTAAAGCTGGTTTGGTGGTGCTGAACTCTCTCAGCTTTTGCTTGCTTGTAAAGCTTTTAATTTCTCCATCAAATCTGAATGAGATCCTTGCTGGGTAGAATAATCTTGGTTGCAGGTTTTTCTCCTTCATCGTTTTCAGTAGGTTCTGCCACTCCCTTCTGGCTTGCAGAGTTTTTGCTGAGAGATCAGCTGTTAACCTTATGGGGATTCCCTTGTGTGTTATTTGTTGCTTTTCCCTTGCTGCTTTTAATATGCTTTCTTTGTATTTAATTTTTGACAGTTTGATTAATATGTGTCTTGGCGTATTTCTCTTTGGATTTATCCTGTATAGGACTCTCTGTGCTTCCTGGACTTGATTAACTCTTTCATTTTCCATATTAGGGAATTTTTCAACCATAATCTCTTCAAATATTTTCTAAGTTCCTTTCTTTTTCTCTTCTTCTTCTGGACACATATAATTCGAATGTTGGTGCATTTAATGTTGTCCCAGAGGTCTCTGAGACTGTCCTCAGTTCTTTTCATTCTTTTCTCTTCATTCTCCTCTGCAGTAGTTATTTCCACTATTTTATCTTCCAGGTTACTTCTAAATTCTTCTGCCTCAGTTATTCTGCTATTGATCCCATCTAGAGTATTTTTCATTTCATTTATTGTTTTGTTCATCATTGTTTGTTTCATCTTTAGTTCTTTTAGGTCCTTATTAAATGTTTCTCGCATTTTCTGTATTCTATTTCCAAGATTTTGGATCATCTTTACTATCATTATTCTGTATTCTTTTTCAGGTAGACTGCCTATTTCCTCTTCATTTCTTAGGTCTGGTGTAGTTTTATCTTGCTCCTTCATGTGGTGTGTGTTTTTCTGTCTTCTCATTTTGTTTATCTTACTGTGTTTGAGGTCTCCTTTTTGCAGGCTACAGGTTCGTAGTTCCCATTGTTTTTGATGTCTGTCCCCAGTGGCTAATGTTGGTTCAGTGGATTGTGTAGGCTTCCTGGTGGAGGGGACTAGTGCCTGTGTTCTGGTGCATGAGGCTGGATCTTGTCTTTCTGGTGGGCAAGTCCACGTCTGGTGGTGTGTTTTGGGGTGTCTGTGAACTTATTATGATTTTAGGCAGCCCTTCTGCTAATGGGTGGGGTTGTGTTACTGTTTTGCTAGTTGTTTGGCATAGGGTGGCCAGCACTGCAGCTTGCTGTTCATTGAGTGAAGCTGGGTGCTGGTGTTGAGATGGAGATCTCTGGGAGATTTTCACCATTTGATATTATGTGGAGCTGAGAGGTCTCTTGTGGACCAGTGTCCTGAAGTTGGCTCTCCCCCTCAGAGCACATCACTGAATCCTGGCTGCAGCACCAAGAGCCTTTCATCCACATGGCTCAGAATAAAAGGGAGAAAAAGTAGAGGGAAAGAATTAGTAGAAGTAGAAAGAAAGAAAGGAGGGAAGGTAGGTGGGAAGGAAGGAAGGAAGGAAGGAAGGAAGGAAGGAAGAAAGAAAGAAAGAAAGAAAGAAAGAAAGAAAGAAAGAAAGAAAGAAAGAGATAGAGAGAAGAAAAGAAGGAAAGAATTAATGGAGAGAGGGAGGGTGGTATGGTGGGAGGAAGGAAGGAAGGAAAGAAGGAGGGAAGGAAGGAAAACATGAAAGAAAGATAGAAGATAAAGTAAAATAAAATAAAGTAAAATATAATAAAGTTATTAAATTAAAAAAAATAATTATTAAGGAAAAAAAGGACGGATAGAACCTTAGGACAAATGTTGGAAGCAAAGCTATACAGACAAAATCTCATACAGAAGCATACACATACACACTCACAGAAAGAGCAAAAGGGGAAAAAATCATAAATCTTCCTCTCAAAGCCCACCTCCTCAATTTGGGATGATTCGTTGTCTATTCATGTATTCCACAGATGTAGGGTACATCAAGTTGATTGTGGAGCTTTAATCCACTTCTTCTGAGGCTGCTGGGAGAGGTTTCCCTTTCTCTTCTATGTTCTCACAGCTCCCTGGCACTCAGCTTTGGATTTGGCCCTGCCTCTGCGTGTAGTTCGCTGGAGGGCGTTTGTTTTTTGCTCAGACAGGATGGCTTTAAAGGAGCAGTTGATTCGGAAGCTCTGTCTCACTGAAGTCGGGGGGAGGGAGGGGCACGGAGTGTGGGGCAAGCCTGCAGCGGCAGAGGCTGGTGTGACGTTGCACCAGCCTGAGGTCCGCCCTGCGTTCTCCCAAGGAAGTTGTCCCTGGATCCTGGGAACCTGGCAGTGGCAGGCTGCACAGACTCCCCGGAAGGGGTGTGTGGATAGTGACCTGTGCTCACACACAGGCCTCTTGGTGGCGGCAGCAGCAGCCTTAGCATCTCCTGCCCGTCACTGAGGTCCGTGCTTTTAGCCGTAGCTTGGGCCCGTCTCTGGGGTCCGCGTGTTTAGCCGCGGCTCGTGTCTGTCTCTGGAGTTCCTTTAAGGGGCATTATTAATCCCCTCTCCTCGCACACCAGGAAACAAAGAGGGAAGAAAAAGTCTCTTGCCTCTTCGGCAGCTCCAGACCTTTTCCTGGTCTCCCCTCCTGCTAGCCATGGTGCACTAACCCCTTCAGGTTGTGTTCACGCAGCCAACCCCAGTCCTCTCCCTGTTCTCTGACCAAAGCCTTAGCCTCAGCTCGCAGCCCTGCCTGCCCCGGTGGGTGAGCAGACAAACCTCTCGGGCTCGTGTGTGCCTGTCGGCACCGATCCTCTGTGCGGGAATCTCCCCGCTTTGCCCTCCGCACCCCTGTTGTTGTGCTCTCCTCCGCAGCACCAAAGCTCCCTGCTCTGCCATCCGCAGTCTCTGCCGCGAAGGGGCTTCCTATTGTGTGGAAACCTTTCCTCCTTCACAGCTCCCTCCCACTGGTGCAGGTCCCGTCCCTATTCTTTTGTCTCTGCTTTTTCTTTTTTTTCTTTTGCCCTACCCAGGCACGTGGGGTGTTTCTTGCTTTTTGGGAGGTCTGAGGCCTTCTGCCAGCATTCAGTAGGTGTTCTGTAGGAGTTGCTCCACGTGTAGATGTATTTCTGATGTATCTGTGGGGAGGAAGGTGATCTCCGCATCTTACTCTTCTGCCATCTTCCCAAGCTACTCCAATCTCTATTTTATGTACTTGTGCTCTGATCTTTATTTCTTTCCTTCTACTAATATTGGATTTTAGTTGTTCTTGCTTTTTGTTCCTTTAGGTGTAAGGTTACATTGATTGCTTGAAATGTTTCTTGTTTCCTGTCATAGGCTTGTATCACTAAACTTCACTCATAGAACTGCCTTTGCTGCATCCCATGAATTTTGGATCAGTGTTTTGTTTCACTTGTTTCCAGGTATTTTATTTCCTCTTTGATTCCCTCAGTGATTCATTGGTTATTTAGTAGCATACTCTTTAGCCTCCACGTGTTTGTGAATTTTGCAATTGTTTTCTTCTGGTTGATTGGTAGTCTCATAGCATTGTGATCAGAAGAAAATCATTGATTTAATTTCAGTTTTCTTAAAGTTACTGAGACTTGTTTGTGACCTTGTACATGATCTACCCTGGAGAACGTTCCATGTGCACTTGAAACAAATATATATTCTGCTGCCTTTTGATGGAATGTTCTATATTCATGTATTAAGTTCATTTGGTCTAATATGTCATTTATGGACAGGGTTTCCTTATTGATTTTCATTCTGGATAATCTATCTATTGATGTAAGTGGGGTGTTAAACTCCCTTACTATTATTTTTTTTACTGTTAATTTCTCCCTTTATGTCTGTTAGTGTTTGCTTTATGTATTTAGGTTCTCCCATGTTGGTGCATGTATATTTATAATTGTTATATCATTTTGGAATGATCCTTGTCTTTTTGGTGATTGTTACACTTCCGTTTTAAAGTATATTTTGTCTGATATAAGTATTTCAACCCTGGATATCTTTTACTTCCATTTG
>NW_006782642.1:0-456 GCF_000442215.2 Lipotes vexillifer | reverse complement strand
TGAATGATGGGTGCCCTTCAGCAAACTTTATAATAAGGTTGTTACGGCAGTGGGCCACAAGGCGGCAGCACTACTCCGTGTCCTCTCCGGTAAGTCGGGGAAACAAAGCCTTAGCGGGGTTCCCGGTGTTGGATTGCAAATGGGGAGTCGAACGTGGCTAAACACACACCCGAAGGCTTGTGTATCCTCACCTCCCGCCCCTTAACTTGCACTGCCCCACCCAAGGCATATCACAAGACTCGCAAGTGGGCTACTCGGAGGGTGCCGTGGTTCCCAGGTGGGGCGACTCTCATGAAGTGGGCTGGAGGTGGGGACCTGCCTAGCACGAGCTGTGGAGATCATTTTTCTTCACAGCTCTTCCCTCTCAGCTGTTCAACCATCATTTGGGTACACCAGGCTTTGCTTACCTGTAGGAGGGCCATGTTGGATCGGGAGATTGTGGTACCGCGCAACGGG
>NW_006782641.1:0-6423 GCF_000442215.2 Lipotes vexillifer | reverse complement strand
GGGACAATGGTTCAGGGGGTGGGGAGGGGTGAAGGAGGAGCAGCAGCCACAGAGTATTTCTGACAGTGTTAATGGTGTTACTTTTGGAGATTTTAGACTCTTTATATTTTGGTGTCATTTTTGTAACAAGGTCAAACCATTTTTCAACATTGAAGTTATTTATTTTAAGTGACCAGAAAGGGGAACCTGGGGAGCCATGCAGAAACCCCATGATGCCTCCACACTCAGGGGCAGAATGTGGGTGAGGAACAGGTAAACTTGAGCTTGTGACCCCTTTTGGGAAATAGGGTCTCAGAGGCTCTTTGAGCGTCAGCGTGCCCAACAGTGCTGCGGTAACAAGTGGGCTGGGAGCATCCGACCTGCTGTGTGACCTCGAACAGGTCCCGCCTCCCACCCTGGGTCTCAGTTTCCCCATCCTGTTCAGGGGGTGCTTCCCTGACCGAAGAAGCTGAACCTGTTTACTGTGAGGAAGACAGAACAGACACATGGCCCTGGTAAGTGCTTGGGGCCTCCAGGATGATTAAAACTCAGTGATGAAGACTCATAATCAGTTTTCTGGGACAAGCAAGAAAACCAAGGGGCCGGTGCTGCTGCAACCTGTCTGGGAAGGGAAGGGAAGGGAAGGGAAGGGAAGGGAAGGGAAGCACCCAGGACAGCAAGGAGGAACCTTCTAGCTGCAGGTGGTGCAGAGGCCAGGGCTGGGGCTGGGGCAACATCCCCACTGTCCTTACTTGGAGGTGTGACCTTGGACCAGCCCCTCTGCCTCGCTGAGCCTCTGTTTCCCCAGCTATAAAATGAAGGGGTTGAAAAGATAATCCCTGTGGTCCTGTCCTGCTCTGTGACCACATTGATTGGGGAATATGGCAACAGGTAAAACTGGGGGCAGAAGTCTTCATCATCATTATCGTCATCACCATCACCGTGATCATCATCATCACCACCACCACCATCATCATCACCATCGTCATCTTCACCATCATCACCACCAACCATCATCACCACCACCACCACCACCACCACCATCATCATCATTGTCATCTTCATCATCATCACCCACCACCACCACCACCTCCACCACCATCATCACCACCATCTTCATCACCACCACCATCATCACCATTGTCATCTTCACCATCATCACCCACCACCGCCACCACCACCTCCACCACCACCATCACCACCATCATCATCTTCACCATCGTCACCATCATCACCACCACCATCATCAACACCATCATCTTCACCATCACCACCACCACCACCACAACCACCACCACCACCACCATCATCACCACAACCATCATCATCACCATCACCACCACCATCATCACCAGCACCAGCACCACCACCACCATCATCACCACCATCACCGCCATCACCACCACCTTCGTCATCTTCACCATCGTCACCACCATCATCACCACCACCACCGTTATCATTACCTTCACCTTCATCATCATCATCATCACTAGGAAGAGCCACCTACTGAATGCTTCCTATGTACGAGACAGTGTGAAGAACCTTGCTTTCTTCCTCTCACTGAATAGTCACTGTTATTGTACCCAATTTATAGTTAAGGAAACAGGCTCTGAGAAACCAAATGACTTGCCCAAGATTGTGAAACCTCTAAGGAGCCAGCTGGCGGGGACTGGAATTAGGACTAAATGACTCCAGAACTTGTGGCTTTAACCATACGTGGCATCAGCTCCTGTCTGTGTGCCTGGAGTCAGATCTCAGCAGACTCTTAGGTCCGTCAACACGGGGGACCATCTTCTCCAACCCTTTCATAGTCCAGTGCAGGAAACAGGCCACAGAGGGAAAGGGACTTGTTCAAGGTCATGTTTTGAGCCAGAGGTGGAGCTGGGCCCAGAAAATGGTTCTCTCTCTGTTTCTTTTTACTCCTCCCCTATGTTGCTTCCAAGGATGTGACCTCTGAGCCCCTCAAATATTCCATTCATTCCACAGAGTCTTATGAACACGCATGCCCTGCGCTGGGCTCTGTGCCACGAGAGGGTCAAGGAGGAGCCGGACCCAGATTTTTCCCAAGGACTGTAGTATCTAGAAGTGACCACTCACCCGGCTGGAATGAGTTTTCACAGGGAAACATCCAGCAAGTGGCAGAGAGGTCAGGAGGCCTTCGGTCAGGGCGTGGGTCAGAATCCAGGACTCAGGTCCAAGGGTCAGGGTCTGCTGAGAAGCAGGTGGTGGAGCAGACGCACGGCCACCCCTGAAACTTGAAACACACCCAGGACAGATAAACTCAGGGACTCGCGGGCCTGGAAGGCTCACCATTGGAGATGAACACAGCACGTGGTATGCAGGAGGTCGGTCATCCGGGGGTGCACGGTGGCTCTGGACTCTGGCAGCTCGTACCCAGGCGCCTTGGACTTGGGAGCAGCTCCAGGACCTGTAGCCCAGCCCCCTGCAGCTTCGAGCCCCTGACTCTGCCCCTCGGAGGGGCTATGGGGAGCCACCCTCTGCCAAGGTCTGCAGCTTCCCCCTGGGCTCGGGCAGAGAGGAGCAGCCACGCTCACTTCATGGCGGCCCAGGAGCCCCTGGCAGTTGACCGGCCCCAGGGGCCCGGTTTCCCCTCCATGGAGACACTCAGGCTGTTCCGTCGGTCTTTGGAGGTGAACACAGCACACTGGAATCCCAGCACCTCTGTCATTATGAAGTGTGCCCCCCCCCAAAAAAAAGTGTGCCCTAGGGACTTCCCTAACGGTCCAGTGGTTAAGACTTCGCCTTCCAATGCAGGGGGTGTGGGTTCTATCCCTGGTTGCGGAACTAATATCCCACATGCCTCGTGGCCGAAAAACCAAAGCATAAAACAGGAGCAGTATTATGACAAATTCAATAAAGACTTAAAAAAATGGTCCATATCAAAAAAATCTTAAAAAAAAAAAAGAAGTGTGCCCAGGCCCCTCAGCTAATCTCACTGACTCCCAGGTCCCATTTGCCAGGTCCCAAGTTCAGGACACCTGCCTCCCAGGCTGCCCTGAGGACAAAACAAGAAGATGCTGTCGCTTCCATCACAGAACCATCATTTCCTGCATTGAAAATTCGTACCTTTCTCTGAATCCTCCAAGCAAGGAAGGTGCTGTCACTGTCCCCTCTGCAGATGAGGAGGTTCTGCCGGGTGAGATGCACACCTCAAGCCCACGGCCATGAGCGGCCCGGCCAGGACACAGCCCAGCCTCCTGCAGCCCTGCCTGCGCGTCCCCCTCCCGCTGCTACATCCTCCTGCAAAGACGAAATGCCCGTCATTAAGAGACCTTGTTTTTAGCCGAGCAAATGCAGAGCTTTTGGATAAGCATTGAACCAAGCAGGGCTCGGTCACACGCAGCTTCTTTTTGATGGCCGTTGTTTATGTACCCAGGCCAGGCAATCTGGTTACATGTGTTGAGATATTGCTTGATGTGGCTTGATGGTTCCTCTGTAAGGGGACAGATTGTCCTAACATATTGTTGGTGGGGGGAAAGGGGGAGTGACAGAGAGAGAGAGAGAGAGATACAGAGAGAGAGAGAGATGAAGACAGAGAGAGACAGAGGCAGAGAGAGACAGAGACAGAGAGTGGGTATGCACAGACCTCCATAACAGGACATGGTGAACACTGAAATGAGCTGGGGTTTTTTTTTCATGACACTAGAATGTCCAAGGGATTTTGAAAAAACATGATGTCTCAGATCCTTCCGCCCAGCAGAAACAGGTGGTACCTGTAGGTGTGGGGCTCGCAGAGCACAGGGGCTCCTGTGGGCCACGCAGGCAGAGGACCCTAAGGGGGCTGTTCTGCACAGACTGGTGACCAGGGCTGTCAGCCGTGTGCAGAGGCAGGAGTAGGCAGAGGATGGCTCTGCCCTTCCCTCCCACGTGAGGGGCTTTGGGCTTGTCTTCCAAATATGAGGGGACAAATCCTGTTAGCTGGCCAGTGGGTGTGAGGTGCCTCCCTGCCTTGTGGTGGGAGGGATGGGGGTGCGGTCTGAGGGTACCTTTCTGCTCATCCCCTGCCCTCAGGGAAAATCTCTGGGTCACCAGATACACACCCCAACTCCTCCTTCCTGACTCTATCCAGGAAATGCTTGTGCTGGCTCTGAGGTCCCAGCCCCGGAGGGGCTCAGGGGGCAGCTGGAGAAACACAAGCACAGAACTGCCTGACATGAGCCTCCGCAGCTTTTCCTGAGCGCCTATGACGTGCAGGCCCTGGGCTGTACGCTTCCCATGATGGTCTCACCCGGTCATACCTCACCCCAGGACGACTGCTGTTTCTCCATCCTGGCAGTGGGAAAACAGGGCTCAGGCGGACTGTGTCTGGTCCAAGCCCCCACAGTCAGGAAGGGGTTTCCTTCCTTATCTCGTGCTATGTAACAACCTCCCCTCCAAAAGGCATAGCTTAACAAACAACACCCCAAAATGTGTCAAAGCTCGGTGGGGATGGCTTATCTTGTGCTCCCTGTTGTACTGGGGCCGTGGTTCACCTGGGACTACAGATCGTTTTCTAGTGGCTCACTCATGTGGCTGGCAAATCGGTGGCACTGTCAGTCAGCTGTGAGTTCGGGCTGCAGCCGGGGCCTCCGTCCTCTCCAGGTGGCCTTTCTCTGGGTGGCTCTGGATTCCTCAGACTGTGGAGGTGTGTTCCATGATTGGGCAGCCCCAGAGAGCGAGGTGGAGGATGTATTACCTTTACAATGTAGCCTTGGGAGTAGTGTAGCGTCACTTCCGCAGAAGTCACCAGCCCGCCCAGATTCAAGGGGAGGGCACGTAGACCCCACTGCCCCACTGTCACATTGCAAGCAGAGCCTGTGGATGGGAGTTATTTCAGGGCCATCTACCCTCAAGCCACAGTGGCCCTTGGTCTGTGCCTCACACGAGCCCTCTTGCCTGCCTCAGAGCCTTTACACAGAAGGCTGTTTCCATGGCTAGTTACTTCTTATCCTTTCGATTTTAGTTTAAATGCCACCTCCTGACATCTCTCATCCTCCTACCTAAGTGGGTTCCTTGGTGACACCCTCGTCACCCCCATTATTCACCCTCTCCTTCTTCCCTAGGAAACGTGGAGTGCAGTGAGCACGTAGCTTTGCCGAACAGAGAACATTTCCTAGCCTTCCCCATCTCACAGCTGGGTGGCTTGGGGGCGTCATGTGACTTTGTCCGGCCCATGCGACGTGAGCACATGACGCACGCACTACGGGCTGCAGCGGTCCTCCAGGTGAGGGGTGACGGAGGCGTGGGCCGCCTGTACCTAACGACGGTGGGGAGAAGCAATCAGATTCTGGATGGATTTTGGAGGTAGAGTTGGCCTGCTCCGCTAGAGGACTGGGTGTGCCGTGTCCCACATGGGGTGTGACGGAAGGAGGACAGAAAGTGACACCAAGGTTTCGGCCTGAGCAACTGAGATCGGGGGGGCGAACTGAGATGGGGGAGCCGTGGGGCAAGCAGGCTTGGGGAGAAACGGTGTGGTTTCCTTCGGGCCATGTGGGCGCTGTGATGTCAGTCAGAGAGCCGAGAGCGGGCACGGGCAGGCCCTAGAGGAACGGAGGCGGGCTGGGCTGAAGTTACACACTTGTGAGCTGTCAGTGCAGAGACAGTATTTAAAACTGCAGGATGGATGAGACCACCACGGGCTCCAGAGTAGAGAGAGTGGATGAACGAAGACCAACCCTCAGCATCAGGAACGTGGAAGACCAGGGAGCACATGCCACTGGCTGACGTTCTCTTTGTGCCACCCCTGTCTTGCCAAGCCATTCTGGTCCTGAGATATTGAGCGGCTGGTTTGGTAATGACTGTGACACTACCAACCTCAGCTGGCACCGGCATCATCCATCCTTCCTCTGACCTCCCTGTAGTCTGTACCCACTACTCGAGTCCTCAAATGTTGTTTTAGACCACCACCCTCTTGAAACCCCCTGCCCAGCAACTGACCTGACTCCTTCCCCCTGCGGGAAAGTAGAGCCCCGAGACACACGTGCCTTCTCTCTATCAGTGAATGATTCTATACATTCTCAGTCATTTCAGAAGCAGAACTGCTCCTCCCCTGCAGGAGGCCAATTCCTTCCCCCACCCTGGATCCATCTCCTTCTGCCTCTGTGGGGGCCTGTCCACAGCAGCACCTCCCCTCTCTCTCCCATTGCCTCAGCTCGTCCAGCTCCATCAGCCCAGGCTTCCCTGAATATCAGCTGCTCGACTCTCCCTACACATGATCCCGAAATAAATCCTTCCTTTCAAATCTCCCAGCACCCCCGAATCCATGTCCTCCTACCCATCCACACTCTGTTCCCTGGGCGTGTAGGAGGCAGTTATGCCTCGAGAGTCAGTGGGTAAACGCCCATCCTCCAGCAGGATGGTGCTGAGGCGCCCTCCGCGCGGTCCTCGGAGCGTCCCCAGCAGGACGGAGCCCCAGTGCGCACCGCCGTAACCCACTCATGAGCC
>NW_006782640.1:0-483 GCF_000442215.2 Lipotes vexillifer | reverse complement strand
CAGCATAACAACGCTCCCTGTTCTCCATGGCCTGTCCTGTCCTTCTGGATTTTACACTATTTTTAGAAGTCCCTTTTGACCAGGGGGGACGTGAGACTTCATTGTAGTGCAGAATTCCGTTGCAAGCTTGCTTAGTTGGCCAAAAAGGGCGTATGCGTTTTTTCCTGAATATATTGAGGTAAAAACCCATATGCCCTATTTGGCCACAGGCATCCCGGTCGAGGTTCTGTCTATTTTCATAGGCTTTAAATGCAATTCCAAACTACCGCCTGAACTCGGTTTCCTGCAATTCTGCCTCACTTTCAAGTACTCCTCGCAGCCTTACTTCAATATAATTTTGGACGAAAGCTGTCAATTATAACTCTGCAGGTGTGTGAATTACAGTACCCCTGAGCTCCTTTTCTCCACTCGCTTTCTTGGGAGCTGGCCACAATACCGCAGAATTGCTTCAGACCCTAGTCTGGTTCAGGCACAGCATGCTGA
>NW_006782639.1:0-216 GCF_000442215.2 Lipotes vexillifer | reverse complement strand
CGGTGTCAGTGCATGACATAGGAGTAGTATAAGGGCCTCTGTAGGATCAGCCTTAGGATCTTCATAAAAGACATTCTCAGGGCCTGTGTAAGTGACATCCTCAGGGCCTCACTTAGGGGCAGCTTCAGGGCTTACTTGGGACAGTGTCAGGACCTTGGTTAGAAATGGGTCATGACTTTAGCTCAGGATAGTGTCCGGATTTTAGTTATGACCGGC
>NW_006782638.1:0-7956 GCF_000442215.2 Lipotes vexillifer | reverse complement strand
ATACCTTAACCTGTACCGTAAACTGTCCCCGTTCCATTACCCTTACCCTAACCCTAACCCTAAACTTTACTCAAAGCCTTACCCTGACCCGTGACCTAATCCTAACCCGTACGCTAACACTAACCCATGCCCTAACACGTACGCTAACCCTAAACCGTTGTCGTAAGCTAACCTGTACGCTAAACCGTCCACGTTCCCTAACCCTAACCCTAATCCTAAACCTAACCCTTACCCAAAGCGTTACCCCAACCCGAGCCCTAATCCTAACCTGTACGCTAACACTAACCCGTTCCCTAACATGTATGCTAACCCTAAATCATTGTCGTACCCTAACCTGTACCCTAAATCATCCCCGTTCCCTAAACCTAACCCTAACCCTAACCCTAACATATACCCGAAACCTTATCCTAACCCGTGCGCTAATCCTAAACCATAGGCTAACACTAACCCGGGCCCTAACACTTATGCTAACCCTAAACCATTGTCGTACCCTAACCTGTACACAAAACCATCCCCATTCCCTAACCTTAACCCTAACCCTACTCCTAACACTTACCCAAAGCCTTAACCTAACCTGTTCCCTAATCCTAACGCCTACGCTAACACTAACCCATGTCCTAACAAGTAGGCTAACTCTAAAGTGTTGTCGAAACATAAACAGTAGCCTAAACCGAACCCATTCCCTACCCCTAATGCTAACACTAACACTTACCCGAAAGCTTACCCAAACCCGCGTCCTAATCCTAACCTGTACGCTAACAGTAACCTGTGCCCTAACACGTATGCTAACCCTAAACCGTTGACGTACCCTAACCTGTACCCTAAAACATCCCTGTGCCCTAACGCTAACCCGAAGCCTTACCTAACCCGTTCCCTAAACCTAACCCGTACGATAACACTAATACGTGCCCTAACACGTATGCTAAGCCTAAACCATTGTCGTACCCTGAACTGTACCCTAAACCGTGCCTGTTACCTAGCACTAACCCTAACCCTAACCCTTACCCGAAGCCTTACCCTAAACCGTGCCCTAATCATAACCCGTACGATAACACTAACCTGTGCCCTAACACGAGTGCTAACCCTAAACTGTTGTCGTACCCCAATCTGTGCCCTACACCATCTGTGTTCCCCAACCCTAACCTTAACCCAACCCTTACCCGAAGCCTTACCCCAAACCGAGGGCTAATCCTAACCCGTATGCTAACACTAACCCGTGCCCTAACACTTATGCTAACCCAAACCCTTTGTCGTAACGTAAACTTTACCTTAAACCATCACCATTCCCTAACCCTAACCCTAACCCTAACACTTATCTGAAGCCTTACCATAAACTGTGCCCTAATCCTAACACGTACGATAACACTAACCCATGCCGTAACACGTACAGTAACCCTAAACCGTTGTCGTACCATAAGCTGTTCACTACACCATCCCCATTTGCTAATGCTAATCCTAACCGTTACCCTAAACCTAACACTTACCCGAAACTTTACACTATCCAGAGCCCTAAACCTAAACCATACGATAACACTAACCCATGCCCTAACACGAACGCTAACCCTAACCGTTGTCGTTCCCTAAACTGTACCCTAAATCGTCCCTGTTACCTAAACCTAACTCTAACCCGAAAACTAACACTTACCCGAAGCCTTACCCTTACCCTTGCCCTAATCCTAACCCATACACTAACACTAACCCGTGCTATAACACATACGCTAACCCTAACTGTTGTCGTTCCCTAAACTGTACCCTAAATTGTCCCCGTTACTTAACCCTAACCCTAAGCCTAACACTAACCCTTACCCGAAGCCTTACCCTTACCCGTGCCCTAATCCTAATGCGTACGCTAACACTAACCCGTGCCCTAACATGTACGCTAACCCTAAACCATTGTCATACACTAACCTGTACCCTAAACCATCCCCGTTCCCTAACCCTAATCCTAAACCTAACCCTAACCCGAACGCTTACCCGAAGCCTTACCCTAACCCATGGCCTAATCCTAAACCGTACGCTAACATTAACCCGTGCGCTAACACATATGCTAACACTAAACCGTTGTCGTACCCTAACCTGTACACAAAACCATCCCGGTTCCCTTACCCTAACCCTAACCCTCACCCTAACCCTTACCCGAAGCCTTAACCTTACCCGAGCCCTAATCCTAATGCCTACGCTAACACTAACCCTTACCCTAACATGTATGCTAAACCTAAATCGATGTCATAACCTAACCTGTATCCTAAACCATCACCGTTCCGACAGTAACCCCTACCCGAAGCCTTACACTAAACTGTGCCCTAATCCTAAACCGTACGCTAACACTAACACATGCCCTAACATGTACGTTAACTCTAAACCATTGTCCTACCCTAAACTGTACCATAAACTGTCCCCGTTCCCTAAACCTAACCCTAACACTAACGCTAACAGTAACACGTGCATAAACCCTATCTCTCACGCTAACACTACCCTGGGCCCTAACACGTACGCTAACCCTAAACCGTTGTCTTACCTTAATCTGTTTCCTAAACCATCCCCGTTACTTAACCCTAACCCTAAACCTAACACTAACACTTACCGAAGCCTTACCCTTTCCCGTGCCCCAATCCTAACCCATACGCTAACACTAAGCCATGCCCTAACACGTATGATAACCCTAAACCATTCTCGTAACCTAACCTGTAGCCTAAACCGTCCGTGTTCCCTAACCCTAAACCTAACCCTGACCCGAAGCCTTACCCTAACCTGTGCCTAATCCTAAACCGTACGCTAACCCTAACCCATGCCCTAACACTTACACTACCTTTAAACCGGTGTCATAACCTAATCTGTACAGTACACCGTCCCCATTCCCTAAATCTAACACTTACCCTAACACTGAATGTAACGCTTACCCGAAGCCTTACCCTAACCCGTGCCCTAATCCTAACACGTACAGTAACATTAACCAATGACATAACACTTACGCTAACCCTAAACTTTTGCCGTACTCTAACCTGTACCCTAAACGGTCCCATATTCCTAACACTAACCGTAACCCTAACCTTAAATCTAACCCTTACCCGAAGCCTTAACTTAACCCGTGCCCTAATCCTAACCCGTACAGTAACACTAACACGTGCCGTAAAACGTACGCTAACCATAAACAGTTGTTTTAACCTAACCTGTATCCTACACCGTCCCCGTTCCCTATCCCTAACCCTAAACCTAAACCTTACCCAAAGCCTTACCCTAACCCGTGCCCTAATCCTAACACGTACAGTAACATTAACCAATGACATAACACTTACGCTAACCCTAAACTTTTGCCGTACTCTAACCTGTACCCTAAACGGTCCCATATTCCTAACACTAACCGTAACCCTAACCTTAAATCTAACCCTTACCCGAAGCCTTAACTTAACCCGTGCCCTAATCCTACCCCGTACAGTAACACTAACACGTGCCGTAAAACGTACGCTAACCATAAACAGTTGTTTTAACCTAACCTGTATCCTACACCGTCCCCGTTCCCTATCCCTAACCCTAAACCTAAACCTTACCCAAAGCCTTACCCTAACCCGTGCCCTAAAACTAACCTGTACACTAACACTAACCCGTGCCGTAACATATAAGCTAACCCTAAACCGTGGTCATACCCTTACCTGTACCCTAAACTGACTCCGTTCCCTAACCCTAACCATAACCAAAACCCTTACCCGAAGCCTTACACTAACCCGTGCCCTTATCCTAACCCATACACTAACACTTATCGGTGAGCTAATATGTATGCTAAACCTAAACCGTTGTCATACCCTAACGTGTACAGGAAACTGACCCCATTCCCTAACACTACCTCTAACCCTAACCCTAAACTTTAAGCGAAACCTTACCGTAACACATGCCCTAATCCTAACCCATACACTTACACTAACCGCTGTCCTAACATGTACGCTAACCCTAAACCGTTCTGGTAAACTAACCGGACTCTGAAACATGCCCGTACCCTAAGCTTAACCCTATCCCTAACCATAATCCTAATCCTTCTCGGAAGACTTAACCTAACACATGCCATAACCCTAACCCGTTCAGTAACACTAACCCGTGCCCTAACACTTACGCTAACCCAAAAACGTAGTCGTAAAGTAACCTGTACGGTAAACCGTCACTGTTCCCGAACCCTAAACCTTACCCTGACCCTTAACCGAAGCCTTACGCTAACCCGTGTCCTAATCCTAAACCATTCACTAACACTAATCCTTGCCTTCACATGTACACTAATGCTAAACTGTTGACGTCGCTAACCTGTACCGTCAACCGTCCCCGTTCCCTTACCCTAACCCTAAACCTAACCCTAACACTTACCTGAAGCCTTACCCTACCCCGTTCCATAACCCATACCCGTACACTAACACTAACCTGTGCCCTAACACGTACGCTAACCCTGAACCATTGTTGTACACAAATCTGTACCCTAAACCATCCCCATTCCCTAACCCTAACCCTAAACCTAACCCTTACCCGAAGTCTTACCCTAACCCATGGCGTAACCCTAAAACGTATGCTAACACTAACACATGCCCTAACATGTACGCTAACCCTAAACCGTTGTTGTACACTAACCTGTACCCTAAAACGTCCCCTAACACTAACCCTAATCCTAACCCTAATTCTAACCACAACCCTTAACCGTAGCTTTACTGAAACCCGCGTCCTAATCCTAACCCATACGTTAACAGTAATCTGTGCCCTAACACGTACGCTAACACTGAACCATTGTTGTACACAAATCTGTACCCTAAACCATCCCCATTCCCTAACCCTAACCCTAACCATTACCCGAAGCCTTACCCTAACCCGTGCCCAAATCCTAACGTGTACGCTAACACTAACCCATGCCCTAACACGTTCACTAACTCTAAACCGTTGTCGTACCATAACCTGTAGCCTAAACCATACCCGTTCCCTAACCCTAACCCTAACCCTAACGCTAACACTAACCCTTACCCAAAGCCTTACACTAACCCGTGCCCTAATCCTAACCCATACGCTAACACTAACCCATGCCCTAACACGTAGGCTAACCCTGTACCATTGTCGTATACAAACCTCTACCCTAAACCGTTCCCGTTCCCTAAACCTAACCCTAACACTAACGCTAACACTAACGCTTACGCTAACACGTGCATTAACCCTGTCTCTTACGCTAACACTAACCCTTGCCCTAACAGGAATGCTAAACCTAAACCGTTATCATCCCCTAACCAATACCTTAAACCATCCCTGTTCCCTAACTCTAACCCTAACCCAAAGCCGTACCCTACCCCGTGCCCTAATCCTAACCCGTACGCTAACACTAACATGTGTCCTAACACGTATATGAACCCTAAGCGTTGCCGTTTGCTAAACTGTACCCTAAACCGTTCCCGTTACCTAACCCTAACCCTAACACTAACACTAACACTAACACTAACCCATACCCGAAGCCTTATCCTAACCCATGCCCTAATTCTAGCCCGTAAGCTAACACTAACCCATGCCCTAACATGTACGTTAGGCCTAAACAATTGTCGTACACTAATCTGTACCCTAAACCATCCCCATTCCCTAACCCTAACCCTAACCCAAAGCCGTACCCTACCCCGTGCCCTAATCCTAACCCGTACGCTAACACTAACACGTGTCCTAACACGTATGCGAACCCTAAGCGTTGTCGTTCGCTAAACTGTACCCTAAACCGTTCCCGTTACCTAACCCTAACCCTAACACTAACCCTTACCCGAAGCCTTATCCTAACCCATGCCCTAATTCTAGCCCGTAAGCTAACACTAACCCATGTCCTAACATGTACGTTAGCCCTAAACACTTGTCGTACCCTAATCTGTACCCTAAAACCTCCCCGTTCCCTAACCCTAACCCTAAACCTAACCTTAACCCTAACCCTTACCCGAAGCCTTACCCTAAACTGTGCCTTAATCCTAACCCGTATGCTAACACTAACCCATGCCCTAACATGTACGCTAACCCTAAACCGTTGTCGTACCCTAACCTGCACCTTACACCATCCCTGTTCCATAACCCTAAACCTAACCCTAACCCTAACTCTTACCTGAAGCCTTACCCTAACCCGTGCCCTAATCCTAACCCGTACGCTAACAATAACCCGTGCCCGAACACGTACGCTAACCCTCTACCGTTGTTGTTCACAAACCTGTATCCTAAACCTTCCCCATTCCCTAACCCTAACCCTAACCCGAACCCTTACCCGAAGTTTTAGTCTAAGCTATGCCCTAAACCTAACCCGTATGCTAACACTAACCCATGCCCTAACACGTATGCTCACCCTAAACCGTTGTCGTACCCTAACCTTTTCCCTAAACCGTCCCCTTTCCCTAAACCTAACCCTAACTCTAACCCTAACCGTAACCCTTACCCGAAGCCTTACCGAAACCCACGTCCTAATCCTAACCCGTACGTTAACACTAACCCGTGCCCTAAAACGTAGGCTAACCCTGTACCATTGTCGTATACAACCCTGTACTCTAAACCGTCCCCGTTCCCTAAACCTAACCCTAACACTAACGCTAACACTAACCCTTAACCGAACACGTGCTTTAAACCTATCTCTTACGCTAACACTAACCCATGCCCTAACACGAATGCTAACCCTAAACCATTGTAATACCCTAACCTATACCTTAAACCATCCCCGTTCCCTAACCTTAAACCTAAACCGAAGCCTTACCCTACCACGTGCCCTAATCCTAAACCGTACGCTAACACTGACACGTGTCCTAACACGTACGCTAACCCTGTACCGTTGTCGTACACAAACTTGTACCCTTAAAACATCCACATTCCATAACTCTAACCCTTACCCGAAGCCTTACCCTAACCGGTGCCCTAATCCTCACCCATACACTAACACTAACCCGTGCCCTAACACGTACACTAACCCTGAACCGTTGTCGTACCCTAACCTGTACCCTAAACCGTCCGTGTTCCCTAACCCTAACCCTAATCTTAACCTTAACCCAACCCTTACCAGCAGCCTTACCCTAACCCGAGACCTAATCGTAACCCGTACACTAACACTAACCCATGCCCTAACACGTACACTAACCGAAACGGTTGTCGTACCTTAACCTGTACCGTAAAGTGTCCCCGTTACATAACCCTAACCCTATCCCTAACCCTAGCCTTTACTTGAAGCCTTACCCTGACCGGTGCCCTAATCCTAACCCGTACGCTAACACTAACCCATGCCCTAACACGTAAGCTAACCCTAAACCGCCATCGTAAGCTAACCTGTACCCTAAACCGTCCGCGTTCCCTAACATTAACGCTAACCCTAACCCTAACCCTAACCCTAACCCTAATCTGTACCCTAAACCCTCCCTGCTCCCTAACCCTAACCCTAACCCAAAGCCTTACCCTTCCCCGTGCCCTAATCCTAACCCGTACGCTAACACTAAACCGTGCCCTAACACGTACGCTAATCCTAAACCGTTGTCGTACCCTAACCTGTACCTTACACCATCCCCGTTCCCTAACACTAACCCTAACCCTAAACCTTACCCGAATCCTGACCCTAAAACGTGCCCTAATCCTAACCGGTACGCTAACACTAACCCGTGCCCTAACACATACGCTAACACTGAACCATTGTCGGACACAAACCTGTACCCTAAACCGTCCCCATTCCCTAATCCTAACCCTAACCATTACCCGAAGCCTTACCCTAACCCGTGCCCTAATCCTAACGTGTACGCTAACACTAAACCATGTCCTAACACGTTCACTAACTCTAAACCGTTGTCGTACCATAACCTGTAGCCTAAACCATAACCGTTCCCTAAATCTAACCCTAACGCTAACACTAAACATTACCCAAAGCCTTACCCTAAACCGCGCCCTAATCCTAACCCGTACGCTAACATTAAACCGTGCCCTAACACGTAGGCCTAACCT
>NW_006782637.1:0-302 GCF_000442215.2 Lipotes vexillifer | reverse complement strand
CTAGGGTCTGAAGCAATCCTGCGGGATGGCGGCCAACTCACAAGAAAGCGAGGGGTGGAAAGGGGCTCAGGGCCACTGTAGTTCAAAAACCTGCAGAGTTATTGATGACAGCTTTCGTCCAAAAATATACTGAAGTTAGGCTGCGAAGAGAACTTGAAAGTGAGGCAGAATTGCAGGAAACCGATTTCAGGAGGTGGTTTGGAATTGCATTTCAAGCCTATGAAAATAGGCCGAATGCTGACCAGGATGCCGTTGGCCAAAAAGGGCGTATCCGTTTTTTCCTGAATATATTCAGGAAAAAA
>NW_006782636.1:0-268 GCF_000442215.2 Lipotes vexillifer | reverse complement strand
TTTGTTTAATGAATCTGTGATTGCCTTTCTCTGTGGAAATATCTTCATTGGTATCAACTTTTAGGTAACACGTATAAGTGATATGATAGGATATGTGTCTTTCGCGTTCTCACTTGCTACAAGTTGCGTGATTACTTCTAGACTCATCTGTGGTGCTGCAAATGGCATGGTTTCATTTTCTCCAAGACTAATATTCCATCTCTACCTACCTGTAGCAGTTCTTCTTTGTCCACCCATCTGTTGGTGGACTTTCTGGTTACTTCCATAT
>NW_006782635.1:1204-2377 GCF_000442215.2 Lipotes vexillifer | reverse complement strand
AAGAATTTATGAACTCAAAAAGAAGTAATTTGAAGTTATCTAATCAGAGGAGAAAAAAAAGAATGAAAAATATTGGGGAAAATCTATGGGATTTTTAAAACACCATTAAATGGACTCATATATGGATGATGGGAGACCCTGGAGGAGGAGGAGGGGAGAGAGAGAGAGAGAGAGAGAGAGAGAGAGAGAGAGGGAGAGGGGGGGGCTAGGGGGGATTTTATTTATAGAAATAGACACACAGCCTAAGGAGTGGACGGTCGGATCCCTATTCTCGGAAGAAGACACTGAGTCACAGAGTGGTCATGTGACTTGACCAAGGTCACACAGCGAGTGAGTGTTGGGTCAAGGAGAGAATCCACAGGCCGATTCCAGAGTCCATGCTCTTCTTAACCACTAGGCTAGACTGCTCCTGGGGTCTCCCTGCTGGCTTTCCACAATACTGAGTAAACCTAAGGTCTACGCCACCTCATTCCCACGCCCCTGAGCCCAGGCTGTGATGGGCATTCCCGGCCACAACAGGGCTGTCACCTGGCGTAGCCGGCAAGGGTAGCGATGAAGGTCCGGGTGAAGGCACGCACACAGCCCTGAGAACTTCCTTCCACTTCAACAAACAACAGCAAACAAACAACAGTACCCCTTAGAGCCGCACGTGCTGTACACGCTCACACGGTGGTCCCCAGTCAGGGTGTGACTGGACACTCATGCTGAGAGGGCAGTTGTTCACAGGGGCCAAGCTGTCGGGAATGGGGAGGGCAACTATAGGAGCAGTCTGCACCCAGTGACAGGGCCCCTGACGACCACTACACAAGTTCACGGGATGCATTCTTCACAGCCGCAGAAGAGGTGAATACTGCTAACCCATTTTGCAAATGAAGAAACTGGGAGGTGAAGTAATGGCCCAGACTCTCAGAGTAAGGATCTGGGATGAGAGCCAGCAAATTCCACAGCCTGTGTCCCCAACGCCCAGGGTGTGCAGGGCAGACATGTGTAGACACAGCTCAGACCTGAGGTGTCTGTGGGAAGACTGAGGGCTGGAGAGCACAGTGGGGAAGGGGAAGGGAGGGGAGGGGAGGATGAGGGGGGGCTAGGGTTAGGATTACTGTACGGGTAAAGTTTAAGGTACAGGTTAGGGTACGACAACGTTTTAGGGTTAGCGTACGTGTTAGCGCACGT
>NW_006782635.1:0-572 GCF_000442215.2 Lipotes vexillifer | reverse complement strand
TACAAGTTTGCAGACACATCTGTGGTCCACTTACCACGTTCCATGTCTTAGGCTAACAGCATGGTAGGGCAGGCAAAGTGCCAACCTGGCCGAAGGGACCAGTCCCACAAGCCTCAGAAAGGACACTCTTCTGCCTGTCCAGAGAGGACAGCCTTATCCGACAGATGGCACTATCAGGGGAAGAATCGAGGAGCAGCAGGATGAGGAAGAGGACGACAAGGAGGACAAAGAGGGAGGAGGGAGGAGAGGACAACTGCGTTGAAACTTTTAAAACAGTGGAGCAGGACTGATAAAGAGCCGAGGTGTATGCGTCCATGGGTTAGACTGGACACCAGTCATATAGATACCAGGAAGGCACCCGAATCTTGCCTTCTCTCAGGACTTTCCAGCAACCACACCAATACCTCTCTCGGGCTTCCCAAATCCAATGAGCCGCCAAACCGATTCCACTAACAACCAGCAAGCTAGCTGGACTTTTTTGCCAGTGCACTACGAGCTTTAATGTCAGGTGGCACTGATGTAACAGCCTCCTGAACTGTCTTCCTCCCTCCAGCCTTGCCCTGAACAATACA
>NW_006782634.1:486078-487052 GCF_000442215.2 Lipotes vexillifer | reverse complement strand
ATATACATATGTTCCCATATCTCTTCCCTCTTTGTCTCCCTCCCTCCCACCCTCCCTATCGCAACCCTCCAGGTGGTCACAAAGCACCGAGCTGATCTCCCTGTGCTATGCGGCTCTTTCCCACTAGCTATCCATTTTATGTTTGGTAGTATATATATGTCCACACCACTCTCTCACTTTGTCACAGCTTACTCTTCACCCTCCCCGTATCCACAAGTCCATTCAAAAGGACATCTGTGTCTTTATTCCTGTCTTGCCACTAGGTTCTTTATGACCTTTTTAAAATTTTTTCTTAGATTCCATATATATGTGTTAACATACAGTACTTGTTTTTCTCTTTCTTACTTACTTCACTCTGGATGACAGACTCTAGGTCCATCCACCTCACTACAAATAACTCAATTTCGTTTCTTTTTATGGCTGAGTAATATTCCATTGTATATATGTGCCACATCTTCTTTATCCATTCATCTGTTGATGGACACTTAGGTTGCTTCCATGTCCTGGCTATTGTAAATAGAGCTGCAATGAACATTTTGGAACATAACTCTTTTTGAATTATGATTTTCTTAGGGTATATGCCCAGTAATGGGATTGCTGGGTCATAAGGTAGTTCTATTTTTAGAATTTTAAGGAACCTCCATACTGTTCTCCATAGTGGCTGTATAAATTTACATTCCCACCAAGAGTGCTAGAGTGTTCCCTTTTCTCCACACCCTCTATACCATTTATTGTTTCTAGATTTTTAAATGACGTCCATTTTGACTGGTGTGACATGATATCTCATTGTAGTTTTGATTTGCACATCTTTAATGATTAATGATGTTGAGCATTCTTTCATGTCTTTGTGGCAATCTGTATATCTTCTTTGCAGAAATGTCTATTTAGGTCTTCTGCCCATTTTTGGATTGGGTTGTTTGTTTTTTTGATATTGAGCTGCATGAGCTGCTTGTAAATTTTGGAGATTAATCCTT
>NW_006782634.1:463413-482626 GCF_000442215.2 Lipotes vexillifer | reverse complement strand
TGTATTTAGGTGCTCCTATGTTGGGGGCATAAGTATTTACAATTGTTATATCTTCTTCTTGGATCGATCCCTTAATCATTATGTAGTGTCCTTCTTTGTCTCTTCTGATAGTCCTTATTTTAAAGTCTATTTTGTCTGATATGAGAATTGCTACTCCAGCTTTCTTTTGGTTTCCATTTGCATGGAATATCTTTTTCCATCCCCTTACTTTCAGTCTGTATGTGTCTCTAGGTCTGAAGTGGGTCTCTTGTAGACAGCATATATATGGGTCTTGTTTTTGTATCCATTCAGCCAATCTGTGTCTTTTGGTGGGAGCATTTAGTCCATTTACATTTAAGGTAATTATCGATATGTATGTTCCTATTCCCATTTTCTAAATTGTTTTGGGTTCGTTATTATAGGACTTTTCCTTCTCTTGTGTTTTTGTCTAGAGAAGTTCCTTTAGCATTTGTTGTAAAGCTGGTTTGGTGGTGCTGAACTCTCTCAGCTTTTGCTTGTCTGTAAAGGTTTTAATTTCTCCATCAAATCTGAATGAGATCCTTGCTGGGTAGAGTAATCTTGGTTGCAGGTTTTTCTCCTTCATCACTTTCAGTATGTCCTGCCACTCCCTTCTCCCTTCTGGCTTTCAGAGTTTCTGCTGAGAGATCAGCTGTTAACCTTATGGGGATTCCCTTGCGTGCAATTATTCCCTTGCTGCTTTTAATATGCTTTCTTTGTATTTAGTTTCTGACAGTTTGATTAATATGTGTCTTGGCGTATTTCTCCTTGAATTTATCCTGTATGGGACTCTCTGTGCTTCCTGGACTTGATTAACTATTTCCTTTCCCATATTAGGGAAGTTTTCAACTATAATCTCTTCAAATATTTTCTCAGTCCCTTTCTTTTTCTCTTCTTCTTCTGGAACCCCTATAATTCGAATGTTGGTGCGTTTAATGTTGTCCCAGAGGTCTCTGAGACTGTCCTCAGTTCTTTTCATTCTTTTTTCTTTATTCTGCTCTGCAGTAGTTATTTCCACTATTTTATCTTCCAGGTCACTTATCCGTTCTTCTGCCTCATTTATTCTGCTATTGATCCCATCTAGAGTATTTTTCATTTCATTTATTGTGTTGTTCATCATTGTCTGTTTCATCTTTATTTCTTCTAGGTCCTTGTTAACTGCTTCTTGCATTTTGTCCATTCTATTTCCAAGATTTTGGATCATCTTTACTATCATTATTCTGAACTCTTTTTCAGGTAGACTGCCTATTTCCTCTTCATTTGTTAGGTCTGGTGGGTTTTTATCTTGCTCCTTCATCTGCTGTGTGTTTTTCTGTCTTCTCATTTTGCTTATCTTACTGTGATTGGGTTCACCTTTTTGCAGGCTGCAAGTTCGTAGCTCCCGTTGTTTTTGATGTCTGTCTCCAGTGGCTAAGGTTGGTTCAGTGGGTTGTGTAGGCTTCCTGGTGGAGGGGACTAGTGGCTGTGTTGTGGTGTATGAGGCTAGATCTTGTCTCTCTAGTGGGCAGGTCCACGTCTGGTGGTGTGTTTTGGGGTGTCTGTGGACTTATTATGATTTTAGGCAGCCTCTCTGCTAGTGGGTGGGGTTGTGTTCCTGTCTTGCTATATGGTTGGCATAGGTTGTCCAGCACTGTAGCTTGCTGGTCGTTGAGTGAAGCTGGGTGCTGGTGTTGAGATGGAGATCTCTGGGAGATTTTCACCGTTTGATATTATGTGGGGCTGGAAGGTCTCTTGTTGACCAGTGTTCTGAAGTTGGCTCTCCCACCTCAGAGGCAGAGTCCTGACTCCTGGCTGGAGCAGCAAGAGCCTTTCATCCACTCGGCTCCTTGGTTCACTATTAATGTTTTCATTTGAGCTCACGTTGAACAAGCCTTTGTCAGAGAAAATCAGCAATGCCAGTCTGAGAAGTCACACTGGGCTGTAGCCTTTATCATCTTCCAAAAGGTTCTGTCTTTTTTTTTTCCTTGGTGCTTGGTGCTTCCTAGTTTCACTTGCTCATAGGGTGCCACGTGAAGAACCCACACCTCAGGCCTTTCAGGCCAGAGCTCCTGCCGCTGAGCCGACTCCTCAGCTTGGGATCTGTGCGCAGAAATGCCCAGAGCATTCTGATTTTCTTACCAAGGCCTGGCCTCAGAGAAACTATTTTACCAGAACCTAACCAGCCCGGTGAAGGGAACTATCAAACTCCAGCCTTTTCTAGATTTCCTGCCTCATCTAAGAAAGAACAAATAAACAAAAACCCAGAGCTGAGAAGCACAGGCTCACTAAAAGAGTGATACACAGTTATATAAATAGTTTCCCTGCTTGACCTTTTTAGCCAGGCCCCCCCCAAAAAAAATGTTCTGGGGAACAAGTTAACATATATAGTGGTTTTATATAAAATATCAATTGTCTTCTATATTTTGATGAGTATCAGTACCAGTTCTTTCATTTGAAAAACAATTTGTGGCATTGGAGGAAAAGGATTCTGTGATTGTTGAAGTGAATTTTGTTATAAATGCAAAGAAAAGATACAACATAGAAAAAATACTTTCTAAAAAACCCCACCATATCACCATATAAATAGAGATACTATGTGATACAATGAAAAGAGCTGTGCATCTCAGACACTGTTAAAGAAAAAAAGTATCTAAAGGAAGCCTGAGGACAGCCAGAGAGACAAAAATAAGGGCACAAGGGAAAATATTAGCCTCTGACACCTACATGTAGACCAGGCAGTAAACACAGCATATCCCCACCATGTAAAAGAAAACCTCACACAAAAGGATTTTAAACCTTATTTTCTCTTACCCAGGACTTCATGCCCAGATTTCAGCAGTTACCAGACACACTAAAAGACAAAAAACATAGTTGGAAGAGACAGAGTAAGCAAGAAAACCAGACTAAAATATGGGAGACATTTTGGAATTATCTGGGAATATAAAGCAACTATTATTATAAGCTAAGGGCTATAATAGAAAAAGTGGGCAATATGTAAGAACAGATGGGTAATGTAGGCAGAGTGATGTAAACTCTAAGAAATAATCAAAAGGAACCTATAGCAATCAAAAACACTCACAGAAATGAAGCATGTGCATTTTTTTGATTGGGTTGTTTATATTGATGACATAAAGCCACATGAGCTGTTTCTAAATTTTGGAGACTAATCCCTTGTCAGTCACATAATTTGCAAATATTTTCTTCCATTCTGTGGATTGTCTTTTCATTTGGTTTATGGTTTCCTTCACTATGCAAAATCTTTTGAGTTTAATTAGATCCCATTTGTTTATTTTTGTTTTCATTTCCATTACTCTGGGAGACAGATTGAGAAAGATATTGCTGCAATTTATGTCAGAGAATCTTCTGCCTGTGTTTTCTTCAAAGAGTTTTATAGTATCCGGTCTCACATTTAGGCCTTCAATCCATTTTTTGTTTTAACATCTTTTTTGGAGTATAATTGCTTTACAATGGTGTGTTAATTTCTGCTGTATAACAGAGTGAATCAGCTATATATATACATACAACCCCATAGCTCCTCCCTCTTGTATCTCCATCCCACCCTCCCTATCCAACCTCTCTACATGGACACAAAGATGATGACTTCATCCCAGCTTACAATTCCCCCTCCGCATGTCCTCAACTCCATTCTCTATGTCTGCATCTTTATTCCTGTCCTGTCCCTAGGGTCTTCAGAACCTTTTTTTTTTTTTTTCAAGATTCAATATATATGTGTTAGCTTGTGCTATTTGTTTTTCTCTTTCTGACTTAATTCACTCTGTATGACAGTCTCTAGGTCCATCCACCTCGCTACAAATAACTCAATTTCATTTCTTTTTATGGCTGAGTAATATTCCATTGTATATACGTGCCACATCTTCTTTATCCATTCATCTGTAGATGGACAGTTAGGTTTCTTCCATGTCCTGGCTATCGTAAATAGAGCTGCAATGAAAATTGTGGTACATGACTCTTTTTGAATTATGGGTTTCTCAGGGTATATGCCCAGTAGTGGGATTGCTGGGTCGTTTGGTAGTTCTATTTGAAGTTTTTTAAAGAACTTACATACTGTCTCCATAGTGGCTGAATCAATTTACATTCCCACTAACAATGAAAGAGGTTTCCCTTTTCTCCACACCCTCTCTGGCATTTATTGTCTGTAGATTTTTTGATGATGGCCATTCTGACAGGTGTGAGGTGATACCTCATTGTAGTTTGATTTGCATTTCTCTAATGATTAATGATGTTGAGCATCCTTTTATGTGTTTGTTGGCACTCTGTATATCTTCTTTGGAGAAATGTCTGTTAAGGTCTTCTGCCCATTTTTGGATTGGGTTGTTTGTTTTTTTGATAATGAACTATATGAGCTGCTTGTAAATTTTGGAGATTAATCCTTTGTCAGTTGCTTCATTTACAAATATTTTCTCCCATTCTGAAGGTTGTCTTTTGGTCTTGTTTATGGTTTCCTTTGCTGTGAAAAAGCTTTGAAGTTGGAAGCTTTTAAATCACAGTTTCAATTTCAGTGCTTGTGATTAATCTCTTTGTATTTTCTATTGGTTCCTGGTTCAGTGTCAGAAGATTGTGCTTTTCCATGAATTTGTCCATTTCTTCCAGATTGTCCATTTTATTGGCAAACAGTTTCTTATTGTAACCTCTCATGATCCTTTGTATTTCTTCAGTGTTAGTTGTTATTTCTCCTTTTTCATTTTTAATTCTATTGATTTGAGTTCTCTCCCTTTTTTTCTGGATGAGTCTGGTTAATGGTTTATCAATTTCCTTTATCTTCTCAAAGAGCCAGCTTTTAGTTTTATTGATCTTTGCTATCGTTTCCTTCATTTCTTTTTCATTTATTTCTGATCTGATCTTTATGATTTCTTGCTTTCTGATAACTTTGGGGTTTCTTTTTTCTTCTTTCTGTAATCCCTTTGGGTGTAAGGTTAGGTTGTTTATTTGAGATATTACTTGTTTTTTGAGATAGGATTGTACTGCTATAAACTTCCTTCTTAGAACTGCTATTGCTGAACCCCGTAGGTTTGGGGTTGTGATTTCATTGTCATTTGTTTCTACATATTTTTTATTTCCTCTTTGATTTCTTCAGTGATGTCTTGCTTATTTAATAGTGTATTGTTTAGCCTCCATATGTTTGTATTTTTTACAGATTTTTTCCTGTCATTGATATCTAGTCTTATAGTGTTGTGGTCGGAAAAGATACTTGATATGATTTCAATTTTCCTAAATTTTCCAGGGCTTGATTTGTGACCCAAGTGAAGATCTATCTTGGAGAATGTTCCATGAACACTTGAGAAAAAAGTGTATCCTGCTGCTTTTGGATGGAATGTCTTATAAATGCCAATTAAGTCCATCTTGTTTAATTTATCATTTAAAGCTTGTGTTTCCTTATTTATTTTCATTTTGGATGATCTCTCCATTGGTGAAAGTGGGATGGTAACATCCCCTACTTTTATTGTGTTACTATCGATTCCCCTTTTATGTCTGTTAGCATTTGCCTTATGTATTGAGGTGATCCTATGTTGGGTGCATAAATATTTATAATTGTTATATCTTCTTCTTGGATTGATATCTTGATCATTATGTAGTGTCCTTCTTTGTCTCTTGCAACAGTCTTTATTTTAAAGTGCATTTTCTCTGATATGAGAATTGCTACTCCAGCTTTCTGTTGATTTCCATTTGAATGGAATATCTTTTTCCATCCCTTCACTTCAGCCTGTATGTGTCCCTAGGTCTTAAGTGGGTCTCTTGTGGACAGCATATGTAAGGGTCTTTTTTTTGTTTCCATTCAGCTAGTCTATGTCTTTTGGTTGGAGCATTTAATCCATTTACATTTAAGATAGTTATCGATATGTATGTTCCTATTAACCATTTTCTTAATTGTTTTTAGTTAGTTATTGTAAGTCTTTTCTTTCTCTTGTGTTTCCTGCCTAGAGAAGTTTCTTTAGCATTTGTTGTAGAGCTGGTTTGCTGGTGCTGAATTCTGTCATCTTTTGCTTATCTGTAAAGATTTTAATTTCTCCATCAAATCTGGATAAGATCCTGTTGTGTAGAGTAATCTTGGTTGTAGCTTTTTCCCTTTCATCACTTTAAATTTGTCTTGCCACCCCCTTCTGGCTTGCAGAGTTTCTGCTGAAAGGTCAGCTGTTAACCTTATGGGGATTCCCTTGTATGTTAATTGTTGCTTTTCCCTTGCTGCTTTTAATATTTTTTCTTTGTACTTAATTTTTAATAGTTTGATTAATATATGTCTTGACATGTTTCTCCTTGGATTTATCCTGTATGGGACTCTCTGTGCTTCCTGGACTAGACTGACTGTTTCCTTACCCATATTAGAGAACTTTTCAACTATAATCTCTTCAAATATTTTCTCAGTCTCTTTTTTTTTTTCTCTTCTTCTTCTGGGACTCCTATAATTCAAATGTTGTTTCATTCAATGTTGTCCCAGAAGTCTGAGATTGTCCTCAATTCTTTTCATTCTTTTTCTCTGCTCTGCAGTAGCTATTTCCACTCTTTTGTCTTCCAGGTCACTTATGCGTTCTTCTGCCTCACTTATTCTGCTACTGATTCCTTCTAGTGAATTTTTAATTTCATTTTTTGTGTTGTTCATCATTATTTGTTTGCTCTTTAGTTTTTCTAGGTCCTTGTTAAACATTTCTTGATTTTCTCCATTCTAGTTCCATAATTTTGGATGATCTTTACTATCATTACTCTGAATTCATTTTTAGGTAGACTGCCTATTTCCTCTTCCTATGTTTCATCTGGTGGGTTTTTACTTTGTTCCTTCATCTGCTGTGTATTTCTCTGTCTTCTTATTTGGATTAAGTTACTGTGTTTAGGGTCTCCATTTTTCAGGCTGCAGGTTCGTAGTTCCCATTGTATTTGGTGTCCACTCCTAGTGGGCAAGGTTGGTTCAGTGAGTTGTGTAGGCTTCCTGGTGGAGAGGACTGGTGCCTATTTTCTGTGGATGATGTTATATCTTGTCTTTCTGGTGGGCAGGACCACCTCTGGTGGTGTGTTTTGGGGTGTTTGTGAACTTATTGTGATTTTAGGCAGCCTCTCTGCTAATGGGTGGGTTTGTGTTCCTGTCTTGCTAGTTGTTTGGCATAGGGTGTCCAGCACTGTAGCTTGCCAGTCAGTGAGTGGAGCTCAGTTTTAATGCTGGGATGGACATCTCTAGCAGAACTTTCACCATTTGATAGTACATGGGGCTGGGAGGTGTCTGGTGGACCAATTTCCTGAACTCAGCTCTCCCACCCCAGAGGCTCAGGTCTGACACCTGGCCAGAGCACCAAGACCCTGTCAGTCACACGGCTCAGAAGAAAAGGGGGGAAAAAAAGAAAGAAAGAATAATAACATAAAATAAAGTTATTAAAATAAAAAAATAAAAAATAAAAAATATAAGAGTAAAAAAATAAAAGAAAGAGAGAAAGAAAGAAGAGAGCAACCAAACCAAAAAACATATCCTCCAATGATAACAAGTGCTAAAAACTATACTAAAAGAAAACAAAAAACACAAAACAAAAAATGGACAGTCAGAGCCCTAGGACAAATTGCAAAAGCAAAGCTGTATAGACAAAATCATTCAAAGAAATGTACACATACATGCTCATAAGAAGAGAAAAAAGGAAAAAAAAAGAAAAAAAGTATATATATATAAAAAAATTAAAAAAGGAAGAGAGCAACCAAATCAGTAAAGAAATCTACCATTGATAATAAGCTCTAAATACTAAACTAAGATAAACATCAAACCAGAAAGTAATTAGATGCAGATAGCAAACCCCAAGTCTACAGTTGTTCCCAAAATCCACTTCCTCAATTTTGGGATGATTCGTTGTTTATTCAGGTATTCAACAGATGCAGCGTACATCAAGTTGATTTTGGAGATTTAATCTGCTGCTCCTGAGGCTTCTGGGAGAAATTTCCATCTCTCTTCTTTGTTCGCACAGCTCCTGGTGTTCAGCTTTGGATTTGCCCTGCCTGTGCCTGTAAGTCAGCTGAAGGCATATTTAGGGAAGTCTGAGGTTTTCTGCCAGTGTTCAGTAGGTGTTCTGTAGGAGTTATTCCAGTTTTAGATGTTGTTTTGATGTATTTGTGGGGAGGAAGGTGATCTCCACATCTTACTCCTCCACCATCTTGAAGGCACCCCCCTTCAATCCACTTTGAGTTTATTTTTGTGTATGGTGTTAAAGAATGTTCTAATTTCATTTTTTTTTTTTACATGTAGCTGTTCAGTTTTCCCAGCACCATTTATTGAAGAGACTGTCTTTCTTCCATTGTATAATCTTGCTTCCATTTTCAGAGACTAATTGTCCATAGGTGTGAAGGTTTATCTCTGGGCTTTCTATCCTGTTCCATTGATCTATATTTCTGTTTTTGTGTCAGAACCATACTGTTTTGATTACTGTAGCTTTGTAATATAGTCTGAAATAAGGGACCCCTAGTCCTCCAGCTCCATTTTTCTTTCTCAAGATTGCTTTGGCTATTGGGGCTTTTTGTGTTTGCATACAAATTTTTGTGTTTTTTTGTTTTTATTTTGTGAAAAATGCCATTGGTAGTTTGATAGGGATTGCACTGAATCTGTAGATTGCCTCGTGTAGTATAGTCATTTTGTCAGTAATCATTCTTCCAGTGCAACATCATGGTATATGTTTCTATCTGTTTGTGTCATCTTCGATTTCTCTAAGCAAGAAAGAGACCAGCAACTTCAAACAGCTTTGTACATATATACACTGCTACATCTAAACCTGATGGGAACAGCAAAGCCCCAGACTACAATAGATACACACACACACACAATAAAAAACAACCAAAACACAATACTAAAGACAGTCATCAAACCACAAGAGAAGAGAACAGGAGAGGAAGGGAAAAAAAAAGTCCTATAAAAACAAACCCAAAACAATTAAGAAAATGGCAATAGGAACATACATATGGATAATTACCTTAAAGGTAAATAGATTAAATGATCCAACTGAAAGGCAGAGACTGGCTGAATGGATGCATAAATAAGACCTGTATATATACTGTGTATAAGAGACAAACTTCAGACCTAGGGATACATACAAACTGAAAGTGAGAGGATGGAAAAAGTATTCCATGCAAATGGAAGTCAAAAGAAAGCTGGAGTAGCAATACTCATATCAGACAAAATAGACTTTAAAATAAAGCCTGTGATAATAGAGAAAAAAGGACAGTACATAACAGTAAAGGGATCAATCCAGGAAGAAGATATAGCAATTGTAAATATATATGCACCCAACATAGGAGTCCCTCAATATATAAGGCAAATACTAACAGCCATAAAGGGAGAAATCAACATTAACACAATAACAGCGGGAGACTTTAACACCCCATTTTCATCAATGGACAGATCATCCAGACAGAACTTCAATAAGGAAACACAGGTTTTAAATGACACATTAGATCAGACTCACTTAATTCATGTTTATAGAGCATTTCATCCAAAAGCAGAAGAATACACTTTTTTCTCAAGTGCACATGGATCATTGTCCAGGATAAGTCACATCTTGGGCCACAAATCAAGCCTCAGTAAATTTAAGAAAATCAAAATCATATCAAGCATCTTTTCTAGCCACAACTCTGAGATTAGAAATAAACTACAAAAAAAAAAAAAAACTATAAAAAACACAAATATGTGGAGGCTAAACAATATGCTACTGAACTACCAATGGATCACTGAAGATATCAAAGAGGAAATAAAAAATTCCTAGAGACAAATGAAAACGAAAGCAAAATGATCCAAAACCTATGGGATGCAGCAAAAGCAATTCTAAGTGTGAAGTTTATAGCAATACAGTCTTACCTCAGGAAACAAGAAAAATCTCAAATAAACAACCTAACCTTACTCTTAAAGCAACTAGAGAAAGAAGAACAAACAAAACTTAAAGTGAGTTGAAGAAAAGAAATCATAAAGATCAGAGTAGAAATAAATAAAATAGAGATGAAGAAAACAATAGCAAAGATCAATGAAACTAAAAGCTGGTTCCTTGAAAAGATAAATAAAAGATAAAACTTCAGCCAGGCTTATCAAGAAAAAAAGGGTGAGGACTCAAATCAATAAAATTAGAAATGAAAAAGGGGAAGTTACAACTGACACCACAGAAATACAAAGGGTCATAACAGTCTTCTCTTTAGAAATTATGCAAGCAATAAGAGAGTGGAGTAAAATATTCAAAGTGTTGAAAGAAAAGAACCACCAACCTAGAATTCTGTATCCAGCAAAATTATTCTTCAGAGTGAAGGATGAATAGAGGTTTTCTCATATGAACAAAAATTAAGGAAATTTATCCCCAATAAACTTGGTTTGAATAAAATGTTAAACTAAATTCTTCAGAAGGGAGGAAAACTGTGTAGGTCAGATATACAAAAAGAAAGGAAGAGTATTAGAAAAGAAATAAATGAAAATAAAAAATCTTTTATTTTTCTTATTAATTCATCTAACAGATAACTGTTCAATATAATAGCAAAAATATATTCTGTGATTATAGCTTATGGATAAGTGAAATAAATTATAGTAATGTTGAAAGAAAGAGGGAGGAATTGGGAATACATTATTATCAGGTATATGAACTGCCTAGGAAGTAGGATGGTGCAATTTGAAAGGGGATTTGGATTAGTTATAAATGTATATAGCAAACTCAGGAACAACTACTAAACAGTTTAAAAAAAACAAGTAGTTGTATGCTAAGATAGGAGGAAAATGTGGAAGCAGAAAAAATTTTGAATTAAAATTAGACAAGATAGAAAAATAATGAAACACACACACACACAAAACAAAGAGCAAAGGCAAATAATTTTAAAAAGTAACAAATACAGGAGCTATTAATTAAACCATATAAATAATTAAGTTAAAAATCAGTAGTCTAAATACACCAATTAAAAGACAAGGACTGTCAAAATAAATTAAAAAAACAAATTCCCACTATATTTTCTGCAAGAATCTCACTTGAATATAAAGACTTAGATATATGAAATGTGTTGGAGAAAAATATACCATAATAACACTCAGTGAAAGATATATCAATTTCAGACGAAGCAGAATTAAGAGAAAGGAAAATTATCAGGGGATATAGAAAGACATAACACAATGATAAAGGAGTTTTAACTACTATTACAGTTGGGAAACTCAACATCTCTGCGTTAGTAATAGATCTGCTAGGCAGATCAATAGTGACATAGTTGAACAACACCAGCAATCAACAAGATTTAATTCACATCTATGGAATATTTCATCCAATAACAACAGAATACATTCTTCTCAAGCTCACATGAAGCATTCACCAAATTAGACAACATTCTGGGCAATAAAACATACTTTAACATATTAAAAAGAATAGAAACTATTCAATGTCTGCTTTCAGACCAGAAAGGAATTAAACTAGTAATCAGTAACAGAAAGATAGCTGGAAAATCCCCCACTACTTCTAAATAATCCAAGGGTTAAAGAAAAAAAATCTCAATAAAAATGTAAAAATCTTTTTGAATTAATAAAAATAAAAATATAACTTATCAACATTTATCATATGCAGTAAAAGTAGTGCCTAGAGGGAAATTTATAGCATTCAGTGCATATGATAGAAAAGAAGAAAGATTTAAAATCAAAATGTAGATTTCCAACTTATGAAACTAGAAAAAGAATAAATTATTTACAAAGTAAAAAGAAGCAAAGGAAAATAAAATTTAGGGCAGAACTTATTGAACTTAAATAAGAAATCAGTAGAGAAAATCAAAGAAACCAAAAGCTGGTTCTTTGAAATGATCAATAAATTGATAAAACTCTAGCCATGTTAACTAAGAAAAAAAGAAAGAAGACATAAACAATGAATTGAATTCTGAACCTCCACTAACTCTCTTCTGGAGAGCAAAGGCATTGAGTGGGAAGCAGGGAGAAAACTGTACTTTGGATAAAGACACTTGTAAAGCCCCTAACCAGTTATTATCAGTCTGCTCCACTGAGGATATTATTCTTTAACTGATAAGCAGAATAACACTTACCTCATACCCCTTAAGTAAAACACATAAATATCAGAAGGTGGGTGATAAGCTGGCATTTAAAAAAAAATATTTTACTATAGCAAAATTGACATTTTTGTTTTGGTGTACACTTCTATGCATTTTAACACATGCATAAATTTATAGAATCACACCAGAATTAGAATACAGAATAGCCCCATTATCCAAAAATTTCCCTTAGGAATTTCATAGTCACATTTACCTCCAACTCCTAACTGCCGGCAACCTCTGTTCTGCTCTATGTGTCTATAGTCTTGCTTTTTTCAGAATATCCAAGAAATGGAATTAAACAATACATAGCCTTGTAAGACTTCTGTCATGCAACAGAATTCCTTTGGGATTCATTCAAAGTTTTGTGTGTATCAATAGTTGGTTCATTTTTATTGCTGACTAGTATTCCATTGTATGGATGTATCCCATATAGTCAATCTATTCACATAATGAAGGCATTTGAGTAGTTTCTAGTTTTTAACTTTTACAAATAAAGCCACTATAAATATTTGTGTACAGGTTTTACTGTAAGCATAATTTCTGAATGCTATTCTGTCCCATTGATCCATTTTTTTATCTCTTTTCCAACACCACCATTTATTGTAGCTTTACAGTAAATCTTTTTTTTTTTTTTTTTTTGTGGTACGCAGGCCTCTCACTGTTGTGGCCCCTCCCATTGTGGAGCACAGGCTCTGGATGCGCAGGCTCAGCGGCCATGGCTCACAGGACTAGCTGCTCCGCATCATGTGGGATCTTCCCGGACTGGGGCACGAACCCGTGTCCCCTGCAACTTCTTGGCTTTCTGTATTGCTCAACATTTAAAACATGTTTTAAGCTATTCGCAAAAACACTCATATCATAAAAATACAGATCAAGTGTCCGTATTAACTTTTATTTATTTATTTTTATTTATTTTTTTTTTTGCGGTACGCGGGCCTCCCACCGCCGCGGCCTCTCCCGCCGCGGAGCACAGGCTCCTGACACGCAGGCCCAGCGGCCATGGCTCACGGGCCCAGCCACTCCGCGGCATGTGGGATCCTCCCGGACCGGGGCATGAACCTGCATCCCCCGCAATGGCAGGCGGACTCCCAACCACTGCGCCACCAGGGAAGCCCCCTATCTATTTTTAATTTACACATTTTGGTTATTGTACTTTTCAGTTCCAGTCTTTTCATTTGGTTCTTCTTTATAACTTCTATTTTGTTGCCGAAACATTCTGTATTTCCATTTGTTTCAACAGTTTTCACAACTGACTGTTAGATAATTCCAGTGTTTTAGTTTTAGTCTTGGGGTCTGTTGTCCTATCCCATGTGAGCTGAGATTTTCCTAACTCTTTGTATGCCAAATAATTTTGGTTTGTATTCTGGACATTTGGATGACTAGTTACTATATAAAACATATTTTAATCTTTATATTGAGAGTTTTTCATTATTTTATGTTGCAAAAATATTAGGAAATTTATTATCTTTAAATTTTTAAAGTTAATCATCCTTGAATAAAGACTCTGTGTATGATCATGAAAAGAAAGGGCACATTCTCTTTGGATTTCTTTGTTGTCAACATTGTTTCTTTCTGATGTCTCTTCTTTGGTAGCTGAAATAATAATTGAGTTAGATTTATGTAATTTGTTTAGTCTTCTCCCAGTTTGATGAACTAAGGATATAGCTAGAAAAAATTTTTCTCCTAGCAGGAAACTTAAACTTATGTATAGTCAGCCCTCTGTATCTGCAGGTTTTGCATCCATGGATTCAACCAACTGTGGATCAAAAATATTTGAAAAATAAACTTCAGAAAGTTCCAAAAAGCAAAATTTGAATTTTCTGCTCACTGGCCACTATCTACATAGCATTTACATTGTAATAGATATTATAAGTAATCTAGAGATGATTTAAAGTATACCAGAGGATATGCATTGGTTATATGCAAGTATTGTGACATTTTATATAAATGACTTGAGCATCTGTGGATTTTGTTACCTGCAGGTGTCCTAGAACTAATCCCCCAGGGATTCTGAGGGACTACTGCAGTTTATCCTTTGTATTTGTTATAGGTATGGTGGAAACTAGATTTCTGTTCCCTGTTCTACATTTAGACTGACTTTCATGTGTTGCTTCCAGTGTGGCTAGCCAAGGTCATTTTTCTTACGAGATGCCTAAGCTGTTGGTGAGAAGTCCTTTGATCTGACTTCTTTTTGGTACAGCTATGGAAGGGGATGTGGCATGACTCCCAGCATGACTGATTTCAGATGATGTTGATCCTGAACAGTTTAGAGAGTTCTGTATACCTTGTACTTAAATGTACTATGCCTTGATTTTGCTATCACAACTCGGTAGAGAGGTGGGATCTTGCCACTAGCAAGAGGATTGGGCAAGCAGGAGTTAATTGGCTGGGGCAAGATGCAATTTCACTCCAGAGGATGCCTTATATGTATTCTTATTGCATTTCCCTCTAACTGTATCCACCACACTACTCATTTGGTTAGAACTGAAGTAGTCTAGGTACAGACAGCATTTACCACCAGGTTGTTTGACCCTTTGAATCCCAAAAACCTTGCATCCTCACAACGAAACCCACACAACCACCGCTGCAGCTTCAGGCACACACTGGCCACAGACCTGCATGGATGCAGTGTGAGCGTGTATGTCATCAGCTGAGATGGATGCACTGGAACCCCTGCTCCCTGGCTCTGCTTGTTTCCTGGTTATTTGGCTTCTCTCTCATTCCTGTGTCTGAACATTTACTTTGGAGCTCCTTCTGTTTCTTCGGACTTTGTCTTTCTCCCTGATACCAACATGTGGGATGATAACCTGGCTAAGAGGATGGGGCATTGCCTGCCCAGCCCACCAAACCCGCAACACTGTTACCTGCTGACCTACCTCTGCCTCACAGCCATGTGGAGGTGGCTGGACCTTCGGCTCTTGATGGCCTTGCTTGTCAGGAAGTCAACCCTGCTCCTGACCACTTTTCTGCTTCCTCCCTGCAGGACTGGCAATCATTTTGTCATCTGTGTTCACGCCTCCAGTTTCCGGGGCTGACCCCGTCCCAGAAGGCACATCCATTTCTGGGTTTCTGATTACTGTCTTCTCCTGAGAACCATTTCCATTAACCCCTTTGCAGCTGGCTGGTCTTAAGTTCAAACTGAGCCTTTACTCAGTATAATAGCACTTTCCCAATTCTTGGCTAAATGTGGGTCAATTTTACTGGCTTTTTCAAGCTAACGTAGCAATGCATGGCCCCGTGGTGCTTAAGATTCAGCCTGCCTGTTTCTACATCCATTATTGCTCTGAAAATGAGAGTTCAGAGCACATCATTTTATAAATGGCATAGATTTTCTTTTTAGATGCATTTTCTTCTCCTCCTTCCCAGTGGAGATCATTTGTCAGGTTTTGCTCACTCACTCACGGAACTTTGTGAGTTTTCTTTTTCCTGAAATTTCTCCTTGTCCGCTTGGCATTTCACTTCCTCTGAGATCTGCAAAATAGGGCATTTCATGGTATATTCCATTCTTGTACCATTTATAAAGGTGTGAAAGCTAGACCTAGCAGCACTGTGGGATAAACCAAACTGTTCACTTTTATTTATCATATTCTTCCAAGAAAAAATTATTAAAAATATGAAAATGCATGCTATGCTAGAAGAGGGGGTGGTAAAGAGAGGATGGTGGGAGCTATGGTTATAAAGATGAAGGATCCATAGTTCCTGCCTCTGGAAGAGAAGGTCCCCCACTGACTGTGGTGTCTGCTGTAATAATAATGGCTTTTTATTATTGTCAGCCCGACCCCACTTTTGTTAACAGTTCAAGCAGGTCTTCACTGCTCACCGTGGTAGACACTGGTCACATGTGCTATTGAACACTCAAAATGTGGCTGGTCTGAACTGAGATGTGCTCTAAGTGTAAAACGCATAACAGATATAGACGACTTAGTATAAACATTTCAAATATGTCATTAATTTTTTTATATTGATCACCTGTTGAAGCAATTATATTTTGGATATATTGGGTTAAATAAAAGTGATTTATACCATCTGTTTCTTTTTACTTTTTTAATATGGCTACTAGACTATTAAAAATGACATGTGTGGCTTATATTTCCATTGAGCAGTGCTGGACTAGAGCACGAGAGGATTTTAGAGAGTGAGGAATTAGAGTTAGTAGATCAAGGACATTAAATGCCTGACTAATTAATTCACATAGTATTTGCCAGGTGGTGAGATTGCATTGATTTTTGAGTAGAGGAATAAAATAGAATACCAAGGGAAGATTAATCTAGTGGCAGGGGCATATTTCAATTTCCACTTCCTTATTCATGATAAAACATTGCTCCCAACCTTAATGATAATTTATCTTATAGCTTTCCAGTTGAAATTTTGCCAAAGGAAAAAAATAACTTGTGTCACCATGCTTATTTACTCATTTTCAGATAGATTCCAGGTAGATTAATGCACAAAGTTTCCCCTTATTCAAACCTTGTTAACTTCCTCTGAATTACTTATGTTGGCATAATTGCATAGTGGGCTCTTTTAAATAACTCTTACATGATTGTAGAGAAGGAAAGCGAGGCTTATTCTTTTACCACTCACACGGACAGTTCTTCTCACCCTACACAGTAGGCATGCAAGAGACATTTGAAGGAAAAACAGTCACATTCTCTGGCACAGTGAGGGATAAATTGGGAGATTGGGATTGACATATACACACTGCTATACATAAGATAGATAACTAATAAGAACTTTCTATATAGCACAGGGAACTCTACTCAATACTCTGTAATGGCCTATATGCAAAAAGAATCTAAAAAAAAAAAGTGGATATATGTATATGTATGACTGATTCACTTTGCTGTACACCTGAAACTAACACAGCATTGTAAATCAACTATACTCCAATAAAAATTAAACAAAAAAACAGTGGTGATATTTTAACTTCCAAATTCAGATGAGAGCTTCAATAGTTAAAAAATCTATTCTAGACACATTACACATCTATTCTAATCTTAGGATGTTGGTATTATTATTCTTCTCATTGACAGATGAGAAAATGGAGGATTGAAGAGGTAAAATAACTCTCCCAATGTCACATAACTAATAAATGTAGAAGGTTGTGTTTCAAACCTAAAAAAAAATGTACCATGAATGTTTCCAAAATTTATACCTATTTCTCCAAGCTGATTTTTTTTTTTTTTTTCGGTTCGTGGGCCTCTCACTGCTGTGGCCTCTCCTGTTGTGTAGCAAAGGCTCCAGACGCGCAGGCTCAGCTGCCATGGCTCACGGGCCCAGCCGCTCCACAGCACGTGGGATCTTCCTGGACCAGGGCACGAACCTGTGTCTCCTGCATCGGCAGGCGGAGTCTCAACCACTGCGCCACCAGGGAAGCCCTGATTTTTTTGATATGGGTATTTTTTGAGATGAGCTGCCGTATTCTTAAAAATTGTTTTATCTAAGTTTTAATATTGAAGTGACAAATTAAAGTGTGAATACTGATGGGTTTAATCTGATATTCTTCTTTTCAATTTAAATAAAAGATTGTGGTATTTTAATCACTTGCCCTCTGTCCTTGCTGCTGTTGTTAATTTTCCTATGGGACCATGGGGTTCTGTGCCTACCTCTGATCAATTCAACATGAGCAAAACCTAACTCTCATTCCATCTTCCCCAGTCTTTCTTACAGATGACATCTAGAACAACCTTGACATGTTGCAGAATAATCTTAATGTGATTTTATCAAAGTGTTGTTAAAATTACAGCATTTTAAGTCCTTACTCTGGAAAAATCACATTTTGGAACCTGATATGTCTACCCATGTAATCTACTTTTATTTCCCTCAGTCATGTTGTATAATTTTGTTTGCATAAGCTCTGCACATTTCCTATTGAATTATATTTGTAAGTATTTTAAATTTTTGGAAACTTTTTGAAAAGGACATTTTGTATTTGCAAAATGCATCTTGCTGTAATGAATAACAGTTACTTTAATATTTGTTTAGTATATGACCTCATTAATGAACTCATTATTTCTAAGAGCCCTCAGTTTGTTCTTTTGGTGTGCTTAAATCTATAAGTAATGGCTATTGTTTAACCTTCTTAATAGTTATGCCTCTTATTTATATTTTGACTTCTAAAGAGCTGATATCCAAAACAGTATTAGCCACCAGTGGTGGTAGAAATAATTTTAGTGCTGTCTAACACTTGCAGATGATGCCTCTATTAATTATGTTTTCTGTTTTTTCTACATGAGTTGTATTTATTCTGTTAAGGTTGTATGAATTTATTACTGATTTAGTAAATACTTGCAAGTAATGGACATAATTTTATGAGGTCCCTTTCAGAATTAAAACAGCCAAATGCTTTTTTCTCCCTTTAATTATTAGTCTGATGATACATATTAGTTTTCTGCTAATATTAAGACATTCTAGAATTATTATATCATGGTCTTCATACATTTCCATTTTTAAATAAAGCTAAATTAATTTTTTTTCAAATTATAGGCATGATGCCAGCATGCGTATTTGAAGATACAGTGTTCTTTGAACTGCTTTGACTAGGTTTGATGCCAGCCTTATGTTGGATTCATAAAAGAGAATGGAGGACATTCAACTTATATTTTAATTCCTTTTCATGATTTGGAATGGGAATCATCTATTCTTTGTAAGCATGAAAGGGCTTGTCTTTAACTTCACTATAGACTTATTACCTTTTCATGTATTTGTGTTCAATTTTTTGTTGTTGTTAGTGACTTTTGTGTTATAGTGTTTATTTAAGGGAATGAAATTTGATTTATTTGTTAACTAGAATGTTCTAAATTTAAAAAGTCATTAATTTCATATTCTCTCTAATTTGTTTTATATGGTACTGTATTGCTCTATTTTATTGAAATAATATTTTCTATAGCTTTATTCAGGTAGAAGAGATATAGAGTAATCTGCATATATTTAATATATACAGTTTGATGAGTCTGGACAAATGAATCCACCCATGATATCATCCCCCCAATCAACATAATAAACACATTCAACACAGCCAAAAGATCTTTGTGTTCCTTTGCTTTTTTTTTTTTTTTTTTTTTCTGCTAAGAACACAACATGCATCTACCCTCTTAACACATTTTGAAGTACACAATATTGTACCATTAACTACAGGTACAATGCTGTACAGCAAACCTCTAGGGTTTATTCCTATGGTTATCTAGAGTAACTATAACTCTGTTCT
>NW_006782634.1:453563-463403 GCF_000442215.2 Lipotes vexillifer | reverse complement strand
TCTCCCTCCCCCCTCTTTCCCTAGCAGCCATTATTCTGGGATCTGTTTCAATAAGTTTGACTATGTTAGATATCTCGTATAAGGGGAATTACACGGTATTCATCCTTTTGTGACTGACTTATTGCACTGAGCATAATGTCCTCCAGGTGCATCCATGTTGTCACAAATAGTAGAATTTCTTTATAGTAAAGGGAACAATAGAGTAAAAGGTAGCCTACAGAAAGGGAGAAAGTATTTGCAAATCATCTGTCTCATAATGGGTTAATTTCTAAAATATATAAGGAACGCATACAACTCAACTCAAATACAAAATAGGCTGATTTAAAAATGGGCAAAGGACTTGAATAGACATACCAATGGCCAACAAATATACAAAATGTTACTCAACATCACTAATGATCAGAGAATTGCAAATTCAAACAACATTGAGATACCACCTAACCTGTTAGGTTGGCTATTATTTAAAAAAAAGAAAAAAAGAAAGAAAAAAAGATAATAAGTGTTGGTGAAGATGTGAAGAAATTGAAACCCTGTGCACCATTGGTAGAAATGAAAATTGGTGCAGCCACTATAGAAAACCATATGGAGACTTTGGGGTCTAGGACATGGACATCTTTGGGGGTGGGGAACATTATTCTGTCTACCACACAATTTTTGTTGTTGTTGTGGCTGCATTGGGTCTTTGTTGCTGTGTGCGGGCTTTCTCTAGTTGCCGTGAGCGGGGGCTACTCTTCATTGCGGTGCATGGGCTTCTAGTTGTGGTGGCTTCTCTTGTTGCGGATCATGGGCTCTAGGTGCGTGGGCTTCAGTAGTTGTGGCACGTGAGCTCAGTAGTTGTGATGTACGGACTTAGTTTCTCCGCAGCATGTGGGATCTTCCCGGACCAGAGCTCGAACCCTTGTTCCCTGCACTGGCAGGCGGGATCTTAACCTCTGAGCCACCAGGGAAGTCCTCAAAACATTAAAAATAGAACTACCATATAATCCAACAATCAAAATACTCTGTCTATATCCGAAAGAATTGAAATCAGCATGTGGAAGAGAATTCTGCCCTCCCATGGCCACTGGGGCACTATTTACAGTAGCCAAGGCATGGAGACGATCAAAGTGTCCATAGGCAGATGAATGGATAAAAGACTGGTGTGTACATACAATGGAACATTATACATTAGTTTGTTTCTGTTGTTTTTATTATATTTTTCTTGATATTCAATGATGTGTTTGGATTAAGGTGTTTAGGTCTTTCCTCAGCTTGAGAATATGTTCCTTTATTCAACCTTTTTTTTTTTTTTCGGTACGTGGGCCTCTAACTGTTGTGGCCTCTCCCGTTGTGGAGCACAGGCTCCGGACACGCAGGCTCAGCGGCCATGGCTCACGGGCCCAGGTGCTTCACGGCATGTGAGATCTTCCCAGACCGGGGCACGAACCCGTGCCTCCTGCATCGGCAGGCGGACTCCCAACCACTGCGCCACCAGGGAAGCCCTATTCTATCTTTATTAGTGTTTCTCTTCATTTATGTCATGCACTTTTCATAGGCACTATGAGGAGATTACAGCTCTCACCCCAAGGCTCCTTTTTATCGTTTCTCCTCTAATTATTACTCATATCTGCCTTTTGTCTTTATTCAGTAAGAGACTCCCAGACTTGACTTTGTCTGCATCACCAATTATAGCTTGTACCACTTTTTACAAGAATCTTAAATTATGGTGTGACAACATTTACTTATTTTTTCCTTAAGTCACTCTCCTCTTTTTAAAAATCTCTTGTCTCTTGTCCTAACATCTCATTCATCTATTTTTCACTTTCAAGGATCCATATTTTTTTAATATTCCTTCAGAGAACAAGTAGATACTTTCTATCAATTAATTCTTAAAATAATTCTTTTTAAAAGTTAAAAAATATATTTACGTCCTGGTATATTGATTGCAAAACTCACTTTTTCCTGTGTCCACACCCTCTGCAATGTTACCTTGTAGCTCCTACCATTAAACTGTGGGATCTACTCTCCACCCTTTGAATCTGGATGGGGCTTGTAACTTGCTTTGGTGAGTAGAAGTAAAAGCAAAAGTGGTCTGTGTTGTCCTGAGTCTATGCCTCAAGGGGCCTTGGACTTCTCTCTCTGCCTCTTCCAGGGAAAAGGCCCATTGTAGCTGGCTAAGTGATTAGCCATATATGGCAAGTTGCCTCCATCATCCCAAAGGACAGCCAGCCAACTACTAGATGTGTGAATGCACCTGTTAATCTTAGAAACAGAGCCTAGCCTCTCTCACTCACCAACAGGACCCATGAACTGAATAAATGCTTTTGTTTTAAGCCATGACATTTGGGATAGTTCCTTTTGCTGCCCCTTGAGGTGTTAGTTAACAGATAATGATGATATGTTTATCCCCTTTCTTGCACTCTTCCCCCCCCCCACCCCGTTTTATCTTTCTTTTCTTCTTCTTTTATTATCGATGCACATATTTATTATGGAATTTTGAAAAATGCAGAAAAAAGTAACATTATCCATAAGGCATCATACAAAGTTTATGTTTGGGGCCTATCTTTCTAGTTAAAAAAATTTTTTTTTTGCTCCGGACACGCAGGCTCAGCGGCCATGGCTCAGGGGCCCAGCCGCTCCATGGCATGTGGGATCTTCCCGGACTGGGGCACAAACTCACGTCCCCTGCATCGGCAGGCGGACTCTCAACCACTGCGCCACCAGGGAAGCCCCTTGATTCATACATTTTTATAGACACCATAATGAAATACTTTGGGGTAAGAATTCTTAAAAAGGTGTTTCTTTCTTCATGTCCCATGTCCCATTGGTCCCACAGTCATAAGAATGGATTCTTCTTGGACCTCATCTTTATTTACCTGCCCTCTTCTGCTCCTGCCATTGGCCACAGGAGTCAGGTGGGTTGTCATGGCATTTGGAGGATACGCCTTTCAATGTTTTCAATGAGAAAAGAATTCCCATGCTCAAGACATTCTATCCTAGAATATTTCCCATACTCACATGCTTTCTGTTGGTATATCTGCACCTCAACTTCATATAGCCATTTCTAGCTATTGATGATCTCTGGAGAACAAAGTGGGTTCATATAAAATAATAACTTTAAACCTGTCTTCTGCTCCCACCTCTGGTCTTTCACATTGGGGATTCCACTGGGATTTCCTCTCAAAATTCACCAGGAAAATTTAACCCCGTGGTCCCATCTGTGCCACCTGGGAGGAAATATATTGAGGTTTAGCATTCCCTTTCCTCATTTCAGCCCTTGGCAAGCTTCTTCCTCTTTCTGATATCCTTTCTTCATTTCAACTGTTTAGTGTTAGGGAGAAGAGGAAAATTGGGTGTAGTCATAGCCAGGTCACCATCTTCTGCAGAAACAACTTATATTTGGAGTTTGGTAAGTGAGCTTCTTGAGTAATGAGATCACTTGTGGTCACAATCTCTGTTTCTGGGAGAGAAATGGATGCAGGGTGATTTGCCAGTCTCCCCCACCCCGTGGAGCCCATGGTGAGGGGTAAGCTTAAGACTGGACTCTGCACTAGAGACAACCACATCAGAATCCCTTCCTGGGACCATGATCTGTAGCCTGCAGTCTGCAGTCTCAGCCTGGGCTGGCATTTTTTGTTGTTTGCATAGAAAATACATAAAATGTAACCATCAAATTTTCCACCATGTGATGTGGGATCCTCCCAAAATCCATTCAATTAAAAAAAAAAAGCTATTCTGAAGAATAATCAGATGCACAGAAAGAAGCAGAGGTAGCAGTAAGAAGGAGGAAGCTGTTTGGGTTCTCTGTGGCCTTTCAGCTGCCTGTGCACTGAGATACACATTTATTATTATAAAAAGTCCATCCATTTTGCATTTCCAGGCCTGTGTTGGGTTAACAAAGAGTCCAAATATATGTTCCAAATATATGTTCATTTCTACTTAGTTAATATCAGGTTTCCCTGTGCTCAGTCTGGCAGTTATAATGCCTCTCACTGCTCTGGAACTTTCTGAGGACTGAAGGATCCAGAAAATATTAATGCAGTGAAACACCATAACTCACTGTGAAATATCACTCGAAGGCTTAAAACATTGTGATCATTCATAAAATAATTACATCCATGAAAAGTCAATACCTCCCTGAAGACTTTCATGGCTCCAAGATTTATATGTTTCCCATATTACATGAGCAAAGTCAACCCACCCACAGAGCAGAGTAAGTCCAGAAGGGCCCAGGGGAGAAATAAGGTTTCAAGCACACTCTGCATTTCTATTAGCCTTTCAGCTCACCATCTCTACAAGATGGATATACAATAAAGTGAAACATCTACATTATTAGAATGGTGTTTCATAACTTGCAGGTTGAAGTATACCTTCAGATTTTTTGAGACGTGGGTGGGAACACTTCTGATTCCCGGACTGAAAAGTTTTCTCTGAGAAAAATAGGCTGAAGTCTGCATTTCATGCCTTTATTTTATTCCACTGTCTCAGCATCTGCTTACTACAAGTGATGTGGTCTGTGTAATTGTTTTATTTAATTCTTTTCTTTTGGCTGCACCATGTGGCGTGCATGATCTTAGTACCCTGACCAGAGATTGAAACTCTGCCACCTGCAATGGGAGCATGGAGTCTTAACCACTGGACTGCCAGGGAAGTCCCTGTTTTATTTAATTCTTAAGCCACATTTTTTCCTTTCTTCTCCATCTATCTTCCCCAGATCCTTTGGAACTGCAGAGTCCTTGCTATTGAATTCGATAAATATTATAATCGTTAAGTTAAAACCTCTCTAAGACACCATATCCCAATTTGGACATTGGAAATGATCATATTTGCCTTACTGGACTGTTAAAAGGATCAAATGAGCTTTATGGAAATAGGATTGTCAAATTCTGCAAGTCAGTTTCTCTCTCCCTTCACTTGTGGGAAGCTTTTCTGACCACTGGGGGGTGTCAATTCCAGGCCAAGTTTCTCTGCTGGCTGTGTGGAACCCAGTTACCACAGCCCAGCTGAGCACCTGCAATGTTCCCTGAAGCAGCCCATGCTGGACACCGTACTTTCAGATTCAGTTAAAGGGCGATAGGTGATGGGTAGGTTCTTTATGAAATGAACTAGAGGTCAGGCTAGTGAGCAACATTTTATTTTCGTTAAACTAGTGGAAGGTTGGTCTGGCTGTTCTGAATTGGTTTTGACCTTTTGTCTTGGGGACTTGGGGGACCTACATCTGAGGTTAGTGTCTTGCATAAATGGAAGATTTGCTTAATGCCTAATTGTGGAGAGGAGTGAACTTGTGTTTGGGGCTTCCTAAAATCTTATTTAGCTACATGTGCACTGTGACATTAGGATTTCTTTCCAGGAATAACTTACTTTCTTGTCCTTTCCTCTTAACTATGAACTCAACTAGTCACAAAAGCTTACACGGTAATTTATCGAAGACTCCTTTCAAGGTGGATACAACTTAGAAAGTTTACCATTAAACTGGAGAACTGTATTCACCATCTGAAGAATCTCAACCCCTTTCAGCAAAAGCTCTATGAGTTCTCCAGATCCTGCTCAGCTCTCCAGGAAGGAAGCTGCAATGAAAGGAATTAAGCCTCTTGTGGATGGACGGCAGGTGGAAGGGTGGTCCTCTCTGTGGCCTGGTTTCATCGTGGCCACTGCTATCATCCGGCTCAGCGAGAGAGTACTGGGCATGGGGTGTGCCTTGTTTATAAGTTACAATCAGTGGCTTGGCAAAGGGTCCCAGGGGTCAGCCACTAAAACACCAATTTGAACACTGCATGATTGCAATCATTTTGATGTTTTCACTTAATGTTTATATAACATTGGCTAAGCCTTTTGCCCTTTACAAAGCATAAAGCTTGACAGTGCCATTTATTATCCTCCTAAGTAAAGAACAATTTTCTAAATAGAAATGCAACTTCATTTTAACCTAAAGGCCAATCTCTTCACTGAGGCAGAATTATAACTGAGGCCATCTTAAAAGAGAAAATAATCAACTGTTAATTATTTATAGTGCTTAATGATGCATGAAATTTGTCACATTTCCAAGTGCGTTTTTAGCTAAATATGCACAGATGATAAAAGCCCTGTGATCTAAATCAAACCAAAATGTGAAATTTAGCACTCTACACTTGCGTTTTTCAAAACCTAAAGATTTAGAAGACTATGCCTTGCCTTCACCATTTTATTTATAGCTGAGAGTTTCAATAAAATGCACCTGTTTATATTCGAAAGGAAATAGCATATTCTTGCAAAAGCTTTAGAATTTCAAAATAAATTTAAGTCAATATCGTTTGAAAGCAGCCGAGTTAGATTTGGGAACATTATGTTCAACTCTCAGAAACAAGATTAAAATAAATGCTAGTAGAATATGGAAAAGAATGAGGTCACTATGTTGAAATATTGTACCCTGCGAGTTAGGAGAAAAGTAGATATTTGAAAACACAATTAACTTTGAAAAGGAAAACACACCACATTCACATTAGGGAATGGGCAAACTTAACTAATGAAAATTTATAGCCCTGTAATGTTGGCAAAGAAAAAATCTCTCTCATTTAAAATGTCAGAATAGTCTCAGATCTCCTGTTAAGCAATTTGTTAAACTTTCCATGGAAATAAATATTAGATTCAATCATTGAAAAAAGCTCAAGTAGAATGAGAATACTGAAGGGCACTTGCAAAGTGTCTGTTTTTAAGTTTCAAACATCTGTTTGTTGATTAAATTATTTATTCATCCTTATTCACTCCTTCAGTACACAGAATGTCTCCTAGGTGCCAAGGCATTGAATTAGACTCTCCTGATACTAAGAATAGTGTCCTCAAGGTCCTCACAGTCCTGAAGGTAAGACTCCTATAAGCAAATAGAAGTGATGTGCTTTCAGTCGCGTGACATTGACTACTAGCTGCTTCCTGTATCAGTTACACATTCTTCAGTTAAGATAACCATGCTTTTACTCAAAATCAATCCCATCTTCTCCCACACTCAGTTGCTGCTGGTGTGACCATGGAAAAGGTTTTGCCAGATAAAATTTAGGGAAAACGTGTAAGAATTCTTGGAAATCACCATAAAGGTATAGGGCGATGTCCTTCCTGCTCAGAGGAATGCAGTCATGACGGCTGAGCAGCAATCTTGGGCTATGAAGTCACCTTGGAAACCCATGCCATGTTCTGGGATGATGGAGCAGAAAGACAGAAGGACTCTGAGCCACTGATGATTGTGGAACCTCCAAAATAACCCTGGGCAGGTCATCTCTGAACTTTGTTTTGTGAAATACAGAAACATACTTCTACCTTATTTTGAGGTATCAAGTTGTAGAAAATTGAACACAGCACTGATGTGATGGTATATTCAATTATAATAAACTGAAATCTTATAACATACCCTCATCATGATTTCAGTACACAGGAAAGATAATAGCAAAGAAATCAGTCTTTGCTTGCTTTATATGCCATGGAGAAATAGAACAAATAAATAAAGATAACAACGTTAAAAAAATATAATAGTGAGATACATTCTCTGAAGAAATTATAGTGGTGTCTACAAACTCGGGGCACTAATCCAGAGGAAGACATGAGAAAAGCTTTCATTGTGGAGTCATGACTGAGCAGAATTTTAATTAAAGACTATTTTGGAGGCTGCTGTTGGGGAGAGGAATAATCCAGGCAGAGAGGGCAGCGTAGATGAAGGCAGAGAGACACAGGAGAGTAGTGCATTTTCTGGGGTAAGTAAACGCTTTATGTTTGGGGTAGAGGGTAGCTGGGGCTGTGCTGTGAGTTTGGGGAAAGAGGCTGGAGTGAGAAGAAGATACAAGGGATACATCTCACGAGGTCCTGTTACTTTTCTTTTGATTCCAAAACTCTTATAGTTACAGGAAGGTCATGGAGATGCTTGGAAAATTTGGTGTCAGAGTGAGATTTAAAGAGCTATTATTTAGACTCACAGAATGAAATGTGCTTTGGAACAATCCTTTTAAAGGATTGTTTTGTTTTGTTTTGCATAAAACACTGAGAAGTTTTTCAATTGTTCCATAATGATAATAACAGACACTTGTGTGGTGCTTATCTGTGCCAGACACTGCCAGGCACTTACAAGTACTTTGTACTTAGTAGTTAATCTCATTCTAAAAACACTGCTGTAGGCTATAAGCTAGGTGCTCTTATTAACCCCATTTCACAGATGAGGAAACTGAGCTCAGAAAGGAAAATGAAGAGTTAGGACTCGAGTCTGAAACAGATTCCTGTCCCCCTTTAGAGTTAAGTGATAGTGAAGCAAGAAGACTTACATTTGGATAGCACCTGAAATTTCAGAAGATTAATTTGCAGCAACATGGATGGACCTAGAGATGATCATACTAAGTGAAGTATATATCACTTATACATGGAATCTAAAAAAAAATGATACAAACGAACTTATTTACAAGACAGAAACAGACTCATAGACATAAAAAACAAACTTATGGTTACTGAAGGGGAAAGGGAGGGTGGGAGGAGGGATAAATTAGGAGTTTGGGCTTAACAGAATTGCATTACTGTGTATAAAATAAACAGCAAGGACCTACTGTATAGCACAGGGAACTATATTCAACATCTTGTATTAACCTATAATGAGCAAGAATCTGAAAAAGAATATATATATATACATATATAAAACTGAATCACTTTGCTGTACACCTGAAACTAACACACCATTGTAAATCAAATATACTTCAATAAAATAAATGTATTTACTTATTTTTTCATGGAAAGGCATTTTATTTTAAATATAGCAGTGTGTGCATGTCAATCCCAAACTCCCTAAATATCCCTCACCCCCACCCTTCCTCCCTAGTAACCACAAGTTCATTCTCTAGGTCTGTGAGTCTGTTTCTGTTTTGTAAATAAGTTCATTTGTAACATTTTTTTTTTAGATTCTGCATATAAGCGATATCATATGATATGTCTTTCTCTGTCTGACTTACTTCACTTAGTATGATAATTTTAAAAAAAGATTTTGGAAGACGAGGGTAATGTTTAATTTTTACTACCATCCTGTGACTTTGTTCTTCCCATCTCCATTCTACAAAGAAGCTGTGCTTCAGAGGTTAGAACTGGGGACCATGTTGGGACCCCAGCCCCAGGCAGGTCTACCGGTCAGATCAGCCATCCACAGTTACCCCTCTATTAAGAATTATTCTCTTCCCAGAATGGACAAAGCTTTGTATTAAGGTAGCATAAGTCCCCATTTGGTCTCCAAATGGGAGCCAAAAGGCAGCCTTACCAAGGGCAGGCAGCAACCGGCCATTTCCAGAGACCAACCTTGGGCAGCTTCCCAGGAGAGAGCCCAAAGTGGAAGGCTGCTGGGATTTGGGGCTCATCCTGCCTTTGCTGGGATGAACAGGAAGGTGTTCAGTAAGGTCCTTTTGAAGTTCTTTTCTTGGGGTCAACTCTCTGTTTTCCTGGTAATCCTTTGGAAATTCTGCCTGAGTTGGGAGGACTTTGGAGATTTGACCATCTGGTTATGTCAGGAGGCATCTGTGCTTGCAAAATAACTATTATCTATCTTCCACTTGAAAGTAACTTATTTTAAGGTGCAAGTAGAGATTTCCAGTTGCATTATTAAAACCACTCTGGAAAGGGAAATTTATTAATCATTTATCAGTTAGAGGCAAATCACTTAATATTATTTAAATGAAAGTGTTTAAACATAGTTGTCTTTTCCCCCTTGATTGTTAAGCTGGTGCTGAAGCAATTCCAAAGTTTATGACAAGTTTTCCCACTAAACTGGAGTCTGTATGAGCTTCTGGCGACCAACAGCTTCTCATCAAAACAGTAAGCTCTGGCAGAGTATTTGTAATTAAGTATCCACAGGGGCCAGGCAGCTCCTTC